>NC_056743.1:1834703370-1835015870 GCF_019279795.1 Protopterus annectens | reverse complement strand
AGACACACATATATTTCTGTGTGTGCGCGCTACATACCCAACTCATGGAGAGGAATGCTGCATTAAGCCACAGATAATGTTGGACAAAGGACCAAATGTAAAGGCTCTACTTTAAATAATGGATTTACAAGATCTGAAACTGCGTAGACTAACGTGTTGCATTAGGAGGAATGTTGGGAAGTCTGATGTTCAGATTTCTGGCAGTCTTCTCTCGCTGCATGTCTAAATGATGCCAGATTTGACAGCAAACCACAATTTAGTGTGACATTCACATACATATGAGTCAAACCTTAATACCTGCTGCAAACATCTGGACAGTGGAGATTTATAGTGTACTACTACTCCAGACCACATGCCTCCCTAAGACTGCATGTGGAAACCTTGTAAATATATGGCACAGTATAAAATATGTACATATATTGTGAAGCCATCTGTTTGTATCTATGCCAGCAACAACACCCACATTCACTACAGCCCCCTGTGTCTACTGGAATTAACCACACATACATCAACAACTGAACAATTTGTGTAATGTATAATGTTGTGAGCTCACTCATGGACAGGTCAAATTGATTGTGGCCACAAGCTTGCACATACAAATGCAAACAGACACATATGCTCAATACGGGTATTGTTGTCACATAGCTAGGCTACTAAAAGTTATCTGACTGCTAGGCTACTAGCTGCAGATGAAAGTAAGAAGCAATGTGATTCTGCATGCCTCCCTAACTGTTCATCACAGGGCTTGGTTAGGTCCTCTAGGATTATTTGACCTGCAGTCATTTACAAACCATACTTGAGCCATGGTGTGTGCGTTAAGTACTGTTTTTTGTATTGTGTTAACCTAGATAGGTAAAGTTCTAATCTCACTTCAGCCTACTTGGTGTGTATATAAATGTATGCATGCAGCTCCCTAAAGAACAAGTGTGAATCCCACAGTGACTTCTAAGTTATCATGGGTATGTACTGTTTTGGGCCTTGCCATTGATGCATGCCTCCAAACTCTTGTCCTGCACACGGCCTGCTGATGTCATCTACTATAAAATTATCTAAAGTCATACTAATATGAGGTTTGAGTTGTGCTGCATGCATTAAGTGCTGTGTTCTGTAGGTTGTAAACCTACATAGGTAAGAGTTCTAATCTCACTCTACCCCACTTGGTGTGTGAAACTCCTTAAAGAACAAGTGTGAATTCCACAATGGCATGGTCTTGCACTGTTTTGGGCCTTGCAGTTGAGCAAATCTCCATGCTCTTGTCCTCCACAAGGCCTGGTATTGTCATCTACTATGACATTACTTAAAGTCATATTAATTTCCGACTTTAGGTGTGGTACATGTGATAAGTACTACATTCTATAGTCTGTGAACTTAAATAGATTGGGGTTCTATTCTCATTGTAGCCAACTGTGCCTGCCTCTTTAGAAGAGTATAAGTATGAATTACATAATGCCATGGTTTTGCACTGTTTTTGTTCCTGCAGTTGATTCAGACCTCGAAACTCTTGCCCTACACAAGTCCTGCTGATGTCATCTACTATAACATTACCTAACTTCATATTAATGTCATACTTGAGCTGTGGAACATATCATAAATACTGCCTTTTGTAGCCTGTACATTTTGATAGTTAGGGGTTCTATTCTCAGTGCAGCCAATTGTGTATGTTTCTCTCCATAAATAAGAGTATAGGTATGAGTTCCACACAGGCAGTGTTTTGGGCCTTGCAGTTGATGCAGGCCTCCAAACTACTGTCCTGCGCAAGGCCTGCTGATGTCATCTACTATAACATTGCCTAAAGTGATGTTAACATCAGACTTGAGTTGTGGTATGTACAATAAGTACTGTGTTCTGTAGTCTGAAAACTTAGATAGGTAGGGGTTCTTTTCATACTGCATCCAACTTGGTGTGTGTTTGTGTGTGTGTGTGTGTGTGTGTGTGTGTGTGTGTGTGTGTGTGTGTGTGTTGTTTAGTATTTTGTACACGTATATAGGTTTTGTGTGTGTTTGTGTGTGTGTGTGTGTGTGTGTGTGTGTGTGTGTGTGTGTGTGTGTGTGTGTGTGTGTGTGCGTGTGTGTGTGTGTATGTGTGAGCTGTTAGAGCATTTTACATCAGCCTATGGGATGCTATCCTCATCTCTTCAACAGACACTGCTAATGTCATTAGCAATAGATTATTGCTTGTGTATATGTCATAACAGCCCATGGTTATGCAGTGACCTGACAGATGCATACATGTAAGATGTAGTCTGGGATAACATGGTGGATTGAATACATTTTGCCAGACATATAGCACTTGTTGAATCATAATCCAATTATTAGGCATGGTTGCAAGAGCAGACTTACAAATGTGACTATGTTCAACTCCAGCAAAGTAAGAGTCATGCTGGTAAACCCTTGAGATTCACAGCATAAAACACACTGTCTGTAGGTACTCTTTGCAGTAAATATGTGGATGTCTGTGCAGTCAGAAATAACTTGTTCACATTTGCAATAAGTACTTTGGGCTTGCAAGACTACAGTGCCTTTCAAACAACCAGAAAGCAAATGGAAGCTGTGTGACCTAATATGGGACTACAGTTATATGTTACAGGAACCGAAATGTACAGTATGACATATGTTGGGCATGCTGGAGGGATAGGAACATCTCTCAAAGGTAGATAGTCCTCTGCAGTAGGCCTCAAATCCATGTTAAGCAGAGAACCTCCATTACCCTGTTGAATGGCAGGCTGCATGAATTCCTGTGAAAATCTTATCTAACATGGATTACTGCTGATGTGGACCTTGCTAGACAACCTTTGGACATCTATGTCATTTGACATTGAACGTTACATTGTGATGCAACAGCTATGCTCCTAATCACCATCAGGTCACTACCCTAGTCACATCCTATGAACTGCAAACTGATCATTATACTGTATTACCATTCTTATGACATTTATCTTCTGTACTGACATACAGCCCTGTGCTCTGACATTGATGGGTTGATTGTAGACCTATACCCATAGGTGTGCACCACATAATCCTGAAAGAAAAATGTAGATATTTCCATGAGACACATTTCACTGTGTGACTCCACAGCTCTTATGACAGCATCCATTTTAATACAGATAAATTATTATGCTATCCACATTATAAATGGCAAAGTACACTATCTGTAAATGACCAGTACAAGTAGTATGTTAACAGCACTAATGGATGAAAGGAATTCATAGTAATGTAGATAGTCACCATGTGCGTCAGACACATAGCTTTATGTGCCTGCTTCCATGAGAAAGAAGACAGGGATCTGGCACAGTTATCATCACTTGCACAGGGTGTTGTGTGGGGGTGCAGTAGGCCTAGGCTGACCCAATAGGTTGTCAAGTGTGTGTGTGAATAAGCAAGGGAAGCAGGCAAGGTGGACCATGGAAATGTTGTATGTGTGTCTGTAGGTGCCCTCAATGTGACAGTGTCTGCATGAACACAGCCAAGCTCAATGCTAGCCTTATGTGTCTCTGAGCCATGCATGGTAGAGCTGACAGTTCATTGTCACACCCCCGAACATGAGAACTGGCTCTGCCAGGAGTTGCATTGGCATCTCTATGCTTAGGTTCAGATGCTGTGCTAGTACTTGAAGGTGAATGATGTGTGCTGGGCATGTGTGATTCACTGGAACACACAGGATCAAGACCCCATGGCTTGCCATGTCTTGGTGTGAACAACACACTCCTTTCTAGAGCACTGGATATACTGCCACTATGGTGGCATGATTGGGCATGGCCATGTTGACTTTCTGCAGATGTAGTTACTGACCTACACCCACGTGAGGCCGATGCTTAACTCCAGTTAGACGTTCCATCACAGACAATGTGCATTTCATGACAGTTTGTAATCTCTCTCCGACCTACATCATTCCACTGTGTCAGTCAACTGATCCAGGTTATCAGCAATATGGTGGAAGCAGTCCTGGGTATCAGACTGTGCTGTATCCATAACCTTGATGATTTATCAGAAGTTCCTTTCCAAATGTGCCTGTGCCTCCATGATGTCCCTAAATATACGCTGAGTGACACATGATGAGGTACCTGCAACATGTGATGGAGGGACAGCAGATCTCCTACAAGCACCCCTATCATTCTGCATGTCAGGAACCTCACCAGCAGCTTTGCTATTGCTAGTGCCAACAATCTCTGAAGCCACAATAGCCACACTTCCCTGCTCAGTGTCCCCAGCCTCCAACTGTCCAATATGTGTGGCCTGAAGGGGCTGGGTATGCATAGACATACTGGCTGTGTACGGTGATAATCATCATCAGAGTCTGCAGAGATACTGACATCAGGTGGTCTAGGGGACAAAGACTGAATTCCTGGTCACCTATGGTAAAGAGGAAAAAGCAATACATTAATACCTTCACTGCTATACTCTGTACTATGATGGTACAACAAATGTTAAGCTGTATACACTGCTGTCACTCTTACAGACTTTTATACATCTCAACCACAGACAATAGGACATGTGGACATTATTTTCTAATCCTAATCTGTAATGACTTGGAAATAATTAGTCAGAAAACAACTATTTTATAAAAATAAATAAATAAATGATGTACGCTGTGGGCATTCTGCAGAAATCTGTACACATAGTAGTTATGGAAATCATTAATGTCCTGACAAAAGTTTTCAAGTCAATTATTATGGTCACACCTATGAGGCAGAGGTATGAATCTAAACTGTGGACATTCAGACAATATCTGTACAGTTGACAATTATGCAGACAGTACATCAATCCAGCCAGCAGACCTGGGATGCCACTTTAGCTAATACATTGAAATATATCTACATTTCTGCCATAGTACTATTCTGCTTACCAGCAGCAGGAACATGACCTCTTCCAGTTCCTGACATTCTTAAAATTTTGAGAGAAGTAATAGTGACAGCACTGTATGTTGCAGCATAACAGGGGTAATATGTCCAATAATCTCATATCCACAGTAACTGCAATGTTAAAAGGTATGTGGTGAGGGTCCCTATTAGATGGACAAAAAATCAAAATCAAGAACGGCTTAGAAGTTGAAAATGCCATTCTTCGTAATCGCTATTGTGAGACTGTAGTACAGTGAAGATCAGAATATTTGCCCTTTCCTTACTGTACTGTAATCTCAGAGCTGGAATATATATTTAGTGGGGGGTGTAGGGGGTGCATTCCCCCACAATAATGATTTTGATTTCCTGCATTTCTGCTTATATGAGTATTCGAGATTTTGATTTTTGGGCGATCTAATATAGACCCATGTGGTGACCATCTCTACATGAACTTAAAACTGCAGCTAACTTACTTCCCCTCCAAAAAATGGGTCTATATCATATGAGCGAATTGCACAAATTGTGAACGCTCATAATATCGAAAATACCCGACACTGAAGTGCTTTTTCTGAGATTGCAGTACAGTGAAGAATGGGATATTTGCCGTTTCCTCACTGTAGTGCAATCTCAGACTTAGAATATATATTTAGCAGGGGGTGTGATGGGTGCAGCCCCCCCACAATAGTAAGTTCGAGGTCCTGTACTTCGATATATGAGCATTCACAATTTGTGCAATTCCCTCATATGATATAGACCCAAGAAAACTCCTGACACCCATGTAAATCTATATATATCTAACAGGATGAATGCAACAGTGTTCTACTGCTGATGTAACTAAGCATACCTGGCAGCTCCTCTTGAGAGGAATTGGTGGTACCCATGTCCACAACATATTGGCTGATGGGTGTCTGGGAACTGTCCTGTGTAACAAGGTTTGCCAGGAATTCCTCTGTGGTTATGAGAGGAGGTTCTGCTGCAGGCCCACCACAAGTGACCTGACGATCCCTGGCCATGTCAGCTGGCTGCCTCCTTCCTGCATTGATCATATCTGTGGCATGATGAAGCATCTGCTCATAACTATGATTTTGATGACCCACAGCACTGATGTTGTGCACCAGTTCATCTCACAGGTCTACACATTCTGACCTATTTGCCCTGTCTCGGGACAGCATGACTTGATAATGTTGTTGCAATGTCTCAATGATGAGGTCATTTTCTGCCACAGAAAATGGTGGCCTGCAATGTGCATGCATAATGTTTACTGAAATACAAAGAAATGAGAACACATGTAAGGATCAGATACATATAAGCAAACTATGTAGAGATACAGCAATAAAGGAAGGCTCTCAGTATTCACTGCTTGATTACACATCTTATGCTCAGTAGTGTGCCAAACATACAAAGGGTGTGGATGCAAACAGGATTGTAGCAATAGTGACATATTCCTGTTTGTGCCATGACAGATATTCATGTATGCTCATACACCCAACACAGCAGTCCATCATAGTGCGCTTAATAGAAGGAAATAACCCCCCCCAAAAAAAATAAAAATAAAAATGAACAATAGTGCCAACAAAACAGCAGTGTACTATTACATCTGCTATCAAAGGAATTACCCAGGAGACATGTGTACCTATTTTTCACATAGCATTATACCCTTGGTATACTCTACATCCTCTGTACATGGAACAGGGCTGGAGATCAATGATATGTCATGAGTATGGTTCTAACAAAGGCTTACTGATGTAATCCACTTTCTTCCTAAGTATTTTCAAGCATATGCAACATGTAAGAAACAAAATGGACACACACTTGATGGAGTACAATACTCCTTTGTTGAAAGATATTGCTCTACAAGAAATGTGTCAATGAGTTAGACATAAGAAGTAACTCTCATCCACACTGGTTTGCCTAGCTACAAATTTACATATTTATGATGGTCCTCATTAATAGTTGATTGCATCTGATCCAATCTGTGCTTCAGAAATGCTAAATGCAGTCAACACAGCTGAATTGCAGTATAATCAGCCAATTCCATACAACTAATCAACAAGATATAAGGCATCAGAGTAGATGCCATCCCTTTCTTATATGTTGAGGTGAAAATTAGTGGGGTAAAGATACAACATCAGCACAGAGAAAATGTTTGTAGCAGCTACATTATACAGACAGATATGTGTGATAAAGGTTGACGATGCTGCTGCTAGCAATAGGCATAGACATAGAAGGTGAAGACTTTGCAGGATGACAACACAGAAGAGTAATTGTGGGACCTGTGGCAGCCTTGATTAACAGCCAGAGCCAGACTGAGTAAACGCATCCCACTGGAAATTAAGGTATGTGTTTAATGTAAGTACGTTAGCCATAGGTATCATTAACAAAGTAAAAGACAATATGCTTGGTGTGTCCTAGAACAAGGTAGGGGGTACATTAACCATAATGTCAACCACTCAAACAACTGCCAAGTCATGTGTAATGTCATGGTAGTCATCTGGAATGTGTGTATTGGCAACCCTTGCTTATAGTATGACTTCTATATATGGCTGTTACTTTTACACTTGCGGTTGTCTGGAATATCACTGGCAAATCAATGAGGACTGCAGTCTGGAATTACTGGGCCACATTTGAATTACATACTTCAAATTCCTCTGGGAATTCATGCTAATGCATGACCTGACATTCTAGGTACTTTCTAGGGTTGTAATAGCAACATTTAAAATGTGTTCCTGTCTATAGGTCTCTGGCCTCCATTATTTAGAAACAGACATTCCATCTGTACTGCATTGGGTGGATGAATGGGTGATGACACAGTCATACATATCACAATTTATAATGGTAATATACACGTACATGTATTTTAAATGCTAGACACAACTGTATTTGAACCAAGGACCCTATGAACCCAAAAATGAAACATTTTCAAAGCATTTCACAGATTGAGCTACAGAGTCAGTGATATAGCAGGTGTGTTTTACATTTTGTACAGATAATTGCACACTTGCTTGCTGTTACATACCTCTCATCTATTACTATGTGTATCCCTTTATAGAGATGTATTTCTCTATCAGATTCCCAGTTAAATTCCTATTATTGCATTAATCTTTTAGCAGATTTGCTGCACAATGCTGTGTGATGTGCTGCATTGCATAAACATGCTTAATGATGAGAAAATGACAATTACTATGTTTTGCTTACAACACATAGGCTAATTAACTGGCTGTGTGGCTTGGTGGGTTGATGCACTGTTGTTCAAGTCAGATGATTCTAGGTTCGAAGTAAGTGTAGGTGAGCTTTTGGAATGTGGTTATTATACTTTTGCTTAAATGTAATAACACACCACCATTTAGCTTAGCCTAATGCAGCATCATGCATATTTTCTTTAAAGAAAAACAAATTGGGGAGAGAGAAAAGTAGTAAAATGGGGTACAAGGAAAACATAGTGAAAGGCAGGTAGGAATGTGCAGGAAGAGTGTAGGAATGCAGGAAAGAATCATGGCTATCCCATTCTTCACCAGCTACAACTTTACACTTGCAAAGATTTTTAGCTGAATTTGGACTGTCACCCCCAGAAAAAGGGGTGATGACAGCGTAAGTGCATTGTCAAGTGAATTGGATCAAATTAAGTGTGTCCAGTGGACACATGTGCAAAATGCAGCACTGTGTATGGAACAATACTTTTTTTGTTCTGGGACAGGTGCCCTTTTATTTTTAAGGGGAGAATGGAATTTTGGGGAAGGGAAAGAGGTAAGTGTGGGGAAGGAAAGTTGGGAAGGTGAGGAACCATTTGCAGACAGACAAGACATAGAATACAGCACACAGGGTTAATGAGGGAAACACTAGGGGGTGAACACCTTGGTTGGTGAGGGGGTAGGGGTGATCCAGTTCCCATGGACGTCAGACACGGTAACAGTCTGACTCAAGTCCTCACCCATGGGACTATCAGCACTACACCTTCACTGTTCCTGTGGACACAGTGGCTGATGCTGGTGCCTACAACCAGCCTGCCACATGAGGGTGGACAACATGCTCTGCATCTGACTTAGGCATGTGCCCACAGCCTGCTGCAGAACCCTACGCATCATGCCTGGCAGTTGTACATGGGTGACATAGGCATCCCCTCTTTATCCACTCTCAGAGGGGGGCACACTCCCAGCCTGTGGGGCAAAACTACCTGATGGTGTAGGTAGTGCAGGAGCAGCAGGGGAGGTGCCACCAGGCTGTGGCACAGACATGCTAGGCCCCAGAGCCTCAGCCTGGGAATCCAAGGCAGGTGAATCACCAGGAACCAGCCTACCTTATTGCTTTGTGGTAAATAAAATAGAAACATAAAGGAAATAAAACAGCAAACCAAACAAACGTAATGAATAAGATAAAGGAAAACTATAATGAGTAATGGAAAAAAATGAAAATTAATATAATGAGGAACAGAACAATAAATAATGAAAATGTATTAAACAACAAAACAATATTAAATTATACATAAGGGTAACATAAGAGGTAATACCAAATAATATGATAATAGCAAATTATAATAGCAAACATACTGACTCACTAAATAAAGAAAGAGAAGGGATGGGGTGAGAGAAGAAAGGAGAACGTTAGTAACTTCACAGATACTATAACAAAACATGCTATGAATAAGTAAGTTTTATATTTGTTAGATTTTACTCGTAACACTACTGACTGCTATGACGTTTATTATTTAAAATACTACCCTGTTCCTTACACATACGCACTATAGTTCAGATCATCTTTCTTCCAGCAATCATTCAGTGTTGCTTATATTGTATATTATGATGTTCCATGTGCATACTTCCCAATGTGTTAGCAGGGGACATTCTTTTCCAAATCCATTCATAATGGTGGGACAAAGGCACAACAATAGGGAACATTCTTACATAGTGTGCTCTTACAATAGTAGCAAGGTGTTCAGATAAAATGCATTTTCAGAGAGGTGTAATATCTGCAATTCTGTGGCCTAACATTTTTTCTGACATTGGTCCTCACCAGTTTGTCAGAAACTGGCCAGTAAAACAAGATTATATACCCAACAGACCAAGAATATGGGGTAATATTCAGTAGATTCTGCAAGAATCATGACAGTTGATAGGTATGTCCATGTACACTGATTATACCTGACAGCTGGACATTCAAGGCACAGGTCTATGGGCAAGCATGGTTATGTTTTATTGATGAAATGCAAAAACAGTATTGAAAATAGCACAATATTTCAGTTTGCTAGTGTGGCATTAGAACCAACAAGCAGTGACTACAGTAATACTGAACATTTTATTTGAAATACAACAGTATCACAGCACTGTCTCCTTTTACACTTTATTGATTTATGTTGTTTCAAATCTTGCATTTACACACATGGATAGCCGCCCAAGACTTTTGTTAAAATACATGTTTACCCTAATCAGTTGACTACAATCCACACTATATTTCTGACAATGAGCAGACCACAACATTAACTCTTATTCTGGGTATTCAGCAACATTAATTAATGGTTGAAAACTATGTTACACAGTACTGCACGCTGACTTGCTTTTACTTGATTTTACAGTTCAGATATGCACTGCCACTTTAATGAAAGTCTATGATGTGCCAAGTATGTCATACATGCCTATTAAGACTGCAATATCTGCACTTTTTTATGTCATTATTAATTTATTGATTCATTTAGTATGTTATTGATTTTCTTGCATAGCACATGCTTGCCTCATCCTGGCCAAATACCTAGCATGGGGCTGCACGTTGCAAGCCCTCTCTTCTGTGCCTGTGGTAAGAGATGGAAATGATTATGCCTACCAGTTTTTCACAAATTCAGCTTTTATATTTATAAATTACTAGACAACATAGTACATATCTGTGATGTGTTCCCAGCCTGTGCCTCTTGGATCCACTTATCCAAAGTATCCCTCTTCCTTCATCGGAGGTCATCAAAATGGTGATGACACTGCTCCCCATGTGGAGAATACCAGCTGCACTCGTAATGTCCCTGGCCCAACTATCCCAGGCTTCAGGCTTGCATTCTGAGCCAACATAGTTCTCGTACAACAGCTGAGGTCCATGATGATGTACCAGCGGTCCAGTAAAAATCCTAGACTCCTGAATATCCCAACACTGTGCCAAAAAGCTCACTCCTTCCCCCATGACAGCCATACCCACATGCAAGATTATGCACCAAAGAATACTGAGCAATTCCCACCAATTGTCCTTTAAATAGGATGCATTCCCACCATTGTGCATCATACTGAAACTTTCAAAATGTGCTGCTTTGCTTAGCATCATGCAAACATGGAAACCCCATATTTAAGTGATGCTTAGCAATGCGCAAACATGGAAAAAACATTACCCATGTTTATGCAAAGCTTAGCATCACACAGCTTTTTTAAATATAGTAATAAACTGAATTTAAAATGAATAGATGTTACAGTAACTTAACACAGTTTCAGGGCAGTGTATATAAAAGGTATCACTAGCCAGGATTTGAACCCAAGACATATGACACTATAGGTTATCACTCAACCTATCTCACCACAGGAGGAGGAAAGTACACTCATGCATTTTTATGGGTCTACTTTGTATCATTCAATCTCATTTCACTGAATTTCATTTCACCCTGACCACTTCACTGAAAACTCAAATTACTGAAAACTCATGTCATTGAATCTCATTTCACTGAATTGCACTTAGTATATATGACACTGTGCAGAGTACTGTAATCTAAGTAAAAGGTATATGCCCTTTTCCCCACTGTAGTGCAATCCTGCAGTTAGTATATATACTTGGGGGTGGGGGTGGGAGGCATAGCCCCCCACCCAGTTAGTTTGAGTACATATTATCTTCTGGAGAGAGTTAGTCATTGGTGTTGTAACTATACATGTCTACTGTTCAAAATGTACTGTTTTGAAGTTTTTGGTAAAATACATTATAAAACAAATAAGATGGTGGCCTACAACTCCCACACCCCGAATATGGGGGCTATTCCACCCCCCAACTATATATGCTAATTCCAGGATCGCACTACAGTGTGGAAAAGGGCATATGCCTTTTACTTGCTTACAGTACTCTACACGGTGCCATATATACTAAGTACAGTTCAGTGAAATGAGATTCAGTGAAATGAGTTCTCAGTAATTTGTGTTTTCAGCGATGTGGTTGGAGTGAAATAAAATTCAGTGAAATGAGACTCAGTGAAACAAAGTAGACCCATTTTCACATATAATGTGAAGGTGCTACTGTAAGCATAGCGCAGCTTCACTGCATGGGTTTGGGCAGTACCCATCATCACGCAGCTAAAACAATTGAAGTCATCCAGTTTCTATTTTTAGATGTCTAGCACACGTCTGAGGCATGGATACACAGAGCTAAGCATAGCTAAATAACATAGTGCATCATGTAAAAATGCACGTAAAAAAAAAAGAAAAAGAAAGAAATCCAAATTGCAAAATAATTGCATAGAGTACACAGATCCAGAAATATTTCTTATATGCCTTTCGGTCAGGGTAACATGTTGATAGGTATATGGGTGTGCCATCGGTATTACACAGATTCATTATCTATGTTGTTCTGTGAGGTTCCATGCTGCAAAACCTCCCTTAGCATGCCGCACCATTAATAAGCATGGCATGCTGCCAAGGGAAGATCGTGGCCATATACAGGGATACTAACTAATAATCTTATTATCAAAATATGTGTTTATCTTGTTAACTATCTGCTAGCTTCTAAATATAAATTTTAACATTAATTTATATATGTGTGTGTGTATATATATATATATATATATATATATATATATATATATATATGGTTCCCTATCAGAAGCCTGAAACACTATAAGCCTGAAAATCAAAATCCTGAAAACTATAGACTGAAAGTTCAAAATCCTGAAAGCCCAAAATCCTGAAACTCAAAATCCTGAAAACACAAAATGGACATACTGACGTCATTGTGGCTTTGCTATTGTTAGCCCTGTGGTGTTGGGTCATGCGTTGGGTTCAGGTAAGTGTCTTGATTGGTTTTATGTTAGGGTTAGGGGCGGTTTAAGTGAGTTAGGGTTAGGGCGCAGGTTAGGCATGTATGCAATAGTGACAAATATTGGGGTTAGGGGCAGTTTAAGTGAGTTAGGTTTAGGGCGCGGGTCAGGTGAGTGTGCGATAGTGACGGACCTTAGGGTTAGGGTTAGGGTCAGGGTCAGTTGGTAGATATTAGTGTCTTTATAGTGACATATTAGCATTATTTGTGTTTTCAGGATTTTGAGTTTCAGGATTTTGGGCTTTCAGGATTTTGAATTTTCAGTCTATAGTTTTCAGGATTTTGATTTTCAGGCTTATAGTGTTTCAGGCTTCTGATAGGGAACCATATATATATATATATATATATATATATATATATATATATATATATATATATATATACACACACACACACACACACACACACACACACACACATATATATATATATGTATATATATATATATATATATATATATATATATATATATATATATAAAATAAGGGAGAATGCAAACTTGCTTACATATTGTATTTTATTCTTTCAGTAAAACGAACTTTCTTTGTCAAGATGAAACCTATAACTGGGAATGTAAATATATTTGACAAACCTTAAAGCATTATATTCAGTACATAAACAAAATTGTCATTTATTCTTAATTCTCTTTGACTTTGTATTAATTTTCCAGGAATTTACTTCAGTTTGCCTTTATAGCGCTGCCACACTCCATTCCATCTCTTCATTTCTGGAAATGTTGGTATTTCTCTTGACAAACTCTAAGGTTTCTTCTAAGGTACTACAGATTTTTGGACCTTCCGGAAGGTGTACTGTAATTCTTGCTGGGAATAAAACATTACATTTGATGCCTTTCTCCTTAAAGTTTTAATAAGTAAGGTAGCTTTCCTCTTACTCATAACATTTGTTGAGTAGTCATTGCAAAATGAATAATGTTTTCTCCAATTCCGATAAGAGGGCTGGTCCAAGTTTATTTTAATATTTGATCTTTTTCCATACATGAGACAAACTTCACTATTATGGAATAAAAAGGAGCTTTATCACTTTTTGACTGTGATACCAAAGATCAATGAACTCTTGCTATTCTGAGAGATAATGCTTTTGGTCAGTTTAAGGATTTGTATTGATTGTAGTTAAAAACATATTAATGTCATAATCTTCATGTTTCTTAGGTAGTCCATAAATTCTTAGGCTGTTTCTTCTAATTTGATTTTCCATGTCATTCACCTTTTCAGTAAGCCAGTTATTTTGTTTAAAAAAAACTCAGACTGTATTTCATTTTTAGCTATTTTTTTCTTCATGATCATTCAGAGCTTCTTCTATACTTGTTATTCATGCATTCTGATGCTTTATAAAGCTACTTAGGATGTCAGTCTTATTATTGCTTTCTTCTTTAAAAGTGTCCATTTTCATAGGTTCATAGGTTCATAGGTATGTACTAGGCTAATGGCCCTGGAGCCTTTACAAGCCTAGCCCATAGAAGTGCCCTGGTATTGTGCCACCCAACGTTAGTTCCCAAACATTAGTTCACAAACTACAATAGATAAACTAGATCAAATCTAGTTTATCTATTGTAGTTAGAATATATCTATACCTATCATTTTTAAAACAGCTTGTCTTGCAGGGGAAGTACTTCTGCATAAAAGCAGTAGGTTGAAATACAATTAGCATGTTCATTATTTCTTTTAGCTGGTCACAGTCAAACATCAAAGGTATGCACAGATAAGAAAGTGGCTATCTTTGAGGCAGGCTATGTGCGAAGACAAATACAATTATATTTCCTTAATAACTGATACAGACTGGTAAATAACTGGTAGTGCATGTGGGTGAGAGACCCAAGCCAAGGAAACTGTTCTTTTCATTGTCCATTTTAGAGCATCATAAGCAACCATCAGAGGTGTACATTGCCAAAATGTTGCTATCTTTGGGGACTGAGAGGCAGTTGGTTTACAAAGGGAAGTTAATTACTTTTTCTTGATCATAGCTAAACAATTGTTATAATAACTTATCATTGACAGTGCATGTGCCGCAGATCACTTATAAACTGTGTTCCTTTGCTTGTCCACACTATGAAGAGTGAGTGTGCTGAAGGCTCCAAGTCTTCTGAAATAACTTTCTGGAACATAAATCTCCATTGCATTTTTATTTTACTTCTTATTATGTGTTTGGATACTTTTGGAAATCAGGAAAACTTGTAAAAGGCTGAACGGAACACTATGAGAGCAGGCTTAAATAAAAAAGCGTTTTATTATACAAATAAAAGTAAGCGCTTTCGGCAAAATAAATATTATGCCTTCATCAGACAAACAGCAAGATGTTGAAATGGAACTTGTTTTAAGCTAATGATGTCATTACTTTGTCCAATCCGAAAAGGTTGCATTGTTTAATTAAATATTTCCAGGGCAACCTTAAGACAGTAATGCTTATAAAGTCATGCTAAATAAAGCATTATATACACAATTAATGGTTTGATAAAAATCGAATGACTGGTTAAATATACTTAACAAATAAAACACGTACATATATATGTATATAACTATAAACGAATACTTAGACATGTTAATATTGAAACAAATACATCCTCATAAGTATAATCACCAACGCATCCTAAAAAACATGATAATGTAAACCAAGTTGCCTAATAGCAGCGAGTTATCGCACTGCTTAGTTGAAACAACTAGTACACACCAACGGTCCTAAACCTGGTTGCTTATTGACTAACACATATCAAAGTTAATGATGTCAGTCAATTTGAAATTGTTTTTTGTATATTTTAATCATACCTACTGATGTTTATACATGTTTTAAATTCAGTTCAAGCAAAATATAAACTATACTAATTTCATCACGGTAAAAGAAACTATTTTACCGCACAGTAAGTTTATACATAGGATATCAACTAGATGCTATAAGTTAAGTGTAATTTTTGCAACGCATTTTACATCGGCAAGACCGAGCGTAAGTTAAAGATCAGAATTTATGAGCATCAGTATGCTATTGCAAAGAAAGACGTCACAAATGCCTTAGCAAGACACATTATGGAGAATAGCGACCATGAGTTTCACTTTGTTATTTTACAACAAAGAAATCCTGACATAAGAGGGGGACCATGGCAAATTCGTCTCGAAATTGACGAATTGCTATGGCAAATACGCACTAGAGCACACGTCATGCCAGGTATTAATGAAGCACTCTCCATAAAATGTGTTTTGAAGTGGTTTTCTTACAACAGGTAGCTTGTTAACTTATAGCATCTAGTTGATATCCTATGTATAAACTTACTGTGCGGTAAAATAGTTTCTTTTACTGTGATGAAATTAGTGTAGTTTATATTTTGCTTGAACTGAATTTAAAACGTATAAAAATCAGTAGGTATGATTAAAATATACAAAAAACAATTTCAAATTGACTGACATCATTAACTTTGATATGTGTTAGTCAATAAGCAACCAGGTTTAGGACCGTTGGTGTACTGTTGTTTCAACTAACGCGATAACTCGCTGCTATTAGGCAACTTGGTTTACATTATCATGTTTTTTAGGATGCGTTGGTGATTATACTTATGAGGATGTATTTGTTTCAATATTAATATGTCTAAGTATTCGTTTATAGTTATATACATACATATGTACGTGTTTTATTTGTTAAGTATATTTAACCAGTCATTCGATTTTTATCAAACCATTAATTGTGTATATAATGCTTTATTTAGCATGACTTTATAAGCATTACTGTCTTAAGGTTGCCCTGGAAATATTTAATTAAACAATGCAACCTTTTCGGATTGGACAAAGTAATGACATCATTAGCTTAAAACAAGTTCCATTTCAACATCTTGCTGTTTGTCTGATGAAGGCATAATATTTATTTTGCCGAAAGCGCTTACTTTTATTTGTATAATAAAACGCTTTTTTATTTAAGCCTGCTCTCATAGTGTTCCGTTCAGCCTTTTACAAGTTTTCCTGGTTTGCATTTTTTGCGTTTGTTTATACTTTTGGAAATGTTACAAGGGTATGTGTGGCTGGAGATGAGTTACATTTTAAGTAATATATTTTAATTTTGTTATCATTCTAGAAATTTTTATTCCTTACTGCCTGCCAACCATCAGCCTCCTCTGACCTATGTACTTATGTGTCCCATGTTTTCACTTTTTGGTGAGATCTATCTCTAGTCAGTATATTCACCAGGGTGAGCGATATTCACGATTCTGTCATCCAGGCATAGCTTTTTGCTGGTTATGCCATACCCGTATTTCCCCACCCTACTCATGGCCTTGCACAAAGACACGTTATGCAATGGACTTCCTGGTGAAATTGTATACCCCTCTACATGTGACTCAACCAAAGCCCTAGCCCCTTACAGAGAGCATGCAATGTAACCTTGGCATCTAGCAGTAGCTTATCTGTGTGTTCAGCCAAGCTCCCAATCCAGCTCCTCCCATACAGTGGATAAGGGCAGTCTTGGATTCTATTATCATTAAGTTTGTGACTTCTGTTCAAGGCTGAGACTGCATCCAATTATATTATGCATTGCATTATTATAATCAGCTTTGTATACACCTTATTGTTATAATGGTCATGGAATTTATTTGCAGTTCAATATTTTTACTTTTATTTCAATATTGTATTATTATTTTTCTTTCTTGTTCTCCTAGGCAGAACCTGAATATAGTCCATATGGATTGGTGTACTGTCCTGCTGTTCAACTGAAAATACATACATACATATATGCATACATACATACATACTTATATAAATATCTATACTGAGCAGTCATTATAGCCTAATTAAAACTTCTACATATTCCTCCAGAAAATGAAAACATTTTTTCACTGGCTGCATACTATGATGAAAATACCCTGTGCTGACAATGGAAATATGAGGGGGTCAAATTCAGCACTGACTTGGATTTAAATCCCCACGGCCAAAACAGCATACCAGGTGCAAACTGTACCTGAGTATCCAAGTACAATTCTTTCTTTGAATATTTTACTAAGAACTCGCTTAAAGGGAAACTGACACATCTTCTTTTATGCATAGCTGTTAAATGTAGAGTTTTCTGTTCATCTGACAAGAATTGACTGGTAGCTAGTACAGAGAATTAAAGCTATGAGCTGTTAATGAGCTGCTTCCTGTGGTACAGGGTTTGATTCTCTCCGCATCATTTGCTTACTATATAACTTTAAGCAAGTCACTTAACAAAAGAGAGCTTTGGGACAACTGGAAAATTGGGCTAGTCTAGTCCTTGGACCACTTCTTTTTTGCAATTACTTCTTCAAAGTCAAAGCTAATGTTAAGGGTTTATGGTTGACCAAGTCTGCAGATGACTGCAAATTCGGTGCCATCATACACTCCTCAGAGGACACCATGATCCTACAAGAAGACCTTTAACAAAACAATAGCTTGTGTCAAACCAATGGTCTAAAACTAAATGCCAAAGTTATTGATAATATTTTTCAGCAACCGTGACTCCCCTTGTAACTCTCACGTTGAGAACACAAGCCTGCAAATTGATGACATTGTTAGGGATCCAGGAGTCTATGTCGACAGAGAACTGTCTGCTGATTATTACATGTCCACTGTTGTAAGGAAGTCCTTTTTTTATTGCCCGGCTTATATCTAAATGTATTGCATACAGATCCAAGGATGTAATCATTCCACAGTACTCAGCACTCATTAGGCCAGTCATTGAGTATAATGACCCTTTCAGTATGTAGCTGTCCAAACACTTGTCACATAACCAAATATTTACCCCCCAGTTTAGCACTACTGTCTCTTATGGATAGGGCAACCATGTAAATGCCCCAACATATCCTTGTCTGGCCCATCCCTGAGTTACTCACCTGAAAATAATGAGGACTGAAAACTGCCAGAGGAATGTAAGGCTTGGCTTGCTAAGATACAGAACAATAGGCTAGGAGAACAATAACTTTATTCTCATTTAAAATAGATTAAACCAATTAGTTTTTAACCTTTTGGGTCTTTTAAAATATTTTGTTCTTTGACTGACAGTTTAAGTATTTATCTTCTTTATGGCAAGTCATAGTATTTGTTTATACTGGGCTAAAGAACCTTTGGGTTTAAGGATAAAACAATCTCTGTGTTCTTTCAATTTATTGTCTAAAACATATCATTCTAGCTTTCTTCACACACTAATAGGGGGAGAAGGAAACATATAATATTAGCGCCCAGTTTACCAGATTAATTATAAATTACAATACTTCAAGTTGCTGGTGGTGTTAAAACCAAGTAGCACACTGCATTAAGTAAAATAGTGAGGTGACTAGCGATAAAATGCAAGGATGGGGTGATTATGAGATGCACTTAGCTCAATCATGCCAATATTGCTAACAGCATGGTAATGCACTTCATGCAAATGAGTGCATAATGCCAATAAGAGCTATCACATCTGCAAATGAAAGCAGGCATGGCAGTAAGATTCAGAAACATGACATTTGTGTGGTGAGTTGTAGTAATCAGCTTTTCTGTGCACCAGCATTTGTCTGTAAATGTTATAATTTTCACTAAGATGGTAGGAATACTGTATATTTTAGCCAGTCACCATGTGTTAGTGGCCATATTGGATGCCAGTCTCTGTGACTTTGCATGCCACTAGCCTACTTGTGACAGAAGGGTTCATCATCTCTATGCGCACAACATATTTGTCCACTAATGTATGGCCAGAGATAACATATAGGACCTGACTGACTGACACCATCCTCACATGAGACTGAGTGGATGTGTGGAATGCCTATCCCAGTCACAAACATTTGTGTAGCATCAGCAATTTTTGCTTTGGAGGCATTTAATTATTCAGCTTTGGAAACACTAGGACATTATAAGGTTTCTACCTGAGAATCCTACATCAGCACTTAGATGTGATGCTGTTGCATGTGGAAGAGTATATGTGGTTCCAACAAACAACAGAGAAGATGAGTACTGATATCAGGGCATTTTATGACATGCCTCATTTCTTTGAGGTTGTGTGGACCATTGACTACACTTACATAGCAGTCCAGGCCCTACCTGTTCCACATGCTATGCATTATATAAACTGAATGGATTCCACTCCATCAACTCCAGCTGATATGCCGTGCCCAAGATATTCTATTGGCATTGTATATAATGCATCTGAATGGTAAACAGCATGACAAATAATGCTCTATGTAACTTATGAAAATGAATGCATAATGACATGCAAATGAATGTCAACATGCAGATGAGTGTTGCCATATATGCTATGTCTGGCACACGTGTTTCCAAAACCAGTATTTTCTGCAGATGGACTTATCATTACTGTAACATTACTGTAACAGCCAAGGAAATCAATACAAAATATTTTTTATGATTTTAATTATTTTTCTTTAGGATAATGTTTCATGTAAGCATATATTAAATATATCTTATAGTGGCATAATATAATTTGCAGATATGTCCCAATCAGTTTAATGGTTTACCTGGTTTTAAAAATACCATTCAGACATTCTTTCTGTCCTACTTTGTGATAGCAGGGATGGACTTATACCATGCCCTCTATAGTAAATAATTTATAACTTATTGATTTTCAAACTTCAAGAACTGTATATATACAGTAAATTTCTACTTTAGCCTGTATGTACTTTATATCTAGTTCTAGATAATGTGTACACAACAACTCTACTTTTCCCATCAGTCCTCAACAATTTGCAGACTGGGATGCAAAATGAATGACCACTTGTTGACCTACTAAATGCATTTCTTCATACTGCAATACTTCCTACATTTTCTATATATGATTAAAGATGTCAATACTTTGATAATTACCACTGCCTGAGTAGTCTGAATGAAGAACTGTCTATGAAAATAAATATGTACTAAAACATTTTACATCTATGACCTATGGAAATGCATTCTGAGTTAAACATAAACAGGTTAAATCCTTCCATCTTTTCTGTTTAGGGCCAAATTGCAGACTCTGCCATAGAAAAGAAAATTATTAATCCACTGCATGCTTTTGCGCCAGACAATTTGAGAGTTTAAATACAGTACCTCACTTGTTAATATATTTATATACAAAGAAATAATAGGTTATTGGGTTTGGTAATAAAATCATTTGCTTCTAGCTTTAGACATTAGATTTTAAGATATTTATTTGTGAGGTCTAAAGAAAGCTTTTTCTCTAACATTTAGTTTGAAGGATAGCGTGAGTGTTTAAAAGTTTGCTGTTTAAATACATTTTGCTTTTGCTTTTGTTGTAGCAATTTACAGTGTGGTCTTTTTGTTCTTTGTTACCCTTGCTTGGTTTCTTACAAGCCAGTATGGTAGATATTTTTTCAATTGAGTTTACTGAGTCTGAAGAGAGATTCAGTATAACTGTTTAACATGTAAAATATCACACTTTCTGGTAAACATGCCAAGGGTTATGGCAGACATATTAATTTATAATTAATGCTGGGCTCCACATTGAAATGTCAACACTCCAAGTGTCAAGTGCTGACATGCCATAAAAAATCAAAACTGTAGGAGAAGACTGAATCTTAAACATTGTACATTTCCTTTAAACTTTTTTTTTTTTTTTTTTGCAGAGGACAAGCACCTCTGCACCCCAATGTATAGGGAGCAAGCCCCCATACCCCCCATACTTAACTATACCAACTCCATAATTGCCATACTTCAGAGAAAAGGGAATGCGTTGAGAAATGGCCATCTCAAACTTAGTATATATAAGTCTATTTTTTGGCCATTCAGTTTCTGTGTTTTGAGTCATGACATTTCAAATGGTTACCTCTAAATGTTGTATGTATTTGTACATATTTGACTATAGCTAATCCATTTTAGTACTTAAAACACATTTTTATCTCATTGCATTACTTCCTTTACTATTTGCCTGTTATAGCCACACCTTCAATAACAAACAACTTCATAGTTTCCTTTTAAACACAAACATTTTATGACTTGAACCTATAAATGAATGTTGATAAGCAGTCAATAATCACTTGATGTTCCACGGGCACACTCACATTTTTATAAAACTGTAGTATTAATTCAAACATAATCCCTCACAAGAGACCTAATATATAGAATAATGCTGACAAAAACAATAACACACTTTATTTACAGCACAAACAGCTTTAAAAATGATGCAACTTATGACAATAACGCAGTTTGTTACACTCTATTTTCTGGGTTTTCAGGAAATAGCATTTTTTTCCATGCAGGCCTCTACGTTTGCACCATTGTAAGGTGCAATTAACCTATTCTCTGATATTTCTTTTTAATTATGACTATATGGCACTCTTTTAGATGTTATGCAAAAGATAATGTGCTACTGCCCTCATATTATTAAGTCACTTAACATAATATCCTGTTTTCATCTTGACTTTTCACATCTGTATGGCACAGTGTCTCTGTTATTGGCCATCCTTTTTATTTGGGCACCAGCCAAACTTTTACTCAGATTTTCTCCTCTGCACTTGGTATTGTTATGCTAATTTAAGAAGTGCTGAATGTTAAATGGGCATATTTTCTCCCTCCTTTTAAACTTCTGCCAGTTTTTCTTTCTAAGGTTCTGCCATGCATTGCTGAAACCAAATAGCCTGAGAACTCCTAAATATATCAAGGAATCTACTTTCCTGAAGTGTTACACCATACCTTGTGATACAGATTTCTCTTGGAAAAAAAATCAAAGATATCCATAGCTTCTCAAAAAATGTCTCTGTTCCTGAAGAAAACAGTTGCAACAGAAGACATTTACTCACCCAATCTCTCACTCCTGTCTGAAGTTACCTGGTTTTCTTGAAGCCACTGTGTTCCATATATATTGTTCAGCCTTCAAAACTATAGTCAGATGTTATCGTTCTTTATAGCCCCTTTGGGCACATTTCTACCCCTCGGCCTTCTAGTCGTGTGCATTATAGAAAACTAGCTCTTTACAGCATGCAAATAATCCAGGCCTCACTTACCCTCCATGAAAAATAAGCCACCAGTGAGCCATAGGCTATGGCTTCCTAAACTATGATGCTCTTGGTACTCAGAGAGGTAGTTACCACTAAATCCTAACTACATACCCTCAATTTCTTGATGCAAGAAACTTGGAAAAAGCCTAAAAAAATTGGAGGACAGTGACCCAAAAATAGACTTAGATTTTAAATATAGTTCTTATAGACTTAGAAAATTTCTAGAATGACAGGATTTGTGCTTGCATCTATTCTCTGAAGGATATGAAGTCAGAATCTCAACTGCTTGCCATTATTTGGTGACTTCGCTCATCAGTGATTTGCCAGAAAACCTCAGATTTTATGAGGAACAGACTAAAACTATGAGGCAAAAATCAGAACATTCTGCAAAAATCTCTACTGTTGAGAGATATGCCTTCCTAAAGTATATGTAACTAAGTGATAAACCATGAAGCAAAACAGAGAAAACCCAAAAGAATGGTCAGGCCACATCAGGAAATACTAACAATGTGTCTTTATTTGTAAAAATATCTAAAAGTAATAAAAGTAAAATCCCATATAACAAAGTTTGAGAAGCGCTTTCTTCACACTCAAAAACTTCTTCAGATGATTGGTTCTTTTTACCAAACCCTTTGAATAGACAAATGAGGAGTGCAAAAGATAATCACATGACTACCAAGTCCTGGAGAATTATCATATCTGAAAAAAACAATCATCAAATTTGTAGGCAGATACAACTTTAATTGTGACAGGAGATTGGTTTAGATAATCATTACATATTCATAGATTTATGGTCTAAAAGGGCCTATCACTAAGTCCATAAGAAAGTACAACAATGAATCAAGGAAATAGTTGTTTCCTTGATTCCTTAAACATACATATAAATGAGGTTGTAAAACTTAGGCTTAAAGGATTTTTCCAATAGAGCTGTCTTGTCTTTCAAACACCATAAGTTTTAGCAAAGAAGTGATTGATAACAGTTCATTTAATCCGGGCCAGTTAATCGCATTGTCTGAATTGCCATCGTAGCTCACCTTTTTTCCAGATTTAGTATCCATGTCCCATTTCTTTCACTGATATCAATTTGATCTAAAATAAATAAAAGCATGGCTTGGATATTCTAAACAATGTTTTGAAAGAGCGCTTATGTTTTTTTATCTTGATGTCATGTATGTGCTCATAAATTCTGTCCCAAAACCTATGCTCTGTCTTGCCTCTATAAAAACTAGAGCAATTGGAATATAGAGCATGATATACCACTGTACTGGAATAGCAGTAAAAATGGTCTCTTGGTTTAAAATTAGCATTTTTAATTATAAAATCTTTTCCTTCTAATATAAACTTACAGTAGGGACAACTCCCACAGTTTTTCGTACCTTGGTTAGATTTCAATAGGGTCAATGTTTTCTCAAAAATATTTTTCAATTTTATACCTTTCCTGAAGATGGCACTAGGCGTCAACATTATTTGTAAGGACATTCCAGCTCTTTTTTAAAATATCTATGATGGAATACCTATCAATCTTAAATGTTGTTATAAGTGAAGTTGTATGGTTATTGATGTTATTACTATCTATGGTAGTCACCAATGTATTGGTGTCAGTGGTAGTCACCAATGTACTGGTGTCAGTGGTAGTCACCAATGTATTGGTGTCAGTGGTAGTCACCAATGTATAGGTGTCAGTGGTAGTCACCAATGTATAGATGTCAATGATAGTTACCAATGTATTGGTATCAGTGGTAGTCACCAATGTACTGGTGTCAGTGGTAGTCATCAATGTACTGGTGTCAGTGGTAGTCACCAATGTATAGGTGTCAGTGGTAGTCACCAATGTATTGGTGTCAGTGGTAGTCACCAATGTATAGGAGTCAGTGGTAGTCACCAATGTATAGATGTCAATGATAGTCACCAATGTATTGGTATCAGTGGTAGTCACCAATGTACTGGTGTCAGTGGTAGTCACTAATGTATAGGTGTCAGTGGTAGTCACCAATGTATTGTTATCAGTGGTAGTCACCAATGTATTGGTGTCAGTGGTAGTCACCAATGTATTGGTGTCAGTGGTAGTCACCAATGTATAGGTGTCAGTGGTAGTCACCAATGTATAGATGTCAATGATAGTCACCAATGTATTGGTATCAGTGGTAGTCACCAATGTACTGGTGTCAGTGGTAGTCACCAATGTATAGGTGTCAGTGGTAGTCACCAATGTATTGGTGTCAGTGGTAGTCACCAATGTATTGGTGTCAGTGGTAGTCACCAATGTATAGGTGTCAGTGGTAGTCACCAATGTATAGATGTCAATGATAGTCACCAATGTATTGGTATCAGTGGTAGTCACCAATGTAGTGGTGTCAGTGGTAGTCACCAATGTATTGGTATCAGTGGTAGTCACCAATGTACTGGTGTCAGTGGCAGTCACCAATGTACTGGTGTCAGTGGTAGTCACCAATGTATTGTTATCAGTGGTAGTCACCAATGTACTGGTGTCAGTGGTAGTCACCAATGTACTGGTGTCAGTGGTAGTCACCAATGTATTGGTGTCAGTGGTAGTCGCCAATGTATTGGTGTCAATATAAGTTTGTCCAGCCAGTTTATGATCCAAAGTACCCTGTAGAGGCATAATATATTTCCTTTCCTATTTATTGAGGACTTCCACCATTACTAAAATCAAAGGGATAACCATGTTTCAAAAACATCTCTCTAAGTAGAATACATTCATCCAAAAGCCCTCCTCAGAAGTGAACATACGTGCAGCCCATACATACTGGCCTTTATCACAGCCTTTTTCTGTGAGTATTGGGGGGGCACTTGAAAAAATGAAGAAACCTATTGGAATAAGTACTTTTCTGATAGACTTTGGAAATGAAGTATTTGTTGTTAATGTCCTTACTGACCCAGACATCCCAATAAGCAATATGGTATTATAAACCTGCTATTACTCTGCTTAGTGTCATGAATAACCTGAAGACCTGCAGGTAAGCAGCTAATATCTCCTATACAATCTCAGTTACAAACATGGCGTCAGGCCTGTTAAGCTTAGACTTCTGTGGATTTTCAGTATGATCTTCCACACATAATGTTATTGCTCTTGAGACAGATTTGTTTATCTTTCCTTAATGTTTAACAGTGCCATGACAGCTGGTTAATAACATTAGAAAATGTTATTAAAATGCAATAATAGTATTACCGTTTTCATTCCTTCAGTTCTTACATAGGTTCATAGGTTCATAGGTGGGTACTAGGCTATCTGCCCAAAGGCATTTATAAGCCTAGCCAGAATGTGTTGTCTTTCACCACCCCCTGAGATTAGTTCCCTGTGCCTCTGTCCAGCGGAGCTACTGAAGTGATCCCCGGGGTAAACTTTCTGTTTCCCATCTGCTCGTCAAGGTTTCTCTTGAAGAGTGTTAGCGAGGAGCTCTGCCTAATGTTGATTGGGATCTTGTTCCAAAGCATGGGAAGCCTCTGGGACAGGAATCTATCCCTCCAGCATGTCCTATTTATTGTTGTGGTGAGGTTTAGATCCCTAGAGCATGTGGCTTGTGGGGATAAGGTTTTCTTTAGGTGGAGCATGTCCATCAATTCTGGGTTGGACATGGCCTTGTATGTCAGGCAGAGATCACCTCTGAGTAGGCGGTATGCAACTGAGTACAGCTGCAATTTCTTCAGTCGAGCTGCATAGGGCATCTGTTTGAGGCCAGTGATCCTCTTGGTGAGGTACTTCTGTGGTCTTTCCAGCTATTGCAGGTGTCTTGTAAGGTGCATCCCAAATGGGGCGTTGTACTCTATGATGGGTCTGATGAGTGATGAGTAGAGGGGCACAATGACCTCTTTTGATCTGAATATGAACCCTTTTGTGATTAGGTGGGCCATGTAGAAGGATTTTCCAACCACTTTGGCAATGTGATTATCAAAGGTGAGATTACTATCTACTTGGGTCCCCAAATCCCTTATTATGTCTTCTGTATTTAGGGGACTACCACCTGTGTGGTAGTTTGTGGGTACTTTGTTTTTTTCCAAAGAGGATGACTATGCACTTTTTGGCATTTAGCTTGAGGCCATGTTTTTGACACCAGGTATCCATCTCAGTGGGACCCTTTTTAGGATGTCTGTGTCAGCCAGAGAGTCAGTTATAGCCCCTAGTTTGCAGTCGTCTGCAAACTTGGCCAGCCATAGTCCTCCTGTGCTTGCCTGTACCTCTGAGAAGTATATGCCGAACAGGAGGGGTCCTAGGACTGAGCCCTGGGCAACTCCACTTGTAACCGATTTAGAGTCGGACCTAGCTCCCACAACTCTCACCATATGGGTTCTGTCCGTGAGCCAATTGGCAACCCATCTTGTGTCATAGGGTTTTATGTTCAGGCTGGTGAGCTTGTCTATAATACCAGAATGGGGAATGGTGTTGAAGGCCTTTGCAAGGTCTAGGTAGGCTGTGTGTACCACCTTTCCCTCATCTATAGCCTTGGTAACTGTCTCAAAGAAGTCCACCAGGTTTAGGAGGCATGATCTTCCCTTAACAAAGCCGAACTGGGTAGGGTCCAGTGTTTGGAGGTTCCCAAAGTCTCTGTTAATGAGTTCCATGATGATGTGCTCCATAGCCTTGCAGACCAAGCTAGTCAGGCTTATAGGACGATAATTCCTGGTGTCTGTTGTGGCTCCCCCTTTGTGAAGCGGAATAACCGCTGCTGTGTGCCACTCTATGGGTATGTAGCCTGTGGAGGGGCTGAGTTTGAACAGTGTGTTTAGGTGAGGGATTAGTTCATCTTTGAGCTCATGTAGGACACAGCCTGGGACACTGTCCGGTCCCACTGATGCTGTGTTTTTGGCTTTGGAGAGTGCTGTTTTAACCTGAGTGTCTGTGATTTCAGGGACTCTACATTCTTCTGGTATGGTTATGAGCCCTCTTGGGGGTGAGAGGGGGGTGAAGTTTGCACTGAACCTGTCTGCCAGGATGTTGGCGATATCGGTCGGTTCAGTGTATTTTGTGCCATTCTGCACTAACTCCGAGCAGATCTGAGCATTGCCACTTAGATTCTTGACATAGCTAAAGAATGCCTTGGAGTCCTTGGCAATTTTTCTTTCAAAGCTCGCATTGGATGATTTTATGAGGGATCGTAGTTTCTTGCTGATACTGATCAGGGATGTCTTCCCTTCTTGGGATTTTACTCTTTTCTGTACTAGTTTCCTCCTCCTATTGTATAGCTTGTTTATGGCAGGAATCCACCAGGCTGGTTTCCTTTTCTTGGAGGAGTGAGTCTTGGTTTTGCTTGGGATGGCATGATCCATGCATTCTTGTAGGTGCCCGTAGAATGCATTAGTAAAGAATTTTGCAGCTTGGACAGCATTATTCTTCAGCATGGGGGCTTTGAAACTTTCCACCTTGGTCTTAAGTATCGTGAAGTTTGTTCTGAAAAGTTTTTCACAGTGGTTTTCTTGTCTGGGGGTGGGGGTGGAATGTGGATATCCAAAGTGATTTGTTTATGGTCAGATCTAACCAGCGAGGGGTTGACCTCCAGTGTGGAACACCGGTCACCCATGTTGGTGATGACCAGGTCAAATATGTTGTCACCTCTGGGGGGAGTGTTGACCAGTTGAACCAGGGTGTTTGAGTTTATAAATTCTAGGAAATGTTGGGCAAGGGAGTTAGTACTTGAGTAGTTCTCCCAGTTAATGTTTGGATAATTGAAATCACCCAATATTAGGGTGTTTGGTAAGACCTTTATGTTTCCCAGTGTTTCCAGAAACACGTAATGGTGGTCCTGGGACATGGTGAATGATCTGTAGCAAGCTACAATTTGAATTGCAGTTTTGCCCATTGTTAATTGCACGTGGATGATCTCTGAAGCATCATGCTATGCCACTAACCTGGAGGTGTGGGTATCCTTGATGAATATGGATACGCCCCCACCTTTGTATTTCAGTTTGGGTTCTGTGGCCAAAATGTATGGTATGAGTTGTAGCCTGGTAGTGCTGGGGTGCTCTCTGGAGCCTTAACCAGGTTTCTATTACTGCACATATATCGATTTTCTACATACTGAGGAGTGCCTCGAGTGTGTGCATTTTGAGGTTCAGACTTCTGGCATTGAGTAGCACTACCCTCAGTTTTTTGTTACTTGTGCTATTTACGGTGGTAGGTTTGTCTTTTGAGCCTTGCTTAAAAATGGCACTATGGGGGTGGCAAGAGCCTTGGCCAGTATTTGAAAGCCTAAGTGTGACAGGTGCAAGCCGTCTCTAGTGAAGCAGCGTGGCTTGTCGAGCATGTCATCCCAGGCAGACAGACACTGGATCCCCTTTGAGTGACACCAGAAACTTAGCCAATTATTAAAATTGAGAATTTTGTCTTTATACCATGGTATCATTCTTGGTGAGGGCAGGATGCTACTCAGGGTCAGGGTCATACCGGCCTGGGCTACGTGATCAGAGAGCTCTTCCATGTCTCTTTTCATGTAGTCCAGAGAGGTACGGCTCATGTTATTCACACCAACATGGACAATGACAAAGTCATATTTGTACTTGTTCTGTAGTGACCTGAGTGCTTGTGTTATGTGGCGGATCCTGGCGCCCGACAGGCAGCTAACAGTAACCTTCTCCTTATTCATCCTAGTGAGTGGGACGTCAGTGTGCCTGACTATAAAGTCACCTATTACTAGTATGTTGGGTATGTTATTTTGCCTTAAGGGTTGTGATTGCATGGCACACTGGTTTTGTGAAGTATGTGTTTCATGGTTTATGTTGGGGGGGTGGAGGTTGCTTGGAGTTTGCTTTGGCGGTCTCTGTTGGTTTTGCAGATTTTTATTTAGAGCCTCTTGAGTATGTTTTCATGTATTTATGTGTGTTTTTTTCCAGTGCTGCTTTAATGGGTTTATGTGAGACTGGTGGTGTGATGCAAGTATTTCCTTCTCCTCCTGACTGTCTGATCCAGTCTTGGATTGAGAGAGCTTAGCCTCCAGTTTGGCTGTATAATTGCATCTCTCGCATGTATTAGTGTTTGGTGGTAGGAGGAGGAGGTTGTCTGTGTACATAAGGCAGTTGTAACATTGCCTCAAAATGCCCAGATTCACCAGTTGGACTGGAGAGTACACCTGAAACTGCCCTTTGGACATGCCTGGATAGGTACAGTGAACTGTTTTACTGGATGGCTGGTAAGGTCGAACAGAGAGCCTTGTCCTTCTGTAAAGTACAGGAGGTTCTAATGCTAGGGTTTATAAGTGCTTGCTATAAGTTTTGAGTAAGTGCCAGGCTGAGAAATGAGTGGCTTGAGTGCTTAAGTTGAAAGTTTGTCTAGTTCCAAGGGAAAAATTGAAGAGGAGACTTTGTGGAGCCAGGAATAGTTTTACCCTAGCTAACCAGCACTGCCCGGCGTGCAAAACTGGGCAAATATGTTTTTTATAGCAGAGAAATGAAAGAGATAGAAATGTGCCCAAAATGGCCAATAAACTACTAATTTCTAGGCTGAAATCACTCCTCCAGGGACAGGCAGGCTGCTCAAAGCTCCCCTCTCTCACAGGTGAACAGAGAACTTCCTTCTATCCAAGTAAGGTATGGGCAAACACAGAGATTTGTAACACAGCCCTGAATTCAGCACTAACCTGAATTTTTTTTTTTTTTTAGAAAATAAAGCAGATACACTCAAAAAACACTTTAAATGCACAGAAAAGGATACTTATTTTTATATATCGCAGATCAGAGTTGTAGTCAATGCCCCTAGTAATAAAGTAGGAAGAAACACAAATACAGTAAAAGCAGATGAATAAAGTACAATGTATATATAAAACAATAGAAAAACGAACAAACTGATTTAAACAAGTTACCCAATTAACCAGAAAAAAATCTCAAAACTGAGCCCTGTTCCAGCAGTCTTGAATCAGACAAGTTCTAACTGCACACCTCTGCTTACTAGGGTGCAGGGGAACCTTCTCCAAAAAAGATGGCCTGGATCAGTGCTTAAGTTATACAAACAAAGATAGATTCAGCAGGCCTGAATCTGGTCTATGCTACAGCAACAAGCCGCACCAATTTCAGAAAGAAGCAGTTCAAATAAGCAGGCACAATAAGCCTGTGACCAGATATTCCCAGCTCAGAAGGGCAGAATCCAGCCTCTCCTCCCACAAGAGTGCAGACCACAAACCTTCTTAATGTAGAATAACTGTCCTGAAGCCCAAGTGCTTAAGCCAGAACTAATACACTTTTAGAATAGCAGACACTGGGCCTTCAATCAGCAATTCCCAGCTTAGAAGGATGTAAACTACCTGTCCTGCCACAACAGTGCAGACCACAAACCTTCTTAATGTAAAACAGCCTGTATGAAGCCCAAGTGCTTAAACCAAAAGACTTAGAAAAACAGTTATAATTTAATTAGGCTACTACCAAGCAGTAATAAATGCAGCAGAATAAATAAAATTGAGTACTTTTAAGAAAAGCAAAATGAAAGTAGGAAGAAAGACAAATACAGTAAAAGCAAATGAAACATTGTTTTTGGGCCTTCTCAAATCTACTCTCTGTATTAAGTACAGTGAACACTAGACTCAGAATATGATCTCACTGTACTTGGCTAAGTGAGCAAATGAGATGGACCCAGGAAGAGTGTTCTAATACAGACTTACAGGAGGGGTGGGCAATTCCAGAGTTAGCAACACTAACACAAGAATAGGGAGGGAGGGTGAGAAATTAACTGCAGAGAGATACAGAGCACACTGTTCAGAAATACACAATTAGGAAACATAAAAAATGAAAATACAGTACTTTTAAAACTGCAAGTTTGTACTTAACAGAATATTAAAATGGACTACTGCAAGTTTCACTTAGCTTCAGCTTCTAATGCAGATGTTTGCCGCCAAGCAAGTATCTCAGGAGTTGAGCATAAAGTGATTTCTCAAACTTTGTGGCTAGCACTTAAAGTACAGAGGAATCCCTCTAGGCTATTAAATATCAGCTAACAAAGAAGTAATAACACCACCCCCTCTATAGCAAAAGACACAGAGCACACTGTTCAGAAACACACAATTAGGAAACAGAAAATATGAAAATACAGTACTTTAAAAACTACAAGTTTGTACTTAACAAAAGACTAAAATTCGCTACTGCAAGTTTCACTTAGCTTCAGCTTCTAATGCAGATGTTTGTAGCCAAGCTAGTCTCTCAGGAGTTGAGCATAAAATGATTTCTCAAACTTTGTGGCTAGCACTTAAAGTACAGAGGAATCCCTCTAGGCTATTAAATATCAGATAACAAAGAACTGATAACACCACACCCTCTATTGCAAACAGACACAGAGCACACTGTTCAGAAGCACACAATTAGGACACAGAAAAATGAAAATGCAGTACTTTTAAAACATCAAGTTTGTACTTAACAAAAGACTAAAATTCTCTATTGCAAGTTTCACTTAACTTCAGCTTCTAATGCAGATGTTTGTAGCCAAGCAAGTCTCTCAGGAGTTGAGCATAAAATGATTTCTCAAACTTTGTGGCTAGCACTTAAAGTACAGAGGAATCCCTCTAGGCTGTTAAATATCAGATAACATATATGTTGATCTGCCTCTGTCTTCATGTATGTTTTTGTCTTTACTTTTCATCTATGACACAAGGCTGGGTCATTTCTGCACCCTAAATAACAGATCTAAAGTGTGATTCATCAGAAATAACAGTGAACTGCAAAAATCAGTTACTTATTAAAAGCATTTTTCCGGGGTGCAAGCTTCATTGAACCCCCACTGTGTAGTGCTGTACTCTACACAACTTTGCAGATTATATAAATTATCTCTGAGATCACTATATGTCAGAGAAAAGGAAGTCCCTGAAATGCAGCCACACCAGATTTGGTTTATATCTTCCCCTAATTTTTTGCAGTCCTAAGGGTTGCTTTTATGATCCTTGAGCATATAGCAGTAACATAGAGTGCCTTATAAAAATATACATCTTAAAGAAAAAATGATTGCTATGCAGAAAATGTAGATAAAAATGATGTTGAAAATTAAAGACACTGAACATGAACAAATGAAAGTTCTAATGCAAATTTAGTATACTGATTTTAAAATGCAAAAGGTGATATTCCCAGAGTTCACAGTTAAACTTTAATATATCTAAGACACTCTGGAATATCTTGCAGAAAGTACAAGACAGTATGGGATCTAAGGCCACTGCTATGTGCCACTTAGTAAGTGCATTTGTGGCCTGAGATGGGGATCCAGGGCCACTGCTGTGTGCCATTTAGTAAGTGCATTAGTGGAGTGAGACGGGGATCCAGGGCCACCTGTGTGTGCCACTTAGTAAGTGCATTTGAAGAGTGAGATGGGGATTCAGGGCCACTGCTGTGTGCCACTTAGTAAGTGCATTTGAAGAGTGAGCTGGGGATCCAGGGCCACTGCTGTGTGCCACTTAGTAAGTGCATTTGAAGAATGAGATGGAGATCCAGGGCTACTGCTGTGTGCCACTTAGTAAGTGTATTTGAGAAGTGAGAGGTAGATTCACATTCTGAGCTGAATACTTCTGAGGTGAGTATAAAACTTCAGTAAAGTTGTGTTTCATCTTCCCTTCTGTTTGTGGTTTTCATAGACAGGATATAAAGGTTTAGCCAAGGTCTGGAGAGAATCCAATTTGAGAATATGAGTTATGATGGCCATGTGCCATGGAGCAATTTCCTTCTGAGAGTGAAGCAGATGTGGATGAAAGTCAGCACCTCTAAAATCAGTAGTCAAGGTTTATATTCAACTCCCTTTTCCCCATTTCTAAATCAGGGTCATGGTGTCATGTCAACTGTTATCACATCTCTTAATTCAAAGCCACTCTCTTATATTTTTGGCAGTTACGCCTGAATCTTTCAGGGCTGCTCTCACACAATGCATCCCATGGTCTTCTTCCAGAAAAAAAGTCTATTTCCTTCCACAGGTGAGGATAAAGCAACTCACTCAGGTGAAGGAATTTAAGTAGTGTGAGGTCTTGATTGTGAAATTATATTTTGTCATGGAATAGAAGGATTCACTCTTCATGACATAGTAGGGAGCTTGGCAGTCCTGGAGAATCACAAGAGGGCAGATTTCAGATAGTGTTACTCCATATTGAAAGGAGTCAGCTGAGGTGGTCTGGGTACATTGTTAGGGTGCCCACTGAATGCCATGCATAGAAGGTGTGTCAGGCACAGCCTACTGCGAAAAGGCTTTGGGGCAGATCCAGGACATATTGGAGAAATGACATCTCTTCGCTCATCTGGGAATGCCTAGTGTTCCCACAAAATTAGCAGGAGAATATTGCTGTGGAAAGGGAAATCTGGACTGCCCTAATCATCTTCCTACTATAGCAAACCTCACCTTTGTAAACCACTAGGTAGTTTACAAACTGTATGTACATATACATGCATGTATGTTTATATGGATGGATAGATGGATAAACACTGTGTTGTTAGTGTAATTACATTTGCTATATTTACCTGATGTGAGCCAATTTAAAAATGTCATGAAATTGTGTTACAAAGAATAGTAAAGTCATAAGTACAAGGTGGTGTAAATTTTCCTTACAATTCATGATTAACAAAGCAACAATTCCCTTATGAGGTTGTTACCCATCTAACTTTCAGAGGTGACACCCCCAGCATGACAGCACAGCAGCAAACATAACTGTTCTTAATATTTATCTACCCCTTAAAATAACTACCAGGATCATCTAAACTGCCTCTACCAATAAACCAATAGCTCAGAGTTCTAGATCTTGGTGTATATTATTTTTATTTTTCTGCAAATAATGCATTTAACAGATTTGAGCAAATACATAAAAAGGGAGAAAACACAATGAATGGTAGACATTCAGAAACAGTAACATTCAGTGATCAACACATTAAATTGTATCATTCCTATTGTAATAATCAATTTGTACCTGGTTAAGAAAGACAAAGTGCTGCTATTAGTCACAAAGGGAGGTTAGCTAGAAGTAATGAGAAAGATTAACTGCAGTTAAACAGTGTAAATGGCCATTAGACATGCTTACCTAATGCTTCATCTAAAAAGGAGAGAAAACTACCACAGAGGGTGTTTAAGTGCTGAATAGATGGGCCAAGATTGTAGGCATTCCCCAAAAAACACTATTTCTCTTGCATGTAGGAAAACAACCTCTCTTATGAAGCCATAACAATAGGTTAGTACAATTTACCTCTTGAGGGGATTTCCACAAGACTGTAGTGTATGCATACACTAAGACCAACCTGCAGAACCTACCCAGGTAATAGCAACCTTGAAGGGCCTCTGACTGTATCTGGTCCCATGAAGAAGTAGTGTACACCTGCACTAAGAGCAAATGCTGCAGATTCTACCCAGGTAATAGCAACTCTGCAGGGCCGCTGAGTGTACCTTGTCCCATGGAGAAGTAGTGTATGCCTGCACTAAAAGCAAATGCTGCAGCACCTACCCAGGTAATAGTAACCCTGCAGGTCCTCTGACTGTACCTTGTCCTATGGAGAAGTAGTGTACACATGCACTGAGAGTACATGCTGCAGCACCTACCCAGGTAATAGTAACCCTGCAGGTCCTCTGACTGTACCTTGTCCTATGGAGAAGTAGTGTACACATGCACTGAGAGTACATGCTGCAGCACCTACCCAGGTAATAGTAACCCTGCAGGTCCTCTGACTGTACCTTGTCCTATGGAGAAGTAGTGTACACATGCACTGAGAGTACATGCTGCAGCACCTACCCAGGTAATAGCAACCTTGCAGGGCCTCTGACTGTACCTTGTCCCATGGAGAAGAATATTTGTGTACATGGGATTGATACCTGCTACCAATCTGCTAGCAACTGGACTAATTAATCTGTAATGTGTGAATGTTCTAGCATTCCAAAAACATATGCGTTGTTGAAGAGTTTTGTATGCCACATGCCGTGCAAGTTAATTGCTTACATAGGCCTTTTTGTACAGTATTATGTGGGACCAATATCTGTTATGTAAAAAAGTATAGTATTCTCATAGACTTACAGTATCTGCTTTAATTTCTTGACCTCATGTAGAAAAGTCTTAAATACACTGAATGAATAATGCAAAGTATTATGCCTTAACCACTGCTCAAGACCTTAAGAGGCAGATGCGCTACTATAGCTAAGGAGAAGATAGTATATTTTTGAAGCTTTGATAGCAGGTTTGTATTTTGCCCTCATTTATTCCTTTTGCCAGTTTTGCTAAGGGAAAGTGCCCCTCTCCAACCCAGTCATGGAATGGAGATTTCCTTATTAAATATCTATCTAGAGATACTTCCAAAATGCATCTTTTCCCAAAACACACTTTTGTGATAAAAATGGAAATCTCCAAAGGTATGCATGTCCTCTTTTTGTAGTGTGAGGTCTGAAAGCCATCCGGTTCCTTTGCTGTCACAGTCCAGAAATTGAACTACATTCTCTGCATACACAAGTTATGTCATAACTGAACTGCTGACCTCCAGAAGCCCTTTAGTGGTATTACCTTCATAACTGTCTCAAGGTACACTGGACACTGTGCAGGCCTTGCATCAGTATTTGCAGGGTGAGGAGCTAATCTGCACTGCTGCACTCTATGACAAACCCACCTTGTGATGAACATACCGGGGGTAACCACGTGTTTAGCTTGTTAACTAAAATCTTTGCATAAATTTTAGCATCAGCATTTAGTAAGAATATTTGGTGATAATTGCATAATCTGCTCACTTTTCTGGTTTAGGAAAAACGTTTATGATCAAAAATTGGGATGACCTATTGGTTTTCTGTTTTGTTGTAAACCCTTATATACTACAGTTAAGCTATGAGTCACTTGATCATTTAGTTCTTTGTAGAGTCCAGAATTTAGACCATCCATTCCTGGCACTTTTCCACATGGCAACTATGTGATGGCCCTAAGTATTGCCTTCTGGTATACGGGGGTGGAGAGGGCATGTTGACATTCTTAGGGCAGATGGGGAATGTAAATTTTTTGCAAAAAAAAAAATCCTTGCCATGGGTTAGGAACCTCTTTATATCTAATTTGCACTATACAGCTACTCATAATATTGGTGGGATATTTTGTTTATGCCTTCTTTGAATAACACCACATCCTTTTCCCCTTCTGAATAGATCCCTGCTATTACCATAGTTGCCTTACACTGTTTAACTATATGGGCCATCATTTTCCCAGCTTTATACCCTTCAGCCCAATTACAAAATGCTGCTTGCTCTAAATATAGCTGCACATAATTGTTGTTTAACATATTCAAAGCTTTTCGATTAATTTTAGAAAGTTGAACTTTATCCATATCCTTAAAGCAACGTGGACAGTGACCTAAATTTTGACCAACATGTGTTTACTGTTGTAAGAAAGTCTTTCTAGATTACACAGCTTATAAGCAAAGGGATTGTGCTTAGATCTAGAGATGTCATTGCCCCCCTTTACTCAGCCCTCATTAGGCTAATCATTGAATATAATGCCCCTTTGGCATGTATCTGTCTAGATATGTGTAACAACTGGAACTTCTACAGAGATACCTTACTAAAAGAATACAAGGCCTAAACAACATGTCCTACATAGACAGACTCAAAGCCCTGTCACTATACTCTGTATCCTACAGATTGCTAAGAGATGGCCTGTGTCTGGCATAAAAGGCATCCTCTGACCAATTACTGATTGACTTACTACACATCAGCAAGTCATATGGTATCAGAAATATTCAGTCTAGGGATCAAAACCTGTTCTTCAAAATCAATAGAATGGTTTGGAGGGTCAGGTATATTTTGCAGAGGATACAGCTGCTATGGAACAGACTCCCTATCCACATAAAACAAAGTTCACCCCAATACATTTTCAAGCACAACTTAGATCTATGGATGGGAAACAGAAAATTTATCCCAGGACTGCCTTCTATACTACAAGGGTCCCCTCAAACTATCTATTGTATGATCCCAGTAATTCTCTTTAGAGGTAATGTATAATTATTGAGCATGGGATGGGCAAGGCCAATCTAAAACAAAATGGGATAAGTTATTTTGAGCAGAAAAAAGAAAACTCTCTAGGCTTACAATGGCCCACAAGGGCAGATAGCCTAGTACATACATATGAACCTATCTTATAGGTTTGACAAGCTAAGCAAATGTTCATAGATAATTACTAGGATAGCTGCTTTTATGGGACATTTTAAGCTTAGCTAATTTGTCCTTGGTGAAAATCAAAACTTGTACTTCTTGCTTCTTAGGTAAACACCTTATCCATTATAGCAACCTCCAATCCTAAGCAAATATCTTCTTCTAAAACTTTGATTTATACATCACATTTCCCTAATAATTGTGTTCTGGCCCATTTACACACTGCTTTAAATTGCAGCTTGACAGTGTCCCACCATACTAAAGTGTCTTATGTTTCCCTGGTGGATTACAGCATAAATAGCTCAGTAAACTTCTCCTAATGCTTGCTATTAAGTCTCTGAATATGAGGGTCTATATTAAATCACAGAATGTTTAAAAAAGCGAGCACTGATTTATCGACCCCATGTAAGCAAAAGCTTACAATCCCGAACACTTGGAACAGCGATTTTTTTTTTCCCAGGGAAAAAAATTGCTGTTCCACAAAATAAAAATAAAAAAGCTTCAAAACATTATATAAAGTGGGGGGGTTCGCCCCCCCCCACACCCCTCTACTTAAATATACCAACTCCCCTCTACTTAAATATACCAACTCAAAGATTGCACTACAGTAAGGAAAATTGCAAAGTAATGGAGGCAGCCAAGCGATTTCTTTGCTAGGGAAAGAAATCTATTATATGCCATTTCGCTGTTTTGCTGTTTCGTGCTTTCAAGTTTGATCAAGATGCATTTGAAGGATTGTGTCTTTGATTATATAATAGGAACCCAAATATGAGACAGTCTAGTCTACTAAACTTATTATAACTCAGGGAGTGTACAGAATCTATGGGTAACCAATGGTTATCTTTTCCTAGTCCATTAGTAGAGCTGACATTATCTTGGCAGTATGTGTATTTTTAACTATATCCTTATACAGTAAATAATAATCTAGTCTGCTGGATGCCTGCCCTGTGGGGATATGTAAGTAAACTCTGTGTTGTGGGGGTGAAGGAATCTCCATATGTCAATCAGGCCCATATGGTCACAACCTCTTTAAATGTTTATAGATTCATAGGTTGGTATTAAGCTATCGGCCCTAGGGCCTATACAAGCCTAGCCATAACAATTCCCCGGCTATTTCTTCCCAGAGTATTTACTTCCCTGGACCTCTGTCTAGCAGGGTCACTGACGTGATCCCCAGGGTGAATTTCCTATCTCACATCCAATCATCAAGGTTCCTTTTGAAGAGAGCCAAAGTGGTGCTCTGCTTGACATGTATGGGCAGTCTATTCCAGAGTCTGGGGAGTCTCTGGGTCAGAAACCTATCCCTCCAGAATGTTTTGTTCATCATGATGACAAGCTTTAGATCCCTGGAGTGTGTATCTCTGAGGGATTGGGATTTCTTTAAGTGCAGCATGTCCAACAGCTCTGGGTTTGACTTGGCCTTGTACGCTAAGCAGAGATCGCCTCTGAGTAGACGATATACGACATATATATGGTGGAGTTTTTTTAGATGGTCAGCATAGGGCATCTGCTTTAGGCCTGTGATTCTTTTAGTGAGGTATTTCTGTGACCTTTCCAGTTGTTGCAGATTTCTTGAGAGGTACATACCAAACGGGGCATTGTTTTCTATAATGGGTCTAATGAGGGATGAGTGCAGTGGGACAATGACCTCCTTTTTTCTGGATGAAAAGCCCTTAGTGATGAGGTATGCCACACAGAAGGATTTCCTGACTGTTGTGGTGATGTGGTTATCAAAGGTGAGAACACTTTCCACCTGTGTCTCTAAGTCTCTTATCACACTTTCGATGTTTAGTGTACTGCCACCTATGTGGTAATTCATGGGTACATGTATTTCCCAAACGGGATAACTATACATTTCTTGGCATTGAGCTTGAGGCCATGGCTCTGGCACCAAGCATCTGTTTCTGTAAGGCTCTTTTGTAGAATATCCACATCATTTGGGGATTCAATAATGGCTCCCAGTTTGCAGTCATCTGCGAACTTTGTTAGCCAGAGTCCCTTAGTGTTGGCCTGTACTTCACAGAAGTAGATGCCAAACAACAGCGGTCCCAGGACGGAACCCTGAGGCACTTCACTTGTCACTTGTCTGGAACTGGATTTGGAATCGGCTATTTTACAGTGTGGGTTTTGTCAGTAAGCCAGTTGGCAACCCATTGAGTGATGTAGGGATTAATGCCCAGCTTAGTAAGTTTATCTATGATTCCAGAATGGGGGATGGTATTGAAGGCCTTGGCGAGGTCCAGATACACTTTGTGGACCACCTTACCCTTGTTCATGGCTCTGGAGACTGATTTGAAGAAATCAATCAGATTCAGGAGACAATATCGGCCCTTCACAAACCCAAACTGGGTGAGGTCCAGTGCTTGAAAGTTGCCAGTGTCTTTGTTTATAAGTTCCATGATAATACATTCCATGGCCTTGCAGATCAGGCTCATCAGACTGATGGGGCAGTAGTTCCCAGGATCCAAGGTGGATCCCCCCTTGTGGAGTGGGATAACTGTAGCTGCTCTCCACTCAGTGGGCACAAAGCCTGAGGTGAGGCTATGACTAAACATGACACTTAGATGAGGTGCCAGTTCATTTTGTAGTTCATGTAGTACACAGCCTGGAATGTCATCTGGTCCCATGGATGCTGTATTGTTAGCTTTGGAGTGTGCATTTTTTTTACCTGTGTGGCCATTATTACCAGAATTTGGCAATCTTTTGGTACTGAGATGGGCCCTCTAGGGGGTGAGAGGGGAGTGAAGTTTGCACTGAATCGATCTGCCAGGATATTGGCAATATCCTTGGGATCAGCAATATATTTAATGCCATTCTCTTGTAGCTCAGAGCAGATCTGAGCATTGCCATTTAGATTCTTGACATAGCTAGAGAATGCCTTGTAATTGTCTTTGGAATCTTTGGCAATTTTATTTTCATAACTAGCTTTGGAGGATTTTATGAGGGATCTTAGCTTCTTACTGAGGCTGGTAAGGGAGTTTTTTGCATCCTGGGATTTTCCTCTTTTCTGCAACAGTTTCTTCCTTTTGTTGTAAAGTTTGTTTATCTATGAAGCTAAATGTGTGTTTCCAAGAAATGTCATTTTGTGCCATACTGGTATGCTTTATACTATTAAATTTGCTCTTTGTTCATACCTAATCATGACTATTGGTGATATCTTTGAGGAACTGAACAAAATTTTTGTTAGACCACACAAAGCAAGGCTACCATATGTGGACTCATTACATAATAGTAACAGCTACAGTATAATATCACACATGTATTTACATTTGTATAAGTGCATGTGTTAAAAGTCACTGTTTTACAGTAAGTGAAACACTGCAAAGCCTGTCATTAGTTGTTTCAAAATGTTAACTCATTTAGTTCTGTGGTGTGAATTGTTTACAAGCAAAGCAAGTGTTTTATTTTCTGCCTTTGGGGCAAATGCTCTCTTCGACCCCACACTAACTACACACAGATCTAAAGTAACACTAATACTTCTCAAACACACATAAAGGTCTTGTTTGAACAGCAGATACCTTAACGCTTCACCATTTATTCTAATTAATAAAAAAATGTGCTTCATGTACACACTTTGTGAGGATAGGTATCCTGCCTTAATGCTGGCTGCAGGAGGTATAACTAACACAGTCCACTGGGAAGATGCCTTAGAGTGTACCTGGGACACTTTAGAGGGATTATATCTCTCAGCTTTACTAAGAATGCTTGAGATTAGATAGGTTGAAATGCTGACAGTTAGTGGAGACTGTTGGAATTCCAAGGACTGTAAATATGATCCTCAAGAAGTGACACTTACAGTGTGAGTAATGGTAAATGTAACCAAGTCCAAGGTTGCAGTAAATCAGAGCATTATTAAGTGCCACTCCATATGTAGCAGGAATGTTTGAGTGCACTATTCCACACCAGGCTACACTGAAGGGCTTTAAGGTTTCGTATTCAGTATATCTTACTGACAATTGCATTTTATTTGCACAATTGCAGGGCTCACAATTAGTGGCCTCACATTTCCAATATGGATCCAGAACTGTGGTCTACCATGCTCGGCCTGCTGCCACTCTAGCCATCACCAGTAGAAGTGGTTTAGGAAATCTGTGATAACTGATGTGAACATTGTTCTGTATAGTTTCTATAGGAATTTTATCATGTCCGGCTGCATTTCTGCCAACATTCTTTTGGAAATACCCCAAGCACTCCATATTGGAGGCATTCAGAAGTGATTTTCTAGAGTTTCTATGATTTAAAAAGCTCGCTTCAGCTACATATTGTACTTATTTTACTGCCTGCACTTTAACAAAGTCATTTTTGTGTTTAAATTACCTGTTTAACTGTCGTAGGCTACACACTCAAGTGTGATAGCCATTTCTGTGCATTTAAAGTGCTTTTTTGTTTGTATCTGCTTTATTTTCTGGAAAAAAAAACAAAAAAAAAATACTTGTTTTCCTGCCTTTCTAAGCTAGTATAGTCCAACTTTCAGGTTAGTGCTGAATTTAGGGCTGTGTTGCTAGTTTCTGTGTTTGTCCATACCTTACTTGGATAGAAGGAAGTTTCTCTGTTCATTGTGAGAGAGGGAGCATTGAGCAGCCTATCTGTCCCTGGAGGAGTGGTTTCAGCCCAGAAATTAGTAGTTTATTGGCCATTTTGGGCTAATTTCCATCTCTTTCATTTCCCTGCTATAAAACCCACATTTGCGTGGTTTTGTGTGCCTTGCAGCGCCGGTTAGCTAGGGTATAACTATTCCCGGCTCCACAAAGTCTACTCTTTAATTTTTCCCTTGGAACTAGACAAACTTTCAACTTAAGCACTCAAACCATTCAATTCTCATCCCGGCACTTGCTCAAAACTCAAAGCAAGCTCTAATATACCTTAGCACTAGACCCCCCCTATACTGTAGAGAAGGATAAGGCTCTCTATTCGACCTTACCAGCCAATCAGTATAACAGCTCACTGTACCTATCCAGGCATGTCCAAAGGGCAGTTTCAGGTGTACTCTCTGGTCCAACTGGTGAATCTGGGCATTTTGAGGCAATGTTACAATTGCCTCATGTACACAGACAACCCTCTCCTCCTTCCATCAAACACTAATACATGCGAGAGATGCAATTATACAGCCAAACTGGAGGCCAAGCTCTCTCAACCCAAGAGTGGACAAGGCAGTCAAGAGGAGAAGGGAATTGCTTGCATCACACCACCAGTCTCACATAGACCTATGAAACCAGCATGGGCAAAAAACGCAGATAAATTCACGAAAACATACTCGGAGGGTCTAAATAAAAATCTGCAAAAGCAACAGAGACCTCCAAAGCAGACATCCAAGCAACCTCCACCCCCCAACACAAACCATAAAACACATACTTCAAAAAAACAGTGTGCCATGCAATCATAGCCCTTTAGGCAAAATAACATACCCAACACATTAGTAATAGGTGACTCTATAGTCAGGCACACTGATGTCCCACTCACTAGGCTGAACAAGGAGAAGGTTACTGTTAGCTGCCTGTCGGGTGCCAGGATCTGCCACATAACACAAGCACTCAGGTCACTCCAAAACAAGTACAAATATGACTCTGTCATTGTCCATGTTGGTGTGAATGACCTGAGCCATACCTCCCTGGACTACATGAAAAGAGACATGGAGGAGCTCTCTGATCACATAGCCCAGGCCGGTATAACCCTGACCCTGAGTAGCATCCTGCCCTCACCAAGGATGATACAATGGTACAGAGAAAAAATTATCAATTTCAACAACTGGCTAAGCTTCTGGTGTCATTCAAAGGGGATCCAGTGTCTGTCAGCCTGGGATGACATGCTCGACAAGCCATGCTGCTTCGCTGGAGATGGCTTGCACCTGTCATCCTTAGACTTTTGAATACTACCAAGGCTCTTGCCACCCTCATAGTGCCTTTTTAGGCAAGGCTCAAAAGACAAACCCACCACCGTAAATAGCACAAGTAACAAAAAACTGAGGGTAATGCTACTTAATGCCAGAAGTCTAATCCTCAAAATGCATGCACTCAAGGCACTCCTCAGTATGGAGAAAATCGATATACGCGCAGTAACAGAAACCTGGTTTAAGGATCCAGAAAGCACCACAGCACTATCAGGCTATAACTCATACCATACATTTCAGCCACAAAACCCGGACTGAAATACAAAAGGCAGGGGAGTATCCATATTCATCAAGGATACCCACACCTCCATGTTAGTGGCACAGCATGATGCTTCAGAGATCATCCAAGTGCAACTAACAATGGGCAAAACTGCTATTCAAATTATAGCTTGTTACAGATCACCCACCATGTCCTAGGACCCCCACTCCGCATTCCTGGAAACACTGGGAAACATAAAGGTCCTACTAAACACCCAGATATTGGGTGATTTCAATTACCCAAACATTAACTGTGAGAACTACTCAAGTACAAACTGCCTTGCCCAACATTTCCCAGAATTTATACACTCAGATGCCCTTGATCAATTGGTCAACACCCCCACCAGAGGTGACAACATACTGGACCTGGTCATCACCAACATGGGCGACTGGTGTTTCACACTGGAGGTCGACCCCTCGCTGGTTAGATCTGACCACAAACTAATTACTCTGGATATCCACATTCTGCCACCACCCCTGGTCAAAGAAACCACCATGAAAAACTTTTCAAAAGCAAACTTCACGTTACGTAAGAACAAGGTGAGAAGTTTCAAAGCTCCCATGCTAAAGGATAACGCTGTCCAAGCTGCAAAATCCTTTACTAATGCACTCTACAGGCACCTACAAGAATGCATGGATCATGCTATCCCAAACAAAATCAAGACTCACTCCTGTAAGAAAAGGAAACCAGTCTGGTGGACCCCTGCCATAAACAAGCTATACAAAAGAAGGAGGAAACTAGTACAGAAAAGAGTAAAATCCCAAGAAGAGAAGACATCCCTGATCAGTATCAGCAAGAAACTACGATCCCTCATAAAATCATCCAAGGCGAGCTTTGAAAAAAAATTGCCAAGGTCTCCAAAGATAACCACAAGGCATTCTTTAGCTATGTCAAGAATCTAAGTGGTAATTCTCAGATCTGCTTGGAGTTAGTGCAGAATGGCACAAAATACACTGAATCGACTGATATAGCTAACATCCTGGCAGACAGGTTCAGTGCAAACTTCACCCTCCTCTCACCCCCAAAAGGGCCCATAACTATACCAGAAGAATGTAGTGCCCCTGAAATCACAGACACTCTGGTTAAAACAGCCCTCTCCAAAGCCAAAAACACAGCATCAATGGGACCAGACGGTGTCCCAGGCTGCATTCTCCATGAGCTCAAAGATGAACTAACCCATCACCTAAACACACTGTTTAAACTCAGCCTCTCCACATGCTACATGTCCACAGAGTGGCGCACAACAACGGTTATCCTGCTCCCCAAAGGTGGAGCCACAACAGCCCCCTGGAACTATTGCCTTATAAGCATGACTAGCTTGATCTGCAAAGCTATGGAGTGTATCATCATGGATCTCATTAACAGAGACATTGGGAACCTCCAAACACTGGACCCTACCCAGTTCGGCTTTGCTAAGGGCAGATCATGCTTCCTAAGCCTGGTGGACTTCGTTGAGACAGTTACCAGGGCTATAGATGAGGGAAAGGTGGTCCACACAGCCTACCTAGACCTCATATAATCCTTCGACACCATTCCCCACTCAGGTATTATAGACAAGCTCACCAGCCTGAACATAAACCCCTATGTCATGAGATGGGTTGCCAACTGGCTCATGGATAGAACCCACATGGTAAGAGTTGCAGGAGCTCGGTCTCACTCTAAACCAGTTACAAGTGGCATTCCCCAGGACTCAGTCCTAGGACCCCTCCTGTTCAGCATTTACTTCTCAGAGGTACAGGCAAGCACAGGAGGACTATGGCTGACCAAGTTCTCAGATGACTGCAAACTAGTGGCTATAACTGACTCTCCGGCTGACACAGACATCCTTCAAAAGGGTATCACTGAGACAGATACCTGGTTTCCAAACCATAGCCTCAAGCTAAATGCCAAAAAGTGCATAGTCATCCCCTTTGGAAAAAACAAAGTACCCACAAACTACCACATAGGTTTTAGCCCCCTAAATACGGAAGACATAATAAGGGATCTGGGGACCCAAGTCAATAGTAACCACGCCTTTGATAATCACATTGACAAACTGGTTAGAAAATCCTTCTATGTGGACCACCTAATCACAAAAGAGTTTGCATCCAGATCGGAAGAGGTCATTGGGCCCTCTATGCATCACTCATCATACCCATCATAGAGTACAATGTCTCATTTCGGATATACCTTACAAGACACCTGTAACAACTGGAAAGACCACAGAAGTACCTCACCAAGAGGATCACTGGCTTCAAGCAGATGCCATATGCAGCTCGACTGAAGAAACTCCAGCTGTACTCGGTTGCATACCGCCTACTCAGAGGTGATCTCTGCCTGACATACAAGGCCATGTCCAACCCAGAATTGATGGACATACTCCACCTAAAGAAAACCATATCCCCTCGAGCCACATGCTCCAGGGATCTACCTCTCAACACAACAATAAATAGGAAGTGCTGGAGGGATAGATTCCTGCCCCAGAGACTTCCCATGCTCTGGAACAAGATTCCAATCTACATTAGGCAGAGCTCCTCGCTAACCCTCTTCAAGAGAAATCTTGATGAGTGGATGGGAAAGAGAATGTTTACTCCAGGGATCACTTCAATGGCTCTGCTGGACAGAGGCACAGGGATCTAATCTAAGGGGGTGGCAAAAGCCAACACATTCCGGCTAGGCTTATAAATGCCTTTGGGCAGATAGCCTCGTACCTACCTATGAACCTATGAACCTATGGTTTCATCACCTCTATTTATTTTCCTGTTTGGTCCTTATTTCCTGTAACCATTAGCCCATATCTCCAACTGGAGCAGTCCTTCATCATTTCTTCCATATCTGTGTACAGTGGGACGGAGAGACAAGACAGATATCATGTCTAACATTTAGTAGGTATTAGTCTATGAGTTTATATTCTCTGTCAATGACCTGGCAACGCTTGCTGTGTTAATCCCATAGTGGAGGTGGCAGCATGTGCTTCCACACACCTAAAATGCTTTGCTGGACTGCTGTTCACTCTTTGGCTGTGAACCAGCCCACAAATCACATATTCAGTATATGGTGCTTACATGTGGGGTGTGACTCAGGACTGTTGTCCTACATCAGGAATATAACCATTCTGTCCCATGCCATGGACGAACCAGACTGATTGCTCATTCTCAACTGTTCCTGGCAACCTCTCCTGTTCCTAGATCACCAATCAGTTATAAGATGAATCAAGAGCAATACCAAGCGAATGTACAACACCATGGAGCCATCCCCTCTGCACTTATTTATAGCACTAGGAATCATGGTTCAGTTGTAGCAAGTGTACAGCTGGCAAATATTATATCACACAAAGTATTTGACTGCTGACACAGGACAGCAACTTCAAAATATAGTGCTTCACTGTCTACAAAACTACATTTTAGCAATTACTTTGATTACTGTATAGCAACATCCATTATGACGTTAGGGGGATTTTTATGATTTCTAACATTTTAGATAGAAAATGTTATAGATGGCTAAAATTTCAGATCTAGAACATCCAGTCACCAAGAATACTACTGATAACACAATAATTAAATCCAATAAGGTAAAAATAAAAAAAATAAAAAAATAAAAAAGTAATTCAGTAAAGCACAACTTCACAGAGCAGGCACGAAACACAGATAAACTTAATTATTCATAATATTTACTTATATTTAATAGATATATATATATATATATATATATATATATATATATATATGTATGGGTTTACCTTCATTTACTGAAAGACCACTTACCCGAATTCCATTTGGATGAGATGACTTCAACGAAAGCTGACATTTCCAAAACCATGAAGGACTGAACATCTTTCACCAGGAAATGAACCACTTGTCCACCAGTGTAAAATGATAAAACGCACAAAAAATAAACCCACCCAACCACTCCCACATCCCCCTAACTAAATATACCAACTCTGAGATTGCACTACCTGAGGGAAAAGTTCACCTTGGTGGCCAAGTGGTTTATTTCCCAATGAAAGATGTTCAGTCCTTCGTGGGTTTCGGAAATGTCAGCTTTCGTTGAAGTTGTCTCATCCAAATGTGATTAGGTTAAATGGTCTTTCAGTAAATGATGGTAGACCCATATATATATATATATATATATATATATATATATATATATATATATATATATATATATAGATAGATATATTGGGGATGGCACAGTGGTCCTCTGGGAGGCCTTTTGTGTGGAGTCTGCATTTCCTCCCTGCATTCGTGTAGGTTTCCTCTGGGTGCTCTGGTTTCCTCCCACATTACAAAGACATGCGTCTTGACTGTTACTCCCTGGGCCTGCGCTGAAAATTGGCTTTATTCCAAGTCGGACTTTCCCGGTTAACAAATGTTAAATTTTATATATATATATATATATATATATCTATATCTATATATATATATATATATATATATATATATATATATATATATATATATGGTTCCCCTTCACAAAGTCGAATGGCCACAATCTCGAAATGCATATGGTTAAGACCATATGCTTGAAATTATGGAAGCTCAACTGTGTGAATGGGGAATGGCATACAGCACAGAATGGGAGATTTCCCATTCTGTGCTGTAGTGATCTCGGAGTTGGAATAAATAAGTAGCAGGGGTGTGGGGGGTGCAGGGGGGCTTGCCCCCCTGCAGAAACACTTTTATGTGTTACATTCTTGTGTTTTTATTACCTTTCACATAGTTGATCTTCAGAAATTCGAGCATATGGCATCGGCCATATGCATTTCGAGTTTCTGAACGTTCGAATTTGTGAAGGGAAACCTTATATATATATATATATATATATATATATATATATATATATATATATATATTTATATATATATATATATATATTTAACCCTGTATATATCTATGCAATTATATGCTCTGTTTCTAAATGATGGTTATGTTTATGTTCACTGTTGTAAAGTGTTGTTTGTCTCATGTATGTACACTTATATATATTTGGCATTCCTTCTGTTATCATGTAATTGTATTTCATGCATATGTCAAAACTGGTATTAAATGTAAGACTTTTCTCCCTGGGTCCCCACTGAAAAAAGGTTTTATCCCAGTCATGCTTTCTCAGTAAACAAAGATAAATAATTAAATAAATAAGTAAATAAATAAATAAATAAATAAGTACATTTTTTGCAAGATGCAGACTCCATCACCCATCAAAGGACACAGCACTATGACTTCTCCCAAAACTAAACCTAATATGTTTAGTATCCTTAACTTCCTTAGACAAAACTCTGCTAAGACCTGAAGTAAAATGCTAATGTTACTGTATGTGCACATATTAAAGGAATTCAACCATCGTGCTTTTCAGTCACTGTCACATTCAACAACTAAATGTGACCAAAGGGTCTTTAGAAAACATCTCTTGATAACTATATCTTTGAACAGCCCCCAATTCCTAATTTTGGTTGCCTTGGCAGAATAAAAATTAAAGTAATTATTTTTATATGTAGACTACCACAATCTGTATCATCTTTATTAACTTTTGTAGACAAGCCATTCAATGCCAGTGACATTAATTCAAATCTTGCATTTGAAAAACATAAAACTGCAGAATATTTAAAATGTGCACATACTCTCTACAAAACACAAATCTTATGACACTTGACTTGTTTCTCTTGGGTTTGTTGTAGAAGTGTATTTTGTCGCTAATTTAAGATGTATATTTAGCTTTTACACAGATTTTTACATACCCTAACAAAATGTTTCTTTTAGCTATACTTCAGTGTTATACATTCATAAGTTGCTAATTAAGTTTGGCTACAAATTATATATATGTATATATATATATATATGGTTCTAGGTTAGAAGATCGACAGCCGACATCACCGACAACGGATTAGCGGGCGCCAGATGATCGACATGCGGAAGACCGAAGCAACGGATGAAAACGCCGACGCCAAGGATAGTGACTTGGAAAGAAGGCTGTGTGAGTATGCGGTGGTGACGGACGTTAGGGTGCGAGTAAGGTAAGTGTGGATAGTGACAGTCTGTGGGGATAGGGGTGGGTTAAGTGAGTTAGGGTTAGGGCGCGGGTTAGGTAAGTGTGCGGTAGTAGTATTTTTTGGGTTGGGGCGGGTTAAGTGAGTTAGGGTTAGGGCGCGGGTTAGGTAAGTGTGCGGTAGTAGTATTTTTTGGGTTAGGGGCGGGTTAAGTGAGTTAGGGTTAGGGCACAGGTTAGCTGAGTGTGCGATAGTGACGGACCTTAGGGTAAGGGTTTGGGTTAGGGTTGTACATAGTTGTGTATGTGAGGTTTAGTGTGGGTTTGTGAGGATTTTGGTGTGCTTGTGTTCTGTGTGTGGTTTTTGGACAGGGGATGTGTTTTGTTAGTTGATTGTTGTTATTGTGGTGTGTGCAGTGTATGGGGTTTCGTGTTTGTGGACCGTCGGTTACTTGTTTGTCGGGCATGTGAGGTGTCGTGTTTATGGTTTGTCGATTATGTGGTGTCGATGTTTCTGTTGTCGGTGAAAGTAGCTGTCGATGTTATAACCTAGAACCATATATATATATATATATATATATATATATATATATATATATATATATATACATTTTTTTTTTCCAGTTGTAGTCTTGAAATTCCTTGCAAATGGCTTTGTACTCACCACTCACATAAAGTCTGGTTCCAGATCCTGTTGTAGCCACATTTACTTTGTCTGATTTAAACTTCACACAGTAATACACCCCAGCATCTTCCAATGTAATATTTTCAAATGTGATAGAAAAATCCTTGTTTCTTTCTTTTTCGTCATGCACTATCCTAGTGGCTCGTGTATCTGATTTTTCATCTATGAGCTCTGAGTATAGGACCTTCTGCAGATTCTCTTCCTTGTACCATCGAACAGGTCCTGAAGTGTTATGGGACATGGTGCAGTTCATTATGACAGTGTCTCCTTCTTCACCAGTAACTGTTAAGGTTTGGTATACCATCAGGCTGTGAGTACCTGAAAAATAAAATAACGTTTGAACACTCCTGTGGAATGGTTTAAGGGTGCATGTCAAACAAGGTCAATAAATATTATGTCTGAGGCTACCAGGATTCAAGATTAGAAAGTTTTCATTATTTTCTATAAATAAGCAATCTAATATGGCTAGTAGAAATATTTTCAAAAAGTCTTAGACACGTTTGTTCAGTAAAATGTTTGTTTACAATTCTATATGTAAATTTGTTATTTTTAACTGGTTTACTTAATGGTTTACTGTAATTTGTTGCAAGCAAGCTATAACTCCCCCTCCAAATAAAGAATGTTTCGCTTAGTCTCCAATAACATACTGAGTAGCTCTAAGGAAGTTGTGGGAGCTTGAACCTACATGCTATCCTAAAAACTATAGACCTTTGACAATGTATAAACTGTAACCTGGAATTGATGCCTATAGAGTTTATAGTCATTTAAAAGAAAACTCAAGCATGACAATAAAACAAAAGGGTAATAAAGGAAAGTCATATGGAACAAAGGATCATTTGCTGTTAAATAAACTCATAATGGAGAATTGCAAAAAGGGGAAGAATCTAAGTATGGCATGTATAGACTACAAAGAAAGCATTTGACAACATCTCGCATTCATGGATGAAGGAGTGCTTATAGGTGTATTAGATACACAGTACACTGATTGATTGCATTACTGTGACCATGAAACAGTGACAAACCACTCTGTAGCTAAGCCATGATAAAGGACAAAATATTATCTCAGGGATAGAAATTCAAAAGGGGATAGTCCATGGTTACTCTTTGTCACCGCTACTCTTTTGTCTTGCCTTTAACCCATTAAGCTGTCCACTTAACAGATTAGGTCATGGATACAATTTGGCTCCAAGAAATCAACAAACTGTAAAGACTTCTCATCTTCTGTTTGTGGATGTTTTAAACCTGTATAGGTAATCAGATGAGGAACTGAAATGGCAACTGAAAGTGGTCAAAACCTTGTCAGATGATATAAGAATCTGATTTGGGCTTGATAATTGTGCAAAAGCAGCCAGTAAAACTGCAGAACCAAGAAAATATCAGTCTGGGACAGGAATGCAATATAAAGGAACTTAAGCAGGTGTAGGAGGGAGTGTATAGATATCTGGGAATGAATGAAGGGTAGACAATAAAACATAAAAAATAAGGAATATTTTAGAAGATTAAAATTAATACTGAAAACAGCACTGACATCTAGGAACAAAGTCAAAGCTATAAACCATTTTGCTGTTTCTGTTTTTACGGTTTTGGGGTGATTGACTGTCCCCAAAAGATATTGGATCAATTGGACAGGAAAACAAGAAAAATGGTTCATGCTTATCAAATTGTTTGTGTCTTTTGGCTTTTCCCGGTTAGGGGTTGCCACAGCGGAACTCCGGTCCGCTAATGATTGGCAGTTGATTTTTACATACCAGCTTGCCAGGCCTGACGCACAAATGAAGGTAAGCCCATTCATGCATATCTCCACGCAGATGACACTCTAGCTGAGAATCGGACCAGACAGCGTCTTACTGTGAGGTGACAACGCTACCGCAGCACCACCACCGCAGTGTTCATGCTTATCAAATGATTTATAAAAATGTGTATACCAAAATTATGTATTCTTCATTCTAAAGAAGGTGTGGGCTACCTAAAAATTGATTACATGTACAGATCTGCAATAACAGAACTGTATACATATCTGTTGACCTCACCAGATCCAAACAAAGTGAAAGATTTAAAACATGAGGAGAACAATTCTAAGATGACTTCCCTGCTTAGTCTAGCAGACGCATATTGGTGTCAGACAGGAATGGAAAGCAAACTGGAAGTAAACAAAACTCAGGCACAACTGAATGTGCCAAAAAACAAAACAAAACAAAAGAAAGAATATAAGGTGAATGATCAGATGAGAAGGCAAAAAATGTGGAAAAAAGCGTATATATAGTTGCAGGTAAAAACAGTCCTGCAACAAACGTATGTGGATGAAAATCTGACACAGGAATGGTTAAGTAGAGGTGAATGTAAATCAAAAGACAAATATTAATACTGGTGACCCATGATAGTGGACTATGTACACACTGGTTTAGAAAATCCATTGAACATATTGGAGAAATGGACATATGCGGGTTTTGTAAAACACATCTGGAAACAGTCACACATCTGGCTGCTGGGTAGTAATAATGTGGCAAGACTGTCGCACTGAGGCTTATGCAAACATTACAATGCTGAAGTAGCCAAGAAGTATTGCAAACACGAGCCTCAAAGAATTATAGAAAATGAAAAAGTTTAAATCACATGGGATCACCCATAACCACAGTTCAAAAAACAGATGCAGGAAAACCAGATATAGTAGACCATGAAAAGAAGACAAAAGTGGCATTGATCATTAAGATTGCTACAACCAGTGCTTACAGTGTCTTACATACAGAGAGACACAAAGCCATAAAATACCAGGATTTACAGGCAGAAAAGAGGATAAAGTGGAAGAAGCATCCCCATACAGTTCCAATTGAAGTAGAAGCAATGGGTCTCATAAAAAAAGTCTACAGTCATATTTAGATATGCTATTGATACATGTAACTCCGTATGATTTGTAGAAGAAGTCATTACTATTCATACTGCAGGTGTTGCGAAGACCATTTTAGGCTAATATCAAAGACTGAAACAATACTAATTTCATGAGCTTTCATCATACTTTGAATTAGGACTGGGGTTCATTCCCATGATGGTATTAGATACCCAAAAGACTTGAAGAAATTAAACCCAGAATTTGAGTAGATATATTAAGGCTTTCAGCTACTGCATAAGATATGCACATATGTTTAGTCAGTATTTTATGGTTATATTCATCCACAGTTCTTTTTTTTTCCATTTTTTGAATGTACATCAACAGTGACCATCATCTACAGCCAATGTTTACATCATTGCTTGGCTAGCCCTGCCATAGTTTATCTTCCATTCTACAAAAAATGCACACCCATTCACACCTACGGCCAGCTTAGTGTGCCTACTACACCTAATGCATGGCTTTGGACACTTGTACAAAAAAAAAAAAAAACAAGAACATGGGGGGGACATGCAAATTTTATACCAAAGGCACTCCAGCTGAGAATTAAACTGGAAAACCTCTTACTATGAGGCACCATCTCTGGAACTGTTCGACCCAATGTTACCTACTTGACTATCAGTAAAATAAAAAATAAAATAAAACTGAAATACACAGATTGCAGATTTTCTTTATCTTTAGCAGCTGTCTGTGATAGCAAAGACTTTAACAGTATTTTGATAATACTAAATGTGACAACAAGATTTCAAAATATTTCCTTTTGCTATAATATGATTCAGCAGCTAACAAACTATATAACACAATTTGCACCTTTAAGAAGGAATGTTGTAATGAAAAGGAACGCCAGGCTAACTGCAGACTCAAGATAATGAATGCTGTGACTATGCCAATGTTGTGAATATACAATGTAGCACTCCTAAACTATTTGAAAATACACCACTGCATACTGAAACATGCTGGTTCTATATGAACTACAGAAGGAGGTAATTCTGGGAATATTGTGTGTACTTAGATTTCTCTTGGCAAACATCAAAGGCTGTAGCAATACTGATTTCATGATCTTTATTACAAACTCTAAACATTGGAGAAATTAAAAAAAGTAAAACAGAAAAAGTGGAAGGAACTTAAATGTCCTACCACAATAATGTCACTTGAATGATTGCTCAGGAGATCATTTTACTGACTTGTCCCTTTGCTAAATGTTGGGGTTCTGGTCCCACATAAACATTTAATACAAGCCTAACGTAAAATGGTGCGGGCTATGAGAATAATCTTCTTTCTTTATTTGTTTATTTGTTTGTTTGTTTACTGTACTAGAACTGTGTTTTTTTTCTATAGCTTTTAATAATATTGAAAAATAAAGTCAGATTAGCAATTTTCGTTTTTAAGCTAAAATAAGAGCAGGCAGGGAAATTAATAAAAAATGGCAATCTCTCATAAGGTCTAGCATGATAGAAAGAGAATGCTCCATACTTGTTTTTTGGGGGGGGGGGTGAAGATAAGACAGACAAAGAACAACAGGCACTGCATTACATACTTGCAGAAAAAGACAAGTTGCATAGCTAGTCTGCCCTTGTGTACCTGGTATCTTGCAGTTTTCCTTCATGTGCCCCTTTTCTTTTCCCACCGCACATCCAAGGGTTCCATGAAGGATTCCTTAGTCAGACATTTCACCACTCCCTGAAGTAATATGTTGCATTGATCCACTGGTTCTTCCATTCAAAAGTACCTTTTAATGAACTTTCTGCCCTTAATCTGGAAGATGAGACTGTCCTCCCACGTTTTCTTTCCACTTTCACTGTAAATGTCTAAAAAGTCAAGAAACTTGACAAACAGCTTGCAGAATATTTCTGATCATAATAACATCTAATATACTAAACCATGCAGCCAAATAATCCCAATATAGGTGATTCTAGTGAGAATAAGGTAGCTGTTTGCATCCTGAAATTGCAACTCCCGTAATTTTGAGGCCCATAATTCAAACATGAGTGCTAATCTTATTTAACTCTAACTTACAGAAGCATATGGGAAATAAATAATTATTAGCCAAGATTAAAAACAAGGGTTGGTAATATAAATTACAAAGTTAGTAAGTCAGGAGACCATTTAAGTATTGCCTATACTCACCCTGAAGATGTACTTTCTGCTTCCAGACAGGCAAATTTGTGGATACCCATCTAGTCATCAAGGCTTGTCTTGATGGATCCAAGATTGTTACCCTGTTTCATATATAAGGGCTAGTGCTTGAAGCTTGTCTTGGTAACTAATGGACCAATAATCTTTTTTGTTAGAAACCTCTGAGTGATGCATTGGAATAGATACTTGATGAAAGAGCTAGTTTGAACAAATTGAAAAATGACTTAGACATTTCTATCAGACCAGCAGACAAAGGGTCAGGAATAATGCTTCTAGACACTGAATATTACATACAAAAAATGAATACCATGCTACAAGATAAGTTTTATGTTAGAGAAAGTATGGCGTCTATTAATAACATGTGCATTTATGTACATGATATTCTGACTGACATCTTTATAAGTGGTCTGATTGACAAAAATCTTTATGAATATTTATATATACAAACACCTACCATTCCTGTTATACAGGGTCTACCTAAGATTCATAAAAGTTATACTGACCCACCAATGAGACCCATAGTCTCAGGAAAGGGATGGGTGACGGAACATATTTCAGTTTTTATTGAGAAACACCTAAGATGCATTTTAAATAATAATTCTTATGTACTACGTGATTCAAAACAATTTTTAATAGATCTATATGACAACTTAAAGGACTGTATAATTATAGAAGATTTAATATTGGTAACATTAGACATACAATCACTTTTTACAGTAATTCCTAATGAATTAGGTTTAACATATGTCACCTGCTATCTTAAAAACCATAGTGAATACTCTGACATTCTCATTGATCTTATAATACACTTCTTGGAGCTAATCTTAGAAAATAATGCCTTTATGTTTGATAATAATATCTATAGGCAATGTGAGGGCGTAGCTATGGGCACACCATGTGCCAAAAACTATGCCAACATGTTTTTGGCACACTGGGAGGAAGTAGTATTATTTCAGGATCCATTGTTCAAATCTAATGTGAGATTTTATAGACGCTTTGTAGATGATTTATTTATTTTATGGAATGGAACTTCAAATGACCTAGAAAATTTCATCTCAGTCATTAATCATTTAACTGAGTGTCTAAAGTTTACAGCACAATGGGACATGAACAAAATTGAATTCTTAGACCTTTTTATTGAGAAACTACCATGTGGGGCTATTAATACTGGAATTTTCAGGAAAAGTTGCCATCGGAACATGCTATTGTTTAGAACTAGCATGCATCCAACATATGTTTTTAAAAATATTATGAAAGGACAGGCCCTAAGGATGTCTAGAATGAATCCAAATGAAATAGGTCGAGAAAGAGACCTAAATGACTTGAAAAATCAATTATTAGAAAGAGGATACAAACCTAATGAAATAGAAGAACATTTACAGATAACATCTGATATACGTGAAACAAAAGGTGCCCCTTATTTTGGACCTGCTATCATAGAAAATACAGATATTAATATTAATCCAAATAAAGTTAAATTCTCAACTTGTTTTACCAGGGACAATAATGAAATTAAGTTCATTATTAATAAACACTGGGATATTTTATTGACTGACAATGACATTAAGAAAATAGTTGGTGAGAAGCCAATGTTCTTATATAGGAACAAGATGAATCTTAAAAGGCTTTTATGCTATAATACAACCAAGAAAGACATACAAATTAAAAGCTTCACTAGACCTTGTGGTCATTGTAATTTTTGCCCACTAATCAATACAGATCCTATTTTTATACATCCAGATTTAAATAAAGAATTTACTTTTAATGTTACTGCTAACTGTATGACTTGTCATGTTGCATATTTAGCAGTATTCTCCATCTGTTCATCATTCTACGTAGGCAAAACTAATCGTTGCCTACGAGACAGAATAAGAGAACACTGCTATAATATTAAAAAGAAGAATATAAACAATGCTTTGGCTAAACATGTATTAGAAGCGGGGGACTGTCATACATTTACATTTAGAGTCCTGGAGGTGGTAATACCAAATGTAAGGGGAGGAAATGTGAGATGTTTTACAGAAGGGAAAGAAAGTGGTTGGATCATTTTACTCAGAGCAGACAAAGGTCATGGTTTGAATGAAAGAGCATCAATTAAACCTTATTTAAGACAACGTAGACATATTAAATAATAGACTACAGGTTGTAAAGTCTATTTCACTCTACATTTCATGACACTTTAATTTACCACTATCTGATTTATCCAATAACATCTCAATTTTATATACACTTTCCCATGAGCCCATTACAATTTAATTCTAATTTTAAATATATTTGTACATATCCTACATGTCATTCCAACCCTGTTTATAGATATATTTATATACACATTTCTATATATTTTTTATCATATTTACAATTAATTTATTTCATTTACATATATATATATATATATATATATATATATATATATATATATATATATATACACATATATATATATATATTTTTTTATTTACATCCACATACACATATACATCAGTTTTTATAATTTATATTTCATACATTTTTATACCATCTATTTAATAAGTATATTTATCATACATTTTATATATATATACATATACATGTTTTAACATATTTATTATAACATATTTAACATATTTATAAAATATTTATTCATCTATTTATCATTCATTATCACAAGTATATTTTTATATATGTGTTATAGATATACATATATCCATTAATCTATATATATACACATATTTCATATATTTTTATATATCCGATGGTATTTTAAATACATAAATCTTTGATACACCGTTGGTATACATATTACAATAATTTACAATAATCAGCTTAGACTTTCATCAATCAGGTATTTTCATATATATATATATATACATGTTTTAAACAATGTTATATTTTAATATATTAATTTCTTGTCTTGATTTATTGTCAGAAATATTTTACACTTATATAGTTAATGCAGATATTGTATTTAGAAGACTTTTTGTGTTTTACCAATTGTATTTTTAATTATAGCTTAGCTAATTATATAATTATTTAATTGCTTATGACTGCTTTATTAAATGAAATAACATGACTATATAAAGGGTGGAACTAATTCACTATTTGTAGGATCTGAAGAAGCTAATTTTAGCGAAAGCGCTCATCTTCTGTTTTGTTCGTGTTTAATGTGAATAAATTGATTTGATTTCACATCGACCTGACTTGGACATTTTAATCAAAGGGAGCTTGTGAATATTGGTTGCATACTCACTTTTCACACGAGTACCTATCTCTTTTTTGAAGTGAATTGTATATGTCTAATTTTATTTTTATTTTATTTTTTATTTTATTTATTTAACATTTGTTGACCGGGAAAGTCTGACTAGGTTCCACAGATCCTGTTTTCAGCGGAGGCCCGGGGAGAAATGCTCCAGATGCATGTCTTTAGATAATAATTAGATCAGAATACAGCAGAATTAAACTTTATTTGACATTAATGAAATGACTTTGGATAAAAACGTGGCTAGATACAAAGATTTTTTCAGTACCGATACTTCAGGATTAGTGTCCAATGGAGAGGGAGGTATCAACCATGTTACAAAGATCCAGGACTACCTTATCCATTTGAAGATGTGTGTTGGCTATAGTATAAGATGTAGATGTGGGCACTCTACCAAATGTGGCAATAATGCAATTAGTAGCATTTAATTTTAGCTCTTTTTCTCTGTACCACTGATTAGTAGGGATTATCTCTTGCTGAAGTGACTCATTAATCAAGAGATGATCAAATGATTATACCCAGCTTGCAGTCATCAGCAAATGTAGTAAGACATAGTTGTGGATTTCCAGCTTGGAGATCAGATAAGTATATACCAAAAATAAAGGGTTCAGCACTGAGCCCTGAGGCACAGCCAGTTACTATCTTGCTATCTGTGATAGCACCTTCCACCTTAACTATGTGGATTCTACCTATCAGCCAGTAGGGGAGGATATATCAAAAATCCTTGCCAGATCCAGATGTGCTGTATGGAGTGAATCCTCACTATCCACTGTCTCCATGACTTTTTCAAATAAGTTTATTAAACTAAGTAGTCATGTTATAATCTTCCTTTGACAACACTAAACTACTGAGGGTCTCGGTGTATGAGATTTTTGGTACTGCAGTATATGAAGTCAGCTATTATGCATTCTTTTACTTTGTAAATTAGGTTTGATAGGCTGATGGACCTATAGTTCATTGGGTTTTGATAGGCATTCTTTGTAAAGGGGCATCACAGACAATATTCCCCATAGTTAGAGGACATACCTCAGGGTTAAATTTAAATTAAACTACTCCTGGAGGAGTTCTGAGATTGCATATCTGGCACTGTTTAATAGGCATGTATGCAAATTGTCTGGGCCAGTAAAAGTGGTGTGTTTATCTTTTGAGATAACAATTATATGTTTGTTGAGGATCTAGGGGGTAATGGGATCAAGGATTTGTGGAATTTCAATGACTGTTTCTTAGATAAAGTTAGCATTACATTTATCTGCAAGCATATTTGTTATTTCTGTCTCCAGCAATGATGGTATCATTTTTGATTTTTTTTCAGAACTTTCTTGTGTGCTGTTTCTACATTTTTGGATGTAATTAAAGAATCATTTGTAATAAATGTTGGCTTCTGCTATTAGTTTTAAATCTTGTTTTGCTTTGATTTTCTTGATGATAGTTTTTAGTGCTGTGCGGATCTTTTTCATAGATCTCTATTGTGGGTAGATTTGAATTTATTATATTATAAGATTATAGATGTGTTTTTTTCTTTTACTGTAGTGCCTATTTATATAGAGGAACCGTCAAGTGGATTTGTTTTAAATTTCCCAGTGTATTTGGTTCTAATGGGAACTAGTAAATCTATACACTTTAAAGGGCAGGGTAGAACTCAACAGCAAAAGTATCAGATGAATCCAGTTAGGCACTGGTGATATTGCAATTTTGTATACAAACTTCAAAAATTTGACTGGTCCATAAATTCAGAATTGTTTAGTGCTGGTGTGCTTGACACATTAAATGTGATTGTTATTAAATTATACTTGGATTAACCAGAGATGGAGGTAATTGAGGGGTGATACATGAGGTAGCTTCATTTGTAAGGACAAGATCTAAAATGTCCGTAACCGAGTAGGCTGGTTTATTCTCTGTTGGGTTCAGAAATATTTGGTTATACCAAACTTTTGAGGCATACATGCTCCAAGTTATTGATTAGTATTTAAAATCACTCATCATGAAAGTATTTTTTTTATTGGTAATTCAATGAGTACATTTAGGAATCTATTGTGGTTGTCTGTACACATGGAAGTTGTGCTAAAGTGGGCAATGACATATTTAATTTTGTTGAGGGTTATTTAGATATTAATAAGCTCCATTTCTAGGACTAGGGAATCTACTCAGAGGTGATATGTTTTCTGAGAAATATGGAAATGCCCCCCAGTTTATAGGAACATTGGCAGCAGATGGGAAAACCTGTGATAGCCCTCTGTACACCAGTGGCAATGCAAGGGTGCAGAGAAGTGAAAATCACTGTCAGAGAGCAGTAGTATGTGTGGGGTAACAGGGGTCCATGTAATAAAGCAGATTAGAAAGGATGTAGAGTGATGGGCTCGACCTGGCAGGGTCCAGAGAACACAGACTTAGTTACTGCCCTGCCATACAGGTGATTCTGCACTGCACCATGTGTTTATGGACAGCATAATATGCTATAGGGAATATTGTGCCTCCAGTTCTGCAGAAACAGGCTGTGCTGTTTTCACATGATTAATAGACAGCAAACATGGCACAGCATTAGAATGGTTACACCATATAAGCACTCAGGGCTATGTCATCCATAATGCAACTGGGATAGTATTGAGGCACATTTTGGCTGGCATTAAATGTTATGTATATGTTCACTGATATACAAGTGTAACCTACAATAGTGCATGTCTGACAAGTGGAATGGAAAGTGCTGGCAACGTTCATGATACCGGAGGCAGGCATGCTACTTCAGCATATATTTACATATAGCATGTGTATTCTAGAGAAGGATAAAGCTAACTGGGCCTTCCGAAAAAAAGATGTGGCAGGGAGTGGTGCAGGATATACAGTGGGTGGCCATAATCAGAGAACAGTACAAGTGCAGTGCAGGATCAACAACTTGTCACTGCATGCTATGACCAAGGCACATGAAATCACCACAGACAGGCTGGCCACTCATGAGGATCACCAACACAGATGAATCTCACAAAGGTGGAAAAATTCCTTCTAGCCCTCATTGGGGAAAGTGAGAAAACCCCTCATACCAGGTGGTAGTTTGAATGAGGGACCTATGCTGGTGATGGCTGCCTTAATGTCAGAAAGGATGCTCTAGTTAAGTAGTAGTACATGCCACTCTTATAGGACAGTGAATTGCACCTGTGAATGATTTACTTATAGTAGCACACATGCATTTTTTATTCAGGGACATTGAGGCTGTAATAGTGACATGTACCACAAGGTATGTACGTGCATATGGTATTATATAATTGTCATTCAGCAGTCTGTTTGCCACATGGTAGTGGGAGTCATGAATATGATCCAGCATTGCCACAGGTATATTATCTGCATGAATTTAGCACAATGGATCAGGTAATTTCTGATGTCAGAAATTTATCAGTGTCTGATGATGATGATGATAATGATGATGATGATGATGATGATGTCATGCATATGTCACAATCCACTAATTCTGTGACACTGTCAGCAATTCAAATATTGTGGACATCATTTATGGCTGAGGTGACCGTAGAGAGGTAGAAGGAACATGCACTATCACCTGTGTCCAGCAAATGTCATCCCACTGGGGCCAGCCTCACCCAGCTACACTGATACTATGACCACCGCAGACAACACTAGAGCTGATTTGCCTCCAAACTACATATAACCAGCATAGGAAAGGGGTCTATAGGGGGCCATCACTGCCATAAGTCCAGGACTTTCCAAAACCTGGGTTTCACCCTTTGCAACAATCAGCAAACATGCAAGTCAGTGACCCAGGAACAGATTTGAGTGTGTTGCATGGCTAGCATAAGGACATGCAACCATTGCAGGGATTGGTGGACATTCTGCAATGCATGCAGAATGACATGGCATGCAGGGAGTGGGAACAGACATGTTTGTTTATGGCACTGGTGGCCAAGATGGCAACCATTTGTGAATCCATGCATATGCACCTAACCAGCTATCATGGCCTTGCTAGACAATGGCTGCACATGGCATAATCTCACGCCAGACTTATGCAGATGGCATACACCATTCTGGAGGGGGTTTTATTGTCTGCACTGTTCATGGCTGCTCCTTCCTTGGTCACAGCACTTAAACAGATGTGGCTAATGGTCTTCCAGCTCCATTATGGGCACACACTTCTGGTAAAACCAATCCAGTTCCCACAATTTAAAACCAGAACACTTTCCTATAATCTTACTATGAGCAACACTTATTGTGCCAATCACTGGGTCATAGGTTCATAGGTAGCTACTACACTATTTGCCCTAGGGCCTATATAAGCCTAGTCAAATGGTACCCTGGCTTTTGCCACCCAAGAAAATTATTTTCCTGGCCCCTGTCAAGCAGAGCTACAGAAGTGATTCCCCAGGGTGACTTTCCTATCTCTGATCCAATCATCAAGATTTTTCTTGAAGAGTGCTAATGAGGAGCTTTGTTTGATATAGGTAGGTAGTTTATTCCAGAGTATGGGAAGTCTCTGGGACAATAATCTATCCCTCCAGCATGTTCTGTTTATTGTGGTGACAAGGTTTAGGTCCCTAGAGCATGTAGCTAGAATGGATTGGGATTTCTTTAAGTGGAGCATGTCCAACAGCTCTGGGTTTGACATAGCTTTGTATGTTAGGCAGAGATCACCTCTGAGTAGGCGATATATGACAGAATAAAGCTGACATTTTTTGAGGCGGTCTGCATAGGGCATCTGTTTGATGCTGGTTATCCTCTTTGTGAGGTATTTCTGTGGCCTTTCCAGTTGTTGTAGTTGTCTTGTGAGGTACATAACAAAAGGGGCGTTGTACTCTATAATGGGTCTAATGAGTGATGAGTAGAGGGGAACCATGACCTCTTTTTTCCTGGATGAGAAACCTTTTGTGATGAGGTGTGCCACGTAGAAGGATTTCCTGACTACTGTGGTGATGTGATTATCAAAGGAGAGACTACTGTCCACCTGTGTCCCAAGGTCTCTTAGCAAACTTTCGGTGTTAAGTAGACTACCGCCTATATGGTAGTTCATGGGTATAGAATTTTTACCAAAAGGGATGACAATGCACTTTTTGGCATTGAGCTTGAGGCCATGGCTTTGACACCAGGCATCTGTCTCAGTTAGGCGCTTTTGTAGGATGTCCACATCATTAGGAGTTTTGATTATGGCTCCTAGTTTGCAGTCATCTGTAAACTTTGTTAGCCAAAGACCTTCTGTGTTAGCCTGTACTTCAGAGAAGTAGATACCAAACAGGAGATGATCTAGGATGGAACCCTGTGGTACTCCACTTGTCACTGGTCTGAAGTTGGATTTAGAGTCTGCTACTTTCACAGTGTGGGTTCTGTCAGTGAGGCAGTTGGCAACCCATCTTGTGACATAGGGATTTATACCTAGTTTAGTGAGTTTCTTTATAATTCCAGAGTGGGGGATAGTGTCAAAAGCCTTGGCGAGATCTAGATAGGCTATGCGAACCACCTTACCCTCATCTGCGGCTTTGGTGACTGCTTCAAAGAAGTCTATCAGGTTTTGGAGACATGATCTGCCTTTTACAAACCTGAACTGGGTAGGGTCCAGAGTTTGGAGATTACCAATGTCATTCTTTATATGTTTCATGATGACAGGTTCCATAGCCTTGCAGACCAGGCTCTTCAGGCTAATGGGGCGGTAGTTCCCAGGGTCTGTGGTGGCTCCCCCTTTCTGGAGTGGGATAACCATTGCTGTGCAACATTCAGTGGGTACAAAGCCTGAGGTGAGGCTATGATTGAACATGGTACTTAGGTGGGGTGACAGTTTGTTCTGTAGTTCATGTTCACACAGCCTGGGATGTTGTCAGGTTCTATGGATGTTGTGTTCTTGGCTTTGCAGAGTGTGTTTTTTACCTGTGCAGCCATGATTACAGGAACTTTGCATTTTTCTGGTATAGAGATGGGCCCTTTAGGGGATGAGAGAGGGATAGCACTGAACCTATCTGCCAGGATGTTGGCAGTAGCAGTTGGTTCTGTATATTTAGTGCCATTGTGCTGTAATTCAGAGCAGATCTGAGTGTTGCCATTGAGATTCTTGACATAGCTATAGAATGCTTTGTGGTTGTCTTTAGAATCAGTGGTGATTTTGTTTTCATAACTAGCTGGAATGTCATAATGATGGCTATTGCAAGATTCCCATATACCCTCCAAATGTAGTACACTGTACATTGAATTGAATGCCTCTATTTCTGAAAATGCAAGCCACGGGTTACACCCAGCCCATGTTCCATCCATTGATGCTCTACCCCATTGTTGGAGGATGTGATCCCACACTTTTTGCAGCCTTTTAGCTGTATGCATGGTTATCACATCCAACGTCCATGACTCATCCATGTATGTTAGCATTGGCGTTCCCTGTCACTTTTCCCCAGTGGTACCCTCCTCACTACTCAGGTACGTCTGGGTCTGGTAATGTCTGATGCACAGGATGACCAGTCAATGCACTGCCCTGCATAGCCAGGTTGTTTTATTGCATTCATCAGATTTATTCTGTGTTACTCTTGCATGGCTTATAGTTGTGGACCATATATGACCTCTTTGCAGGTGTCATAATTTATTTAACCTGCCTGTACATGACATGCAGTCTCACCACAGCCTGTTCCCCTGATGACTGAGTGGTGCAGGATATACAGTGGGTGGCCATAATCAGAGAACAGTACAAGTGCAGTGCAGGATCAACAACTTGTCACTGCATGCTATGACCAAGGCACATGAAATCACCACAGACAGGCTGGCCACTCATGAGGATCACCAACACAGATGAATCTCACAAAGGTGGAAAAATTCCTTCTAGCCCTCATTGGGGAAAGTGAGAAAACCCCTCATACCAGGTGGTAGTTTGAATGAGGGACCTATGCTGGTGATGACTGCCTTAATGTAAGAAAGGATGCTCTAGTTAAGTAGTAGTACATGCCACTCTTATAGGACAGTGAATTGCACCTGTGAATGATTTACTTATAGTAGCACACATGCATTTTTTATTCAGGGACATTGAGGCTGTAATAGTGACATGTACCACAAGGTATGTACGTGCATATGGTATTATATAATTGTCATTCAGCAGTCTGTTTGCCACATGGTAGTGGGAGTCATGAATATGATCCAGCATTGCCACAGGTATATTATCTGCATGAATTTAGCACAATGGATCAGGTAATTTCTGATGTCAGAAATTTACCAGTGTCTGATGATGATGATGATGATGATGATGATGATGATGATGATGATGATGACATCATGCACATGTCACAATCCACTAATTCTGTGACACTGTCAGCAATTCAAATATTGTGGACATCATTTATGGCTGAGGTGACCGTAGAGAGGTAGAAGGAACATGCACTATCACCTGTGTCCAGCAAATGTCATCCCACTGGGGCCAGCCTCACCCAGCTACACTGGTACTATGACCACCGCAGACAACACTAGAGCTGATTTGCCTCCAAACTACATATAACCAGCATAGGAAAGGGGTCTATAGGGGGCCATCACTGCCATAAGTCCAGGACTTTCCAAAACCTGGGCGTCACCCTTTGCAACAATCAGCAAACATGCAAGTCAGTGACCCAGGAACAGATTTGAGTGTGTTGCATGGCTAGCATAAGGACATGCAACCATTGCAGGGATTGGTGGACATTCTGCAATGCATGCAGAATGACATGGCATGCAGGGAGTGGAAACAGACATGTTTGTTTATGGCACTGGTGGCCAAGATGGCAACCATTTGTGAATCCATGCATATGCACCCAACCAGCTATCATGGCCTTGCTAGACAATGGCTGCACATGGCATAATCTCATGCCAGACTTATGCAGATGGCATACACCATTCTGGAGGGGGTTTTATTGTCTGCACTGTTCATGGCTGCTCCTTCCTTGGTCACAGCACTTAAACAGATGTGGCTAATGGTCTTCCAGCTCCATCATGGGCACACACTTCTGGTAAAACCAATCTAGTTCCCACAATTTAAAACCAGAACACTTTCCTATAATCTTACTATGAGCAACACTTATTGTGCCAATCACTGGGTCATAGGTTCATAGGTAGCTACTACACTATTTGCCCTAGGGCCTATATAAGCCTAGTCAAATGGTACCCTGGCTTTTGCCACCCAAGAAAATTATTTTCCTGGCCCCTGTCAAGCAGAGCTACAGAAGTGATCCCCAGGGTGACTTTCCTATCTCTGATCCAATCATCAAGATTTTTCTTGAAGAGTGCTAATGAGGAGCTTTGTTTGATATAGATAGGTAGTTTATTCTAGAGTATGGGAAGTCTCTGGGACAATAATCTATCCCTCCAGCATGTTCTGTTTATTGTGGTGACAAGGTTTAGGTCCCTAGAGCATGTAGCTCGAATGGATTGGGATTTCTTTAAGTGGAGCATGTCCAACAGCTCTGGGTTTGACATAGCTTTGTATGTTAGGCAGAGATCACCTCTGAGTAGGCGATATATGACAGAATAAAGCTGAAATTTTTTGAGGCGGTCTGCATAGGGCATCTGTTTGATGCTGGTTATCCTCTTTGTGAGGTATTTCTGTGGCCTTTCCAGTTGTTGTAGTTGTCTTGTGAGGTACATAACAAAAGGGGCGTTGTACTCTATAATGGGTCTAATGAGTGATGAGTAGAGGGGAACCATGACCTCTTTTTTCCTGGATGAGAAACCTTTTGTGATGAGGTGTGCCACGTAGAAGGATTTCCTGACTACTGTGGTGATGTGATTATCAAAGGAGAGACTACTGTCCACCTGTGTCCCAAGGTCTCTTATCACACTTTCGGTGTTAAGTAGACTACCGCCTATATGGTAGTTCATGGGTATAGAATTTTTACCAAAAGGGATGACAATGCACTTTTTGGCATTGAGCTTGAGGCCGTGGCTTTGACACCAGGCATCTGTCTCAGTTAGGCCCTTTTGTAGGATGTCCACATCATTAGGAGTTTTGATTATGGCTCCTAGTTTGCAGTCATCTGTGAACTTTGTTAGCCAAAGACCTTCTGTGTTAGCCTGTACTTCAGAGAAGTAGATACCAAACAGGAGATGATCTAGGATGGAACCCTGTGGTACTCCACTTGACACTGGTCTGAAGTTGGATTTAGAGTCTGCTACTTTCACAGTGTGGGTTCTGTCAGTGAGGCAGTTGGCAACCCATCTTGTGACATAGGGATTTATACCTAGTTTAGTGAGTTTCTCTATAATTCCAGAGTGGGGGATAGTGTCAAAAGCCTTGGCGAGATCTAGATAGGCTATGTGAACCACCTTACCCTCATCTGCGGCTTTGGTGACTGCTTCAAAGAAGTCTATAAGGTTTTGGAGACATGATCTGCCTTTTACAAACCTGAACTGGATAGGGTCCAGAGTTTGGAGATTACCAATGTCATTCTTTATAAGTTTCATGATGACAGGTTCCATAGCCTTGCAGACCAGGCTCATCAGGCTAATGGGGCGGTAGTTCCCAGGGTCTGTGGTGGCTCCCCCTTTGTGGAGTGGGATAACCATTGCTGTGCAACATTCAGTGGGTACAAAGCCTGAGGTGAGGCTATGATTGAACATGGTACTTAGGTGGGGTGACAGTTTGTTCTGTAGTTCATGTTCACACAGCCTGGGATGTTGTCAGGTTCTATGGATGTTGTGTTCTTGGCTTTGCAGAGTGTGTTTTTTACCTGTGCAGCCATGATTACAGGAACTTTGCATTTTTCTGGTATAGAGATGGGCCCTTTAGGGGATGAGAGAGGGATAGCACTGAACCTATCTGCCAGGATGTTGGCAGTAACAGTTGGTTCTGTATATTTAGTGCCATTGTGCTGTAATTCAGAGCAGATCTGAGTGTTGCCATTGAGATTCCTGACATAGCTATAGAATGCTTTGTGGTTGTCTTTAGAATCAGTGGTGATTTTGTTTTCATAACTAGCTGGAATGTCATAATGATGGCTATTGCAAGATTCCCATATACCCTCCAAATGTAGTACACTGTACCTTGAATTGAATGCCTCTATTTCTGAAAATGCAAGCCACGGGTTACACCCAGCCCATGTTCCATCCATTGATGCTCTACCCCATTGTTGGAGGATGTGATCCCACACTTTTTGCAGCCTTTTAGCTGTATGCATGGTTATCACATCCAACGTCCATGACTCGTCCATGTATGTTAGCATTGGCGTTCCCTGTCACTTTTCCCCAGTGGTACTCTGCTCACTACTCAGGTACGTCTGGGTCTGGTAATGTCTGATGCACAGGATGACCAGTCAATGCACTGCCCTGCATAGCCAGGTTGTTTTATTGCATTCATCAGATTTATTCTGTGTTACTCTTGCATGGCTTATAGTTGTGGACCATATATGACCTCTTTGCAGGTGTCATAATTTATTTAACCTGCCTGTACATGACATGCAGTCTCACCACAGCCTGTTCCCCTGATGACTCCTCACCTGGTTCATCCTCCTCCTCCTCTATCAGCTCAGGTATGACAGGCAGTGCCACAATATCCCCATTTTGTGACAGATTTCCTATTATTACATTATGTTGCATGGTACAGATTACAAATATCTTGCTGCGGGTGTCTGGAGAATACTACATTATGCTACTAGATGTACTAAGCAGTGGAAATGGACCAACAGCAGTCTACAGATGCATTCAACAGAGTTACATGTTTTCAACAGTTCACTGTTGTATACCATGGTCTGGTGAGTGTGAATGAGTTTCATCAGGATTTGTTTTAAAATGAAATCTGTATCACTTGCAACAGACAGCAGTGGATGCCATAATGAGTAGTCATGTGCTACTATATTCATGTGACCGGACTATCAGAGACTATGTGGTTGGTGATGTATGAACCTACCAATTAGATGACCCTTGGAAAGTCATCCCATATGAAATGCTGGTATAGGTTGTCTGTGCAACTCATATGGGCTTCATGGAAACTGTCTAGATGGTACAAAATGCATTGTATATAATACCCTGTGGAATGCACATCACATACCAGCTGATGGAGTGTAAGCCTTTCTGTTTGATATACCAAACATGGAAAAGAATAGGTAGGACCTTAACAGCAATGTAAGTACAATCAATAACACCCAATACTTCAAGGAAATGAATGTTGTAGAATTTCCACCTAAATGGTTGTTCCTTCCTGTATTGTCCACAGAAATCAAATATGCTCCACTACATGGTGCAACACCCTATCAAGGAACTGTATAGGATACAGAAAGACAGCTTTTTCTAAACTCATACTATGTCCCCTGTTGGACAAAGGATGGTCCTCTTTGCAAGGATGTTGAATGCTAAAGAAATCATGTCCAGTTGGATATGAAGTTCATTCATCCTATTTGATTCAACATGTCTACTAACACTAGTATGGGGCCTCTGTCTGTAAGGTAACTGTCAACAATGTCCAAGCCATGGAGATGATAGTATGTCACCCTCTGGCAGACTGCTCTGTATTGCAGAGGACCACAATGTGCAGCAGTGCAGACACTGGCTCATTATGTAACCACTAACACATACTGACCAGCTACAGCAGATGTTACTCCTAGCATCTTAACATGAAAGAAACACCTATGCATTGAAAAGTGATGGTATTCAGAATAGCTGCCCATTTGTCATGAAAACATTTTATATTTTCTGATTCACACTACCACTCCCAATTTCATCATTTATAAATGAGATAGCTTTCATTAGCTTGTTGACACTCGTGCATAATTTGCTATTGTTCTTCTATCATGGCTGCACAATGCATGTCTATGAATTTCCACCACTGCAAGCCACTGTCCACCACCATATTTCCCTTAGTGCATTGTGCTATTTGTTTCTGAATAGAAGAAGATGGAATCCATACTCTAGATTCTGTTTATGGCAGGACCTTGTATATGGAATTACTTAGTTAGTCAATGCCTACAAAATATGTTTCTACATACCCCACTGTTTTTATTGGTTTATTCTTCTCTTTGTAATTTTTCGTATAGCCTTCACATGTGCATGCTTCCAAGTGGACAGGCACTGCTTAGGATGCATCAGTCACATGATCTCAGTGACACTGCACTTGAGTTGGTGAATAAAATCTACTCTACCTTCTGTACATTTTTGCAAGGACCTCATGTGAACTACACCTAATGAATTATCATCTCCACTGCTAACAAACTAATTACTTCTTCAGCACTATTCTCCTGCCTGCTTTCTTTAGATGTGTCTATCTATACTAACAAGCAATAAGTTAAACAAATAACCAGCAAAGCAATCAAAAATTGTATGTTTATCTCCATCCTCATTCTTCTGTTTGCATTTCCCTTGTCTCAGTCTGCCGGCAATCATGTTTAAGGAGTACAAAACCAAATACACTAATCATTTTACTTCCTTTCTCTTCGTATTGTCACTTAGGTCTGTGGTTCTCCTGCAACTTGCATACTACTGAGTGAAATTAATATAAAGATTACATGATAAGAGTCATAACTGCCGATGAAACATTGAATCCATCTAAAAAAGTTCCAAGATATTAATTGACTTTCAAATACACAATTACACAATTGTTCATAACTGTCATGTTTCTCTAAATAACTCAACAATCATGCAGCACAAACAGATTTGCATGGCCTCTTACGAAAGCTCAAAACTACATGAATAAGAATGCTGCTGATGGTAAGGAAGTAGACTGAACATTTTCTGATGGACTGTAAGTTATTTACTAAATGTTACAAGCATTAACATTAAATTGTTTATTGTGACTGATGAAAGTTATATTAAGACTGTGAGTCTTGTAAGTGATATCACTGTGAGGATGAGTTTGGACTAACAGTTCTCTTCTTTACACTTCAACAAAAACTGTAATGCCAGGGTAAAAAAAATATTTCAAAATGTGATGTAATTTTTCTTTATTATTTCAGAATGGTTGCCAATTTGTCTAGCTATTTTTAAGATATGTGAACACTGCAATATGTGTTCTTTCTGTGTTATAAAAGTGCATGTAACCTTGAGACCTTTTTTGTAAATGATAAGGACATGAAAAGAAAGGAAATATATTAAACTTGTTATTGAAATGTAAAGTGTGATGTTCTGCAGTTTCTCATGAAGGACCTAATTGCCTGTAATTAAACCACACAAGGGTTTGACATCTTCAAGAAAAATGGTCATATCTATATGCAATTATAAGACTCTTACAAGGCAGTCATTGGTATTCAAATTAGAAACTGGTCCATTGCATGGGGGGGGGTGACAGTGGAAAAAATGTTTTTTTATGGGAACAGACACCAAACATTACTTAGCAGGGCTGCAAATGCTCTTGGCGTCTCAATAATAGTGTGCTCACCACCCCCCTATACACTGCTTTGTGAGTGTTGTCCCCTTCTGAATTGGCTGCCTGGATTTATCAACCTTGTCTTCTCCAACATCTCGTCTTCAAGAACCATTAACTTTATAAGTGCCTGCTGTGTATGTCTTAACAAGGTTTTGCTCACTACTTATTCTCTGCAAAAATAATCAATCTGCATTTCTAGGCCAGTGGTGCACCCACTGCTCAGACTCTTTTGCGTAGGTTTCCATTCTCCCCTATCCATAAACAATTGCTTTTCCTCTTCTTCTTAGTGGTCCCGGTGAATTGAAAACAGTTTCTAATAATGTTAGCCATTCTTACATGTTCTCAATTATATACAGAGAGAGAGAGAAGGGTTGGGTAATATTCAAGGGAATTGAGCTGGGGCATGTTAACATAGCCAATTGTTTTTCTGATACTACCTGGTCTGCGTTGTGGTTCAGTTCCCAATCTTCTTGGGTCTTAGTATCTTCTCTTTCGGCTTTTCCTAGGTAGGGGTCACCAGAGCGGATCACCAGTCAACAGATTGATTGGCAGTAGAATTTTTACAGTGCCAAGTTGCCAGCTTGGCACCCAACCTTCACAGAATGCACACACACACACACACACACACACACACACACACACACACACACACACACACACACACACACACACACACACACACACACACACACACACACACACACACACACACACACACACACACACACAAACACACACCTGCATGTCTTTAAAACTCACTTGACCACAGGGAGGACATGCAGACTCCACACAGAAGGTGCTGCAGCTGAGAATCAAACCAAAAAAACATCTTGTTGTGAGGTGATAACACTTACCGCTGCACCACTGTGGCCAGTATATTCAGTCCTATTCCAGTATCCCCCCCTCAGCATCTGCATGGAGTTTATTTAAAGGAAAACTCCACCCTAAAACTAAAATGAAATTGTTTTTTTCACTCTGTCTTTGTTTCTTTACCTATTTTAACACCTCAAAATCACTCTAAGTGCCTTATTTGTAATTTTAGCTGTTTTTCCACATGACTACCGATAGAGCTTGATGTATCAACATGATCATGTTCTTCATCCCATTCTCTTTCCTATAATGCTTTGTATGACTTATGCCTGACATAAGGAAGTAACTGTGAATTCCCATGCCATTGACATATAATGGGATTTGTCTGAGCCACTGTCATCTTCTATACCTTCTGTAAAAGGACTACTTTTTTCTGTCTCTAATTACCCTCATTTATGTTTGGCTCAGAGCTTGTTTAATGTTATAATTAAAAGTTATCCAGCTGCAGCCAGAAGAGTAACTAAATTGCTGGCCTATATTTAGGGTTTTTTTTGTAGTCCAAGAAGAATTGAGTCCCTTCCCCCCACACTACTGCAGAGGTGTTAAAACTGTCACTGCACTGAGAGACCCTTGCAGAATCAAATACAATTGACAGTTCATAATGGAAAGGAATGGGCTTCCAATAGAAATCTCTTTCCCTCTGCCTGCAGTAGGAAGATCTATTTATTTATCTGTTTTATTTTTTCTGTGTGCAAGTAGCAGAAATTGCTTGATTATTTTGGCGTGTTTTATTACTAGTAACAGTTGATTTACTCCTTACTATAGCTACAACACAATATTACTGTAACTTAAGAATGTACTGAAAATTATCTCTATTCCACAGTCCATACAGTGCAACTAACAATATAACTAAAAATGCAGAAAGACAAGAGCACCTCAGACTGAAATTACTAATGGTAGGGCAAGAAATAGGGAATTGCTTAACAGTTTGCCATTAAATTTGACAACAGCACAATAAGTTCAAAAATAAGGCATTAGTTATATGACTATTGTAAGTGATACGGAATTTTCTAAAATATTCAGTAACCACTCCACCCCCAAAAAAAATCATTGCCGTTATCTCTTCAAAGGATTCCAGAATATTCCAGCATCTACTTTTAACAAACCTGTACTGTACAGTAACAGAAATAGATCATCTTTGCCATTTTGGGTAAGCTCAGTTATGACCCCTTCATGGGGAGATGGATGAATAGATACTGATGTTTGCCACTACAACCTGTAACCATAAGTCGTATGTCACCCCACTAACAATCTGTTTTCCATAACAAAGATTAATTATGTTCTTTGATTCCATATCAGAAACCAAGCTGCATATCTATTCATATAGTACTTGATTTTTTTTATTCTGAGTCAGCATTTATCATATGTACAGTTACATCAGAGTTGTCTAAACTTATGTTGTACCAGTGTCACATACATCTTTCATTATTGTGAAGTTTACATTCAAGTTTTCAGCATTTGCATTTGCTATGACAAGAAAGTGTGTGATCAATTCATTGTTAATTAATAAGGTGTTACAGTCACATTTTCCATTTCACTTTTCTAACACAACTAAACAAATAATTTTATTATTGCTTTAAATCCAGTTCCTAATTCAAATGTATATTAATCTGTTCTTATGTATATCTTTGTATTTACTTTCTTGACATGTCTTAAAAAGATCTCATGGCTCAGTGATCTACCTTGAAAAACATACCTAAACAAATCATTTAATAAATCCACAGAGCAGTGCGCTCCAGTGGAAATTTCAGGCTAGACAGTACGAGTCCCCAAACAGTGAAAAAAACAAGTGAGATTCACCAGGAAAAAAAAAACATGAACTGTGAGAGTCACTGTTACTCATTAGAAACATTTTTTTTTCAAATTTGGAGCCCACACCCCCACAAATTACATCTGAGATCACAGTACCTTAAAAAAGGAGTTCCCCAAGATACAACCATTTCAGAATTGGTATGTATCTTCCCCAAGTCCCCCTTAAATTTCCACACTTCTTAGGATCATGTTTACAGTCCTCAAACTTACAATGAGAGCTCACAAAGCAGTTCAGAAAAATATACATCTTAAGAAAGAACAGACTGACATACAGCAATAAATAAAACAATGTTGAAAATTAAAAACACTGACAGTGACTGCATTAAAGTTCTAATGCAGGTCCAATATGCTATTTTAAAACACAAAGGGTGATATCTCTGGAGTTCACAGTTAATATATTAAATATTAATACCCAGAATGTCTTGGGAGAGTATTACAAATGTATGGGGTCACAGGGGCACTGCTACATGCCATTATCCTCTGCATTTCAGGATTGAGAGGTAGACCATCTTTCTCAGTGTTTAGTTTAATACATTCAGGTTGGTACACAATTTCACTAAGGTTGTGTCTTGTCACCCCTTCTGACTGTGTTTTTCATGGGCATATTAACCTTCAGTCAAGGTCTGTAGAGTATCCAGTTTGGGTACCTGAAGGCAGCACTTTTATTGCTTACAAATGATGTTGTGTTATTCACTTTAAAACTGTGATTTCTCCTGTATGCACTTGGAGTAGTTTGCGTCTCACTGTGAAGTAGATGTGATGAAAATCACCTTTTCCAAATCTGAAGTAACAGTTCTCTGTCAGAAAAGAATGGATTGGCCTCTACAGGTGAGCGTGGAGTAGCTAACACTCGTGGAGAGGTTTAGTACTGTGAAGGCTTGATCGTGACTGAAGGTAGACAAGAATCATGACATTAACCTTAAAAAAGTGGATTTCTCTTTGCTGGTGAGGGTAGAACAGGTAACCCAGGTGGAGTTATTGTTCATTCCTAAAGGTAAAATAGAATCAGGACAGTGACCAGTGGGTGGGTACAGAGGTAAAAGTACTGCAGGTATTAAACCACACTATGATGGTGAAGCAAAAGACAAGTCACTGGGCCAAGCACTTAATTTACTGGTTTATCTGTGTCCCTGAGCTCAGCTAGGACCAATGGCTTCAGGTAGTTACTGAGAGGATGAGGTAACAGATACAAACAGCAGAAATTATTTTTTTCACAGCAGGATTGCTGGGTTCACTCTGACTTTACTTTAAATGATGGTGGTAGAAACTTGGCAATCCAGGAGAGTCTAAGACTACAAATCCTGTTCCTTCATGTTCACAGGAGTCAGCTGAGGTGGTCTGAACACCTTGTGAAGATGATCACTGAACGCTATCCCCAGAAGCTGTGTCAGGCACAGCTTTTAGGAACCAAGCTTTAGGACAGACATAGGACACACCTGAGGGATTATATCTCTTGACACAACTGGGAATGCCTGGGGATCCCACAGAATTAGCAAGAGACTATTGTTGGGGATAAGAAAATCTGGTCTCCTCTAATAATCCTGCAACTACTGCAATCCTCACAAGGCCAAGTGGTTTTGCAAATAGATGGATGGAAGGATGGATAGACGAAGAGACATCATATGATAGTCACCAGTTCTGAACCAGTTTAGAAAGAAATTATGCTAACGAGGATAGTAAGGCCATGAGTACAAGTCAACATAATTTTTCCTAGGGATCCCAATTAAAGAAGCACTTATTCTACTAACAGTCCGCTATTCATCACTCAGTCATTGCAGGCATCACTGGCACCACTGACACTGCTAGAGTTGCTGGTGCCCCTGGCACCAATGGTACAACTTGCATCACTGGTGCTGCTGTCATCATTGGCACCACTAACACTGCTGGCATGACTGGTACCACTGGCATCACTGACACCGCTGCCATCACTGGCTTCACTGGAACCACTGGCACCAATGGTTTCACTGGCTCCACTGGCACCGCTGGCATCACTGGCACTGCTGGCATCACTGGTACAACTAGCATCACTGACATCACTGACACCACTGGTATCACTGACATCACTGTTATTGCTGGCATCACTTGCACCACTAGCATCGCTGACATCACTAGCATCACTGGCATCACTGGCACTGTTGGCATCACTGGCACCACTGCCACTGCTGATGTCATTCAGATGAACAGACCTGCTCTTAACCTTGCTCTGCTCATCATCAAAACTACCAGGACCATCTGAATTACTCCTACTACTACCCTCCCATCTCACTGTTCCAGATCAATGTGCCTGCCCATTACATAATTATTACTATTATTATGAAGAACCTAAGTGGGGTCTAAGACACATATTATGAGCAACTATCAACAGACACTGTGTTAATAACATCAGATGCTTAAGAAATTCCCACAGCAGATGTATTGGAAGGTACTCAGACCAAAATATGGTTCATGCATCATTACCCTTCCCTTTGCAGTGTTTCTTTCATTCACACAGCAGATCCCCCCCCCCATAGACATTCCCACTTGTTTTAGCTGTTGATGTCATCATTGGTTGACAGTGCAACTTGCATGGATGCAGATTACGAGACAGGGGGTGTTGTTGAGGTGCAGACAAATATAAGACTGGATGATGTCTGCTGGATATGTAGGCACTAAAAGTGCATAATGGTGTATTCCTGCCCCCACATAAAACCCCTAATACTGTCATAGTATCACAGTGTCATTATGACTGTGCTTTTACCCAATTTAAAAGGCTGTTTTATGGAGCCCCTTGCAAGTGTCTCTCACCTAAGAACCCTGTGCAAATGCCTTGCTTGTCTGGATCTAGAAATTGTTAGGAATGTGATTCTTATTTATATTACTATACTATACTATACCAGTGTTTATCTACTATGTAGCACTATTCCATCCTAAAACTTAACTTGAATTGTTTTTCTGGTCAAAACTAAGCAATACTGTCACTGAATTACTGTACTGTACTGTATTACTAGCACTGCCAACTTTCCGGGCCAAAATAGGCAATAAAATGATCTCAATTATGACTAAACCCTAAGAAGACCAAACTTATCATGTTCACACCTAAACAATACTCTACAACAAGCATCTCTTCACCATTAATTATTCTGATAAAACCAAAATTGATTTTGTAGCTCATACCAAGCTCCTAGGTGTCATCATAGATAATGCCATGACATTTGTCCACTGCATAAAGCAAGGTATAAGCAAAAAGCACAAAGAATGTGGTACTCTTTAACAATTTGAACCTTACCTGACTGACCAAGCTAGGCAAACCATTGCTTCTACTCTGCTGTTACTCGCCATCCTTTATGCTGCTCCTAAATTTGTTGATCTCAAAGCTACCCAAACAAATTCTTCTTCTTCTTTTGGCTTTTCCCAATTAGGGGTCACCACAGCAGATCACCTGGCTGCTCATGATTGGCAGTAGAGCTTTATGGTGTCGAGTTGCCAGCCTGACACCCAACCTTCCACAGAAGGCACACACACACACACACACACACACACACACACACACACACACACACACACACACACACACACACACACACACACACACACACACACACACTCACTCCTAGGGCCAATTTAGAGTGTCCAATCCACCTACAGCATGTCTTTGCGAGGAAACTGGAGCACCCGGAAGAAACCCATGTGACCACAGGGAGGACATGCAGACTCCACTCAGGAGGCACCCCAGCCGATGATTGAACCCCTTGCTGTGAAGTGACAATGCTAACCACTGCACCACTGTGGCCACCCCTATAGCTACCCAAATAACTATGCTAGAAAAATGTTACTACATAATAGCCAAATTTGCATCTCATATGCCTTATAAGTTCCATCACTGCATGGTACTACAGCAGATAAGATGGTTAGAATTGCCTTACTGTCTAACATTCATGTAACTAAAAATTGTTCACAGTCTCATTTTCCAATCTGAGAATGCCAAGCAGTACAAAATATTATCCAGTCTTACTCCTTATCTAGGATTCCTCACTCTACTAACAAAATCTTACTGAACCCAGTTAAATCAATCACCACAGGTGACTCTATTTTCTTCTCATATCTCTAAAGTTTGGAAATCCATTCCCCTCTCACTCAGACAGACTTACAACCTGAAATACTTCAAGCTACTATTGAAATGACACCTGAAGGTCTCATGGCTTTGTCCATGCACCACACTTGGGTAATCCCTCTTTTCATTCTATCCCATCCTGCTCTAAAATAACCACTTGGCCAGTAATCTTCCATCTTATCCAGTACTGTTATGTCTACTTGTCTACATACACTGTACCAAACTCTCCTCAACTTTACATTGTTATGGAAGTTCACCTTACCACTGTCCTTCTATTATAGAATACTGTTGGCCTAAACTTTATTTGTCAAAACACTCATTCTGATCTACCTTTGAATGATCTTTCATTTTATTGTATTGTGTGTGTCCATCCATCCATCCATCTGCAACCCCTTTTTCCTATTTTTGCACATGGGTTTTGAGCATCACTTCAACAGTGACAATCATTTAGCATCAAAATTTACACCACCAGGTGGCTATCCCTGACACAGTTGTTCTTCTCCACCACCCACTTGCACGGACACTCACACCTAAGGCCAATTTAGAGTGTTCAGTCCACCTACTGCACGTCTTTGTAATGTGTGGGAGAAAACCAGAGCATCTGGAGGAAACCCACACAAATACAGTGAAAACATGCAGACTCCACATAGAAGGATCCCCAGCCAAGCATCAAACTGAAGAACCTCTTGCTGTGAGTCAGGTGTTCATGACTATAATCTGTTTGTTTGCTGGCTATTCATATGTATCTTGTCAATATTTGTGTTTTCTCACTATTGTATACTCATACGATCATTGTTTTTCTCATTATTGAATATTCAAATGATTCATCACTCTGTTTGCATGTATATTCCTTGCTCTCTGTATCTTGTGGAGCTTTTCTCCACAGGTCTCACCTGAAAAGGGTTTTCCACCCAGTCAGACATTCCTGGTCAAAAAAGTAGTAAATAAATAATACAAAAATATATTAGACAACACAGCACTCAATGGCATTTACTGACCCACTTTAAAATAGCAAAACAGTGGCAGGGCACTACATTTCACACAACAGTATATTAGCAGTAGAATAGCACAGACATAAGTGCATATGTTATCAGTGATTTTTTTACAATAACTGAAATGCTGTGAAGCCGGAAATGTATTGCCTCAGACTGTTGACTCTAATTTAGTCCTGAGGTGTGTATTTTTTATCGGATGAAATACAATTTTGTTTCCTCTCTTGTAAAGTCTGACTTTGAAAACTTGATTAGGAGTCAAAGACAGTGAAATATTTGTCCAAGCATATAGACATTCTGACATGTTTGTGTAAATATCTTTTTTCCATAGGGCTCAAGTCACCAATAGCAGTAGTTTAACATGGCAGCATGTTGATCCTAGCACTGAAAAAGGATTTACTATACAGGCTGAAAAGGCTGTTTTATTGGTCATCTTCAAGTGATAATAATGCCACAGATATATTGGATGTATAAACTACCCTGCTGTGTAGCCCTGTACTATGATCTATATCTGGCAGAGTGGTCAGTGTGCAACATAGCTCTTGGGTTCACTATTTCCTCAATCGTTTTCAAAGCAATATGAAGTTGACCTAGTACAGTGTGGTACATCACTGCATGATGTAGGAGTTGTCATGCTGTGCACTATTGTGTCCAAACCTTCAGTGAGAGCTGCCTGCACATCAATGCTGGAAGAGTCACAGACAGCCACATTGTCCTTTCAGCCAACTGGACAGCTACAAAAGAAAACAGTTCAAGCTGAATCACTCAGTATGTCAGAGGAAGTGGGTGAACTGAGGAAACACTAACTGCAGGGAAGATTCTAGGCACTTTGGGTCTCACAGAAAAAAAAAATGGAACAAGTATTGCCCATTATCAAGCTGTGATGACTCTCTGTGAAAGAATAGTATGTTGTAAAGTGGAGAAAAATTGATAATGCACCACTGTTTCTGAAAAAGGCCTTCTGAAAAGGACAGAAGCATTTTGAGTCTGAGGTTAGATAGTTGGGGACTGCTAATCATTAAGATACAGTATTGGTTTTCTCAAAATATGAATATCTGCTGTAGTAAATAATTTGAAGAAGCACTAGGAAAATTTCCAAGGCCTGTATTAGAAATTTGGCTGCACTGTCTTCCTGTCTTGCATTCCATGCAAATGAAAAACGCTAGGGGAACAGTCAACACCGTACTGCAGCACACAAATACTGAACAAAATATAGATGTAATTGAATGTGATTAAGTGCTTTTGTCTTCCATGTATACAGACTTCATCAGAATAAAACATCCACAACCCAGCCCTTCATGAATCACATGATCATTTCCCAAAGAGACCATCAAAATGAACAATAAAATAATTGCTTTACAAAAAGTTGGGTAAGTAAAATAATATTTTGTAACCTATCATACCTAAAATTAGTATGTATTAACTTGTTAATGATAACATTATTTATAACAACAACAACAACAACAATAATAATAATAACTACACTTTCATGGCTTTTAGTTTCAAAAAATTAACTATGAAAGAGTAATCATTAAGCCCTAGGGGTTTTCTGCATCACTTTTTAGTTATTATGCTCAAGAAAAGTATTGATTATGATATGTCCTACAATCCAGTAACAAAAACATTTATAGTGCAGTATTGAGAACTATATTCACCCTCACTCGTGTATATGAGGAACTGGACTAGGAATATGTATTCAGCCTTTGTAGCCTTAAAAAAATTGCCAAACTATTTTTTAAATAATATCAGCAGACATAAAGTCTGTGTAGGCTCTGTGTAGAGCCTACATGGAATGTATCCATGTACATGGCCACAATCTTCCCTCATCAGCACGCCATGCTTATTAATGGTGTGGTGCACCTAAAGAGGTCCAAACAACATGAATATTGAATCCGTGTAACACCGACGGCACACCCATATACCTGTCAGTCCATTAAGCTAACCAAATGGGGTACAATATGATTTATTTCACTAATCTGGATTTATTTTAATTTTTTTTACTTGATGTGCTTGTTTGCATGATGCAGTGTATTATTTAGCTATGCTTAGCTGTGCCCACCCATACATAAGACATATGTCCGACATCTAAAAATAGAGACCATATGCATTCAATTTTTATTTATTTATTTTTTATTTCTATGTGCATCTTTGCATGATGCTGCATGTTGTTTAGCTATGCTTAGCTCTGCATACCCATGCTTTAGACATACGTCAGGCATCTAAATATAGATATCTATATCTTTTTATAAAGAGCTACAGCTATTATTTGACACTTTTGTCAAGAGAGGCTACAATATATACAAATGTTGACTGATAGTTATAATAAGTTTAATAAAAATAATAGAACAATGGTTCCATCCTATAAAAAGGTGTATAACTTTCAACAATTTACCAAAGCACAACAACAAGAAAAAGAGAGCATGTATTTTGTTACTACTTATGGTTGCTTCACAGCAGAATTTATAAAACTTTTTTCACAATTTTGGGAATACTTTAGTTCCCTTAATAATGTTAATACTTGGTTGAATGTAGATTTGAAATTTTCCTATTGAAGGGGCAAGAACATCAGAGACTTCTTGGTAAAGAATAGATTTAATTTTCCAACAGTATCGATACCATATGGCATAAAGAGAATAGGAACACAGCAATGTGGCAAATGTAAAGCATGCCAGTTTGTCATTTCTAGTTTTGCTTATATTAATAACATTCCCTTTGAAGTAAAGGACAATTTTGGCTGTAATTCAGATGGTGTTATCTATGCACTTAGCTGCCCCTGTAAGAAATTTTATATAGGGGAAACAAAAAGAGCATTTAAAGTAAGACTTTTAGAACATGCCAATGACATAAAAAATAAGAAAGAAGAAAGTCCTGTTGCCATACACTTTTTAAATTTCCATAACAGTGACAATAAGGGGTTGAAGGGATGTGTTTTAGAACAAATTAAACATCATAATAATGCAAGTGACAATATTAAACAGCGCTTGCAACATAAGGAAGCTGTGTATATTTTAAAATTTAAAACACTACACCCATTTGGTTTGAATGAAGAGTTCAACTGGAAGTTGCTGCTAAATTGAGTATAATTATGCAATTTAACTAATTGTTTAATTAAGCTTGTTGATCAAGTCTTTTTGTATATATATGGTTAGTATATGTGTGTTACTTGTACTCCTTGAAGGCTGTGGCCGAGACGTCAGAGAACTTTTAATAAACTACTTTTGGTGGATCCTTCCTTGTTGGTTCTTCATCTAAATATAGAAATTAGATGCCTTCAATTGAATTAGCTGCACTGTGCTTAGTACTGCCCAAACTTGTGCAGTGGCACCTTCACAGTATATCTAAAGATACAGGAGCTCCCTTCACTACTCTAGTGGTGAGATAGGTTGGCTGATGATCTACAGTACAGTAGGTCATTGGGTTTGAGTCCTGAGCAGTGACAGCTTTTACGTATACTGCTATGAAACTCTGTCAGGTTACTGAAACATTGTTTCACTTTAAATTCTATTATTATACTGTTTAGAAAAGATGTGTGATGCTAAGCATTGCTCAAACGTGGGTAACAGTCTTACTATTTCCTTGTTTGCACATTGCTAAGTATCACTTAAACATGGATAAGAGTCTTTGTTTGTTTGTGTGTTGCTAAGCTTCACTTAAACATGGGTCATGCGAGCTTGCCCAGTGCTAAGCGATGCACTACAGTTTTGAATGTTTCAGTATGAGGCGCAATGGTAAGAATGCACCCTATTTAAAGGGCAATAGGCAGGAATCACACAGTATTCCTTGGAGCCTGATCTTGAGTGGGAATATGGCTGTTGTGGGAGAAGGAGTCTGCTTTTGGGCACAATGCTGGTGTAGTCAGGATTCCAGGGTTTTTACTGGACTCCTAGTATAGTACCACGGGCTCTGGCTGCTGCAGGACAACTCTCTTGGCTTAGAAACCAAGTTTGAAGCCTGAAATAGTATGGCCAGGGGCCTGACCAGTGCAACTGGTTTCCCCTGCACTGGTGAGCAGTATCATCACCATTATGATGACCTCTATCGACGGAAGAGGGATACTTTGGATCACTGGATCCAAGAGGCATAGGCAGGGAATACCCCACAGGTATGTAAGCATGTTTTCTAGTAATTTTTAGGTATGCAAGCTGAATATGTGTAAAACTGGTATGCATAATGGTTTCCCCTCTCTTACCACAGCTGCAGAAGAGAAGGCTTGCAACATATGGTCCCATGCAAGGTGTTTAGCCAGGATGAGGCAAGCAAGTGGTATGTAAGAAAATCAATAAAGCAATAAATGAATGCATAACTTAATAATAAAATAAATACAGATATTGCAGTCTTAACAGTCATGTATGATATACCAGGGACATCATAGACTTTCATTAACATGTTAGTGCCTATCTGAATTGTTAAAGCAAGTAAGCATGCAGTGCTGTGTAGCATAGCTTATAACCATTAGTTAACATTGCGAAATACCCAGATTAAGAATCAATGTTGCGGTCTGCTCATTGTCAGAAATTTGGTGTAGATTGCAGGCAGTAACTGAGTAGAGTAAACATGTAAGTTAACATAAGTCCTAGACAGGTATCCATGTGTGTAAATGCAAGATTTGAGACAACATGAACCAATAAAGTGGAAAAGGAGATAGTGCTCTGATAATTTACTATTTCAAATAAAATGTTCAGTATTACTGTAGTCATGGCTTGTGGATTCTAATTCCACATCAGCCAACTGAGAAATTGTTCTGTTTTTAAAACTGTTTTTGCATTTCATCAATAAAACATAACCATGCTTGCATGTGAAGTGCACACCCACAGGCCTGTGCCGTAACTGTCCAGCTGTCAAGTGTAATCAGTGTACATGGACATACCTCTCAACTGTCATGATTTTTGCAGAACATACTGAATATTGCCCTATATGAGTGGTTTGTTTGGTATATGATCTTGTTTTACTGGCCAGTCTCTGCCACATTGGTGAGGATCAGTTTTAGAAAAAAATGTCAGACATCTGAAATGCAGGCATTGGACATCTCTTGAAATGCATTTTGATGGCAAATCCGTTATCCAAACACCTTGCTGCTATTGTAAGAGCACACTATGTGAGAATGTTCTGTTGTTTTGTCTTTGTACCACCATTATGTATGGCTTGGCCCATAATGTCCTGTGCTAAGAGGTTGAGAGGTACGTATGTGGAACATGATATAGCCAATATAAGCAACACTGAATAATTGCTGGATGCAATATGATCTGCACTGTAGAGTGTGTGTAAGGAACAGGGTAGTATTTCAAATAATAAAGATCATATCAGTCAGTGGTGTAACAAGTAAAATCTAACATATATAAAAGTATTTAGTTCTAGTATGTTTAGGTGTGGTATATGTGAAGTTACTAATGTTCTCCTTTCTTCTCTCACCCCACCCCTTTTCATGTTTTATTTATTTAATCAGTATATTTACTATTATCATTTGCTATTTTCATATTATTTATTACCACTTACATTGTCTTTATGTGTAATTTAATATTGCTTTGCTGCTGACTAAACTTTCATTTACATTATTTATTGTTGTGTTCCTCATTATACTATTTTTCAATTTGTTTCCATTAATCATTATTGTTTTCTTTTATTTTCTTAATTACATTTGTTTAGATTACATTTATTTTTCTGTTATGCTTCTATTTTATTGATGACAGCCCAACAAGATAAGCCAGTTCCTGGTGATCCGCATGCCTTGGCTCCCCAGATTGAGACACTGGGGCCCAGCACGTCTAGACCGCAGCTTGGTGGCATCCCCCTTGCTGCACCTGCACCACCTGCTCCTTCAGGTAGTTCTGCCCCACAGACCAGGAGTGTGCCCCCCTCTGGGAGTGGAGGTGGAGGGAATGCCTATGTCACCCATGAGAAAATGCCAGGCATGGTTCATAGGCTTGTGCAGCAGACTGTTGGCGCATGCCTATGCTGGATGGCGAGCATGCTGTCCATCCTGGTGGGGCAGTCTGTCCCCAGGTGATGGCATTGGCCACAACCTCCACAGGATCAGTGATAATGCAGTGCTGACAGTCCCATTGGTGAGGACTTGAGTAACACTGTTACTGTGTCTGACATCCATGGAACCTGGATCCTCACCCCCATCCCCAACCAAGGTGTTCACCCTCCTCTTGTGTCCATCACCAACCCTGTCTGCTGTTTTATATGACTTGTCTGTCTGCAAATGCTACTTCACCTTCCCAACTTACCTTACCCAAACATACTTATGTCCCTTCCCCAATATTTCACTCTCTCTCCTTAAAAAAAAGGGGCACCTGACCCCCCCAAAAATGTTGTCCCATACATAGTTCTCCATTTTGCACATGTGTCTACTGGACACACTTAATTTGATCCAATTGGCTTGACAATGCACTTACTTTGTCATCACCCTCTCTCTGGGGGTGACTGTCCAAATTCATCTAAAAATCTTTGCAAGTGTGCAGTTGTTGCTGTAGAAGAAATGGATAGCTATGCCTCTTTCCTACACTCTTCCTGCACATTCCTACCTGCCTTTCACCATGTTTCCCCCCCTGCTTGCACCCCCATTTCACCACTTTCCTATCTCCCCAATTTTCTTTTCTTTAAAGAACCATTGCATGTTACTGCACTAAATGACATTGTATTATTACTTATATGTGAAAGCATAATAATCATATTCAAAAAGTTCACCTACACATTATTTTGAAACCAGTACCATCTGACTTGAGCAATAGTGTATCAACCTGCCAAGCCACACAGCCAGTTAATTAGCACAGGTGTTTTAAGCAAAACAAAGTAATTGTCATTTTCTTGCCATTAAGCATGTTTACACGATGCTGTGCTCCGCCCAGCAAATCTGCTAAACGATTAATGGAAAAATAGGAATTTAACTGAGAATCTGGTAGAGAAATAATTCACTATAAAGCCATGCCCATAGTAATAGGTGTAAGTAAGGTATGTAACAGCAGTTTAGTGTGCAGTTATCTGTACAAGATGTAAAAACACACCAGCTCTATCCCTCAATCTGTTAAATGCTTTGAAAACACTTATTTTTGGTTCACATGCTCCTGGGTTCAAATACAGCTTTGTCTAGCATTTAAAATACACCATTATAAATTGTGATATGTATAACTGTCTTATCACCTATTTATCCAGCCAACGCAGTGCAGAGGGAACATCTGCTTTTAAATAATGGTCAAAGGTCTACAGATAGGAATGCATTTTAACTATTGCTATTACAAACATAGAAAGTGCCTAGAATGTCAGATTATGCATTAGCATGAATTCCCAGAGGAAACTGAAGTATGTAATTCAAATGTGGCCCAGTAATATCAGACTGCAGTCCAGAATGATTTGCCAGTGATATTACAGACAACCAAAGATGTACAAGTAACATACATATATGGAGGTTGTGCTAGAAGCAAGGGTTGTCAGCACACAAGTTTCATATGACTACCATGATATAACATATGACTTTGAAGTTGTTCAGCTGATTGACATAATGGTTAATGTCCTCCCTACCTTATTCTAGGACACACCAAGCAAGTTGCTTTTTACTCTGTTTATGATACATTTGGCTAACATACTTAACTTAAACACATATCTTAATTCCAGTGAGATGAGTTTCCTCAATCTGTCTCTGGCTGTTCATCAAACCTGCCACAGGTCCTACAGTTACTCTTCTGTGTTGTCATCCTGCAAAGACTTCTGCCTCTCTGTCTATGCCTATTGCCTGCAGCAGCAGCAGCTACACCCTGTAGCACACATCTGTATGTAAAACATAGCTGCTACAAACATTATCTCTGTGCTGATGTTGTATTTTTACCCCAGGAATTTTCACCTCAACATATAAGAAAGGGATGGCATCTATACTGATGCCTTATATCTTGTTGAGTAGTTGCATGGAATTGGCTGATTATACTGCAATTCAGCTGTGTTGGCTGCATTTAGCATTTCTGAACCACAGATTGGTACAGATGCAATCAACTGCTAATTAGAACCATCATAAAAAGGAAAACGTCTAGCTAGGCAAACCAGTGTGTATGAGAATTAACTTCTTATGTCTAACCCATTGACATATTACTTGTATAGCAGCATTTCTCAACAGAGGAGTATTGTACTCCATTGGGTATGCATCCATTTTGTTTCCAACATGATGCATGTTTGAATATACTTATGGGGAATGGGGATTACATCAGTAAGCCTTTGTTAGAATTGTACTGATGGCGTGGCATTGATCTCCAGCCCTGTTAGATGTGCAGAGGATATAGAGCACACCAAGGCTATAATGCTGTGTGACAACTAGGTACACAGGTTTCTTGGCTACTTTCTTTGATAGCAGCTGCAATAGTACACTGCTATTTTGTTGGCACTATTATTTATACATATTATTTTTTGGGGTGGGGGTTCTGCTATGGGGCACAGTACAATGGACTCCTGTGCTGGGTGTGTGAGCATACTTGAGTATCTGTCATGGCACACACAGGAATATGTCATTGTTGTTACAGTCCTAGTTGCATCGACACCCTTTGAATGTTCAGCACACTGTTAAATATGAAATGTGTAATCAAGTGGTGAAACTGAAAGCTTTCCTTTACTGCTCTATGTATACATAGTTTACTCTTATGTATGTGATCCTTACATGTGTTCTTATGTCTCTGTATTTCAGGAAACATTATGCATGCATGTTGCAGGCCACCATTTTCTGAGGGGGAAAATGACCTCATCACTGAGGGTTTGTGACAACATTACCAGGTCATGCTTTCCTGAGGGGAGGGCAAATAGGTCAGAACATGCATCCCTGTGGGATGAACTATGCATAACATCAATGTTGTGGGTCACCAAAATCGTACATATGAGCAGGTGTGACACCGTGCCATGGATATGATAAATGCAGCAATGAGACAAGCAGCTGATGTGGCTAGGGATCATCAGGTCACTGGTAGTGGGCCTGCAGCTGAAGCTCCTTTCACAGCCACAGAAAAGTTTCTGGCAAACCTTACTACACAGGACAGCTCCAAGTCATCCATCAGCCAAATGTTGTGGACATGGGTGCCACCTGCTCCTCTCAAGAGGAGCAACCAAGTATACTTAGTTTGATCAGCAGTAGAATACTGTTGCAGTCAGCGTGTCAAGGTGTATATAGTTTTACATGGGTGCCAGGTGATTTTTTTTTGGGGGGGTGAAGTAAGTTAACTGCAGTTTTAAGCTCATGTAGAGATTGTCACTCACATATCTTTTAACATAGCAGTTACTGTTAATGTCAGATTTTTGGATGTATTGCCCTGTTATACTTTAACATGTAGTGCTGCTGCCATTACCTCTCCTTCAATTTTTTTCAGGACCATCAGGAATTGGAAGAAGCTGTGCTCCTGCTGCTGGTAAGCAGAAAACTGATTTGTTAGCTAATGTGTCATCCCAGCCTGCTGGCTGTATTGATGTATTGTCTGCATGACTGTGAACTGTACATATATTTTCTGAATGTCCACCAATTAGACCCATACCTCTGCCTTGTAGGTATGACCATAGTGATTGATTTGAAAGTATTGTCAGGACATTACTGATTGCCATAACTGTCAATTGTGTAAATTTTAGCAGAATATCTACAGTGTACATAATTTATTTTTTGCTCATAAGAGGTCATTGTCTCCCTCTACTCTTCCCTCATTAGGCCAATCACTGGGTACAATGTCCCATTTGGCATGGACCTCACTAGATACCTGTAACAACTGGAGAGGCTGCAAAAGTACCTTACAAAGAGGATCTTAGGCCTTAAACAGTTGTCCTATATGAACAGACTCAAAAAACTCCAACTATTCTCTGTCTCATATTGACTACTTAGAGGCGATCACTGCTTGACTTACAAAGCCATGTCTGACCCAGCTCTGTTAGAAATGCTATATCTAAAGAAATCCCAATCCCTTGGCACCACACATTCCAGAGACCTCAACTTCATTACCACAATCAACAGAACATGCTGGAGGTAAAGGTTCATAACCCAGAGACTGCCCATGCTATGGAATAGACTTACCATACATGTCAAACAGAGCACCTCACTGGCCCTCTTCAAGAGAAATCTTGATCAGTGGCTCTACTCGACAGAGGCACTGGAAACTAAGGTTGGGTAGCATGATGCCCGGGTAATCCTATGGGCTAGGCTTGTAAAGGCTCCAGGGCCATTAGCCTAGTACACACCTATGAACCTATAAGATTCTTGTTTACTGAATAATTATTTCCAAATAATTACAGACTGGTGTTAGAAAATAATGTCCACATGTCCTACTCAGTGAGGTTGGGTGGTATACAAGTCTGTAACAGTGACAGCAATGTATACAGCTTAACACATATTGCACCATAGTACTGCAGGGCATAGTAATGCAGGTATTGATGTATTGCTTTTTCCTTTTTATCACAGGTGACCAGGGAGGTTGGTCTTTGTCCCGTACACCACCTCATGTCAGTATCTCTTCAGCCTCTGCTGATGACGGTGGCCAGATTGAGGCACATTTTGTGGTTGCAGGGGCTGAATCTGACACAGAAGGTGACATATCTTGTCCACCCTCATTATCATTATACACAGCCAGTGTTCTTATGCATACTCAGTCCCCTGAGGCCACAGATATTGGACAGTCGGAGGGTGGGGACATTGAACAGGGAAGTGTGGCTACTGCGGCTGCAGTGATTGTTGACACTAGCCATGGCCAAACTGTTGATGAGGTTCTGCACAGCTTGACTGATAGGAGTGCTCAAAGGAGGCCTGCTGCCCCTCTACCACCTGTTGCAGGTGTCTCATCATGTGTCATTTGGCATATGTTTAGGGCCATCTTGGAGGCACAGGCACATTCTGAAAGAAACTCCCGACGAATTCTCAGGTTTATGGATGCAGCACAGTCTAACATTAGTGACTGCCTCCACCATGTTGCTGATACCCTGGATCAGTTGACTGACATAGTGGAAAGAGGTAGGTCTGAGACAGATCACACACTATCTGTATTAGAATGCACATTGTCTGTGATGGAATGCCTGACTGAAACTGAGCGTCGGCCTTGTGGGCATAAGTCTGCAATTACATCTACTGAGAGCCAACGTGGCCATGCACAACCTCATTCCTGTAGTGACAGTACATCCAGTGCTCCAGAGGGGAGTGTGCTGTTCACACCAAGACATAGCAGGCCATGAGGCTGTGGTCCTGGGCATTCTTGTGGAGGAAACATGCCCAGCAGACATCAGTCACCCTCAGGTAGTAGCACAGCATCTAACCCTGGACATGCCAGTCAACTCCTGGAAGAGTCAGTTGTCATGTTTGGGGGGGGGGGGTGAACTGTCAGCGCTACCATGCATGGCTCACAGCTGTCCAACATACAGACACATAGGGCTAGCACTGAGCTTGGCTGTGTTCATGCAGACACTGTCACATTGAGGGCATCTACAGACACACACAGAACATTTCCATGGTCCATCTTGACTGCTTCCCTTCCTGACTCACGCACATGCTTGCCAACCTATTGGGTCAGCCTAGGCCTCCTGCACCCCCACATAATACCCTGTGCAACTGATAACTGTGCCACATCCCTATCATCTGTCTCATGGATGCAGGGACATAAAGCTTTGTGTCTGATGCACAGGGATACTATCTACATTAGTATGAATTCCTTTCATCCATCGGTGCTGTTGCCATGCTACTTGTACTGGTCATTTGCAGATATTTACTTTTCCATTTATAATGTGGATAGAATGATAATTTGTGTATGTTAGAATGGATGCTGTTGTAAGGGCTGTGGAGTCACACAATGAAATGTGTCTCATGGAAGTATTTATGTTTCACTTTCAGGATTCTGTAGTACACACCTATGGGTGCTCATCTATAATCAACCCATCAATGTTAGAGCACAGGACTGAATGTCAGCACAGATGACAAATGTCATCAGAAAGATAATACAGTATAGGTTCATGGGTTCACAGGTGTTTACTAGGCTAACAAACAAAAGGGCTTCTTTAAGCCTAGCCATGCATCCCAAATCTCTGACAAGGTCTGATACCCTTCATAAGTGTAAGTAAGGATTTGGAAGATGAAACATTTACAAGTAGGGGCCTGGGGGATGAACCATTTACAGATTCCTTGTGTCCATTAGAGACATAGGTCCCAAACAAGGGATGAATGTCCTGTTCTCAATCAATTTGTGTAATTTACACTTGTTTTGCATTAGGGTGGAACTCTGTTTCACATAGATGAGGAGCCTGTTCCTTGTAGGGTGTAGTCTCATGGATACATACCCATCTCACCAGTATGTCCTATTTATACCACAGGCAAGGTGTAGATCTTTAGAACAGGTAATTCTGGTGCTATTTGTTTTGTAGATATGCAGGAGGTCCAGAATGTGGTCTGCCACCCCTATAGTGCCCTTTTTAGGTAATGTTCCATAGACCAAATTACCACCGTAACAGCTATAAACAAATGCAATCTGAGGGTCATGCTGCTCAATGCTAGAAGTCTAAATCTGAAAATGCACTCACTCGAAGCACTCCTTAAAATGTAGAACATTGACATTTCTGCTGTAACAGACACCTGGTTGAAGGCAGCAGAAACCACCCCTGCACTAACAGGCTATAACTCATTCCATACCTTTCGGCCCCAGAACTTGGACTGAAGCTCCAAAGGTGGTGGTGTTTCCATATTCATAAAGGATGAGCACACCTACAGACTGGTAGCCCAACATAACACATCAGAGATACTTCATGTGCAGCTAACATTGGGTAAGGCAGCGATTCAGGTCGTAGCCTGCTATAGGTAACCAACAATGTCCCAAGACTCACACTCCACGTTCCTAAGCACATTGGAGAACATTAGGGTCCAACCTAACACTCTCATACTGGGCGACTTCAACTACCCCACCGTTAACTGGGAAAACTACTCATGTACCAATACACTTGCCCAACATTTCCTGGAATTCATTAATTCAAATGCCCTGGACCAGCTCGCTCTTGCCCCCACAAGAGGTAGCAACATCCTTGACATGGTCATTACTAACATGGGCTACCATTGCTCTACACCAATAGTTAAGTCCTCCCTGGTTAGATCTGACCACAGACTAATCACCCTGGAAATCCGCATCGCCCCCACAAAGGTAATCACCATGAAAAACTTCTCCAAAGCTAACTTTGGGCTCCTAAAAACAGAGGTGGCTAACTTCATGGCACCCATGCAAATCGAGAATAGTTGCATGACAGCTGAATCATACACCAATGCACTGTACAAACACGTACACAAGTCCATGGATCTCACCATACCCAATAGAACCAAGATGCTCTCCTCCAACAAAAGGAAGCCAATCTGGTGGTCCCCTGCCATAACAGCAGTAGGAAACTGATGCGAATAAGGTGAAGTCTCAACACTGGAAAAACTCCCTTATCAGCCTCAACAAAAGGTTGAGATCCCTCATCAAATCCTCTAAAGCTAGCTATGAAAACAGAATTGCAGTAGATAGTAAAGACAACCACAAGGCCTTCTATAGTTATGCAAAGAATCTCCATGGCAATACCCAGATTTGCTCTGAGCTACTGCACAATGGAACCTCCTATACCGAGCCAACAGATATAGCCAATATACTGGCCGACAGATTCAGTGCCAACTTTACCCCTCTCTCCCCCCAAAGGACCAATCACAATACTAGTAGATTGCCAGACACCCAGTATTAATGGTGCACAGGTTAAAACAGCACTGTCCAAGGCCAAGAATACAGTTTTCATGGGACCTGACAATATCCCTGGTTGTGTTCTACATGAACTACAGAGTGAACTGGCACCTCACATGTGTGCCCTGTTCAATCACAGCCTCACCTCAGGCTTTGTCCCTACTGAATGTTGCACTGCTAGAGTCATCCCTCTCCACAAAGGAGGAGCGACTACAGACCCTGGTAACTATCGCCCCATTAGCCTGATGAGTCTGATATGCATAGCTATGAAATGCGTCATCGTGGACCTAATACACAAGGATAAAGGGAATCTCCAAACTCTGGATCCCACACAGTTTGGTTTTGTGAAGGGTAATCATGCCTGCTCAACTTGGTTGACTTCTTTGAGTCAGTCACCAGAGCTGTGGATGAAGGCAAAGTGGTTCATACAGCCTACCTTGATCTGGCCAAGGCATTTGATACAATTCCCCATTCAGGAATCATAGAAAAACTCAGTAAGCTAGGCATCAACCCCTTTATCACTAGGTGGGTTGCAAACTGGCTCACAGATAGAAACCGCAGTGTGAAAGTAGCAGACTCCAAGTCAGACTGCCGTCCAGTCACGAGTGAGTCCCACATGGTTTGGTCCTGGGTCCTCTCCTGTTTGGTATCTACTTCTCTGAAGTCCAGGCCAACACAAAAGGTCTCTGGCTAACAAAGTTCACAGACAATTGCAAGTTGGGAGCTATTATTAACTCCCCAAGTGATGTTGACATCCTACAGAAAGGCCTCACTGAGACCAACGACTGGTGTCAGAACCATGGCCTTAAGCTCAATGCCAAAAAAATGTGTCGTCATCCCCATTGGGAAAACCCAGTTCCCATGAATTACCACATTGATGGTAGTCCATTGAACACAGAAGGTGTTATAAGAGATTCAGGAACACAGGTTGACAGCAGCCTCTCTTTTGACCACCACATTGCTACTGTGGTCAGAAAGTCCTTCTATGTGGCACATCTCGTTACTAAGGGTTTTTCATCCAGGAAGAAAGAGGTCATTGTCTCCCTCTACTCTTCCCTCATTAGGCCAATCATTGAGTACAATGCCCCATTTGGCATGTACCTCACTAGACACCTGCAACAACTGGAGAGGCTGCAACAGTACCTCACAAAGAGGATCCTAGGCCTTAAACACTTGTCCTATATGGACAGACTCAAAAAAACTCCAACTATTCTCTGTCTCATACTGCCTACTTAGAGGCAACCTCTGCTTGACATACAAAGTCATGTCTGATCCAGCTCTGTTAGAAATGCTTCAGCTAAAGAAATCCCAATTCCTCCACATCACACACTCCAATGACCTCAACCGGATTACCACAATCAACAGAGCATGCTGGAGGGACAGGTTAATAACCTAGAGACTGCTCTTGCTATGGAATAGACTTCCCATACTTGTCAAACAGAGCACCTCACTGGCCCTCTTCAAGTGAAACCTTGATGAGTGGATGGGAAATAGAAAATTCACCCCAGGGATCACTTCAGTGGCTCTACTCGGCAGAGGCACTGGGAACTAAGGTCGGGTGGCATGATGTCAGGGTAATCATATGGGCTAGGTTTGTAAAGGCTCTAGGGCCATTAGCCTAGTGCACACCTATGAACCTATGAACCTATGACAACTCCCTGTATGGCAGGCATAAATTTCCCCTCCAAAGGCTGTAGGAGATGAAATACAGGGATAGTGCCTTGATTCAGTCTGCACAAAACATTTTACTTATGCCCTGTATTGATTTGATGAGGAACCTTTGTGGAGGTTCCAGTTGTCACATATGCCTGGTTAGGTACATACCAAAGGGGGCATTGCAGTCAGTGATAGGTCTGAATGCCAAATACGGTGGAGCAATGACTTCCTTGGACTTAGATGCCTTACCTTTGTTTATAAGTTGTGCAAATTACAATGATTTCCCTAATATTGTTGACACATGACAGTCAAAGGCTAGATTATTATCTTTGTGTGTCCCTAATTCCCTGACTACTGGCTCATCTTTTAGAGGTGTGCTGTCAGCATAGTAGTTACCAGAGGTGGATGACGTCCCAAAGGATAGTATTGTGCATTTCTTGGCACTTAGTGTTAGTCCATGGCTCTGACACCAGTTGTATGTCTGTGTCAGTCCCTCCTGGTGAGCATTTGTGTCAGTGTGGGATTCAATGACAGCTCTAAATTTGCAATCATCTGCAAAATTTAGTCAACCAGAGACCACTTAATGTGGCCTTGACTTCAGAGAAGTAAATGCCAAAAAGGAGCGGTCCAAGGACTGATTCATGAGGGAGTCCACTTGTGATTGGCCTCTTTGTAGAAGTGGACTCCCCAATGCTAACTTCCTGGATCCTGTCTGTGAGACAGTTGGCTATCTACCAGCTGAAATACTAGTTTGTACCTAACCTCTTGAGTTTGTCAACAATGCCTGATGGGGGTATAGTGTCAAAAGCCTTTTCAGGTCAAGGTAGGCAGTGTGAACCATTTTTCCTTCATTCATTGCTTTGGATGCCTTCTCAGATAGGTCTACCAGGTTGGGTAGGCATGATCTGCCCTTAACAAAATCAGACTGGGATTAGTATAGTGTCTGGAGGTGTACTATATCTTTATTGATTATTACCATAACAATTCTTTCCATGGCTTTACATATAAGAGTAGTGAGACCTCTGGGTTTGTAGTCTCCAGGGTATGTAAATGGCCCACCTTTGTGCAGAGGGATGACAGTTGTTGTTCACCATTCATGAGGCATGAAGCCTGTTTGGTGGCTACTGTTAAATAGGAATTCCCAAAACTCTGATAGGTCATGTTTCATGATATTTATAAGGCATCCTGAGATATTATCTGGGCCCTTTGGTGCAGTGTACTTGGTCTTAGAGAGAGCATTAAGGACCTGTTCCTTAGTGATAGCAGGGGAATTATATTTGATGGTATTTTCTGAGGGAAGGTTGGAGGGAGAGAGAGGTAAAGTTGGGGCTGAATTTATCAGCCAGGAGGTTTACTATAACTTCTGGCTCAGTATAAGTGGTTCCATATGCAATGAGATGTGCACACAATTGTGTATTGCGTTTGAGGTTGTGGACATAGCTAAAGTATGCTTTGTGGTTGTCCTTGGCCTGGGAGCAGGAACTTACATCAAATTTGCCTTTGGTAGACTTCTTTTGTCCTCTGTTTTTTTTTTTGTTGTTTAGTTTGATGAGAGTGCTGTTATCCTGCCATAAGTTTCTTCCTTTTGTTATGTTATACAACCTATTGATTCTGTGATTCCACCTGGGTGGCTTGATTTTGAGGTAGGTCTGTAGTTCTCCCTGGTGGATATGGCTGCCTCTATGGAGCTATTAACACGGTCGTACAGGGTTTCTGTGAACACTTCTGCAAAGGCCACAGTATTCTTGGTGTTTATGGGGTCTTGAAATTTTGCCAGGTTATCACCTAATAGCTGGAGATTAGCCTTGAAGTAGTTCTTGAATATTCCATGTTTAGCTGGGTGTCCATTTTTTTATTTTTACTTCAAAAGAGACCACTTTGTGTTTGGACCTTACCAGGGAAGACATTACAGTAGGGGGTGTGCATAACTCTCCCACATTGGTGAAGACCAGATCCAGTATGTTTGCACCCCTGGTTGGTGCATTAGCTATCTGGTCTAGAAAGTTTGTGTTTACAAAATCTGGGAATCCCTATACCTGTATGTTTGGTGTCATATAGGATTCCAAGTTAATAGTGAGGTAATGAAAGTCACCCATGAATATGGTATTGGGTTGGATGGTTAGTGTTTACTCCTCTCTCTCTCTCTCTATATATATATATATATATTTATATATATATTTATATATATATATATATATATAGAGAGAGAGAGAGAGATATGTATGTGTACAATATGTATATGTGTATCAATGTATACAGGGAAAGACAGAGTTGCATTTCTGTGTGTGTGTGTGTGAGTGTGTGTGTGTGTATGTGTGTGTGTGTGTGTGTGTGTGTGTGTGTGTGTGTGTGTGTGTGTGTGTGTGTGTGTGTGTGTGTGTGTGTGTGTAAAAAAATATATATATATATATATATATATATATATATATATATATATATATATATATTTATACATACATATACATATATATATATATTGTCCAATAAACTGACTCCAGCCCATAGCTAGCTGTACTCCAGGCCGGCATTATGTTTGCTACATGGTGTGACCGCTGAACCTGTTTCTGCACTGCTGCACTTCTCTCAAATTGGCTAAGACTTTTTAAATAGATCTTAGATATGCAGGGCAGCACACAGATTTTTAATTAATTTGTGAAAGAGGTTAATAATAGTATTGTGCACATAGAATCACAGTCTGCAAAACACACCTTATTACTACTTCACATCCAAAAAATCTGGATATCCTGGGATTAGAGCCGTGAACACCATCACACAAGCTAACAGCCTTAGTACTTTAAGCCACAGAAACTGTTTGACATAAAGAGGGTCATTCATCACTCAGTCACCTGCAAAATATATTAATTGCTATTTCTCAGTTACCTAACACATACAATGTAAGATCAAATTCTGTATTACTGTCCTGAGACTGTGTGTCATACTAATTGTGTGAAATGCTCAAATAGCATAGATGAGTTACTGTTAATGCAGTTACAAGGGGGCATTGCTGGTATGAGGGGTGGGGGAACACATCCCATGTTCTGCTAGGATACACACTAGTCTATCATTTAACATCACTTACTAACATCTCCCTTGAATGATGTACCACTAATCTGCTGCAGTTGGACTGCATAAATATTCCATGCATGAGGCCTACCGATTACAAATGGAAACACTGTAGTGGAATGGGTGTGTGTAGTCCCATGTGGATGTCATTTTTGTCCAAATAGCCCACTATAGTTATTTGCATAATGTACCGGGTACATAGCTACAATGACCTATCATAGTAATCCACTAGGCTACTGTGTAGGTTACGGATTTACCTTGCAAATGCAGCAGTTGACACAACTGTAGTTCAGGGCTGACTCTGTCTGATGCAAGCAGTACACAGCCAATACATGGATAGGTACAAGATGTGTGAGTTGGCTGGCATCAATTTTAATATATGTATGTGAGTAGGAGTAAGGTATCAGTCCCTACGTCTCTAGGACCCTAGGTTGTCTGTGAATGTGCTATGTCTTGTCTCAGCCAGGGCATACTGAGCACTCCTAAGTCTGCCTACAGGGACATCAGCAGGGGGTTCCTCCTCTGAGCCCTCCTGTGGCTGTGGTGACCTAGGCACCAGTGTGAGGCTGTGTATCCCTTCCCATTGTTGATCCTTCTGCAGCTGTTTCTGCAGGATCAGATTGTGTAACATAACACATACTGTGAATATTTGTGCACATGTCCATGGAGTATACTGCAGTGCTCCACCAAATATATAGAGGCACCAGAACTGCGACATCAGAAGCCCAAGTACATGCTCTATGATGTTCCTAGTTTGTGTGTGTGCCACATTATGGCATTCTTCCATGGGTGCATGTGCATTTCTGATGGGTGTCATCATTCATAATTGCAGTGCATAGCCAGCATCTCCCAGTAAATGTAAACGGCCTTATGAGATGTTCCCCCTCAGCAAACATCTGATACAGCTGTGATGTGTGCCAGATATGGGAGTCATGATAGCTGCCAGGGTTGCCAGCACATGCATTCATGATAATCCCCTGGGCATTGCACATGACTTGGCAGGTGATGGAGTGGTACCCCTTGTGGTTAACTTTGCTTCTACCTTGTTCAACTGGTGGTGCCTTGATGTGCTCATGAGTGCAATCAATACCTCAGGGTAGTGTGCTATATGGTAGATGTGTTGCATATTGCTGGCCCTGACCTTAAGGGAAAGGGGGAAATGATATGTGTTCACTGGTATGTGGGAGCATAGCATCCAGGAATTGATGGAGTATCCTGGATGCAGATGCCTATAACACCCCCATCATATCCTCAGTTGGTCTTTGAAAAGTACCTGTAGCCAATATCCAAAGGCTTATACATACCTTAGTTTCCACTGGGATGGGCTCCCCTCTGTTAGCTCTGGCTCTGAGTTGAGGGCGGCAGAGCTCACTGAGTTCTTGTAATATGTCCCTGTCCACCCTGTAGCACTCTACAAACTCCAGCTCATGTAGCTCATTTAAGGTTACCCTGAGCCTTTGGCACTCTTCTCCTTCTTGGCCTAGGCCTATTGTTAGCAGCACCAGCAGCACTGACTTTGTCATCTATCACATACAGATGTAAAATAGCTGCAGCAGCTCCTAGCATTATCTGAGTCAAAATTTCCAAGTCTCTACTTCAACGGTTCAGAGTATTGAGGGAAAATCAGAATGTAAGGTTTATGCATACTTTATACAGTTCAGCTGTAGATCCACCATGTGGGATTGGCTAATTATGATGCAGTTCACCTAGTTAGGATACGATTGATATGAATTAAAGGCCTACTTTGCGATGCAGTGATGTGTGCAGCATCGAGCAGCATGCCTTATACAAAACTGTATATTATTAATTGAATATATCCAGTTTCCATTTATAGCTGGCTAAATCATGAATAGGATGTGGGTGGTCTGGTCACGTGACCACACTAAGCTGCGCCCAAAGTGTTTGCAGTAAGTGGTGCACTGTGCAAGCATGTGCACCGAGCAAAAGATACCCTAAAATTGACATGACACACCCCTTGATGTCATCCAAATCCAGTGGGAATATAAACACTGTGTTGGAGCCTACACAGAGTGAATATGTGTACATGGTTGCTCTCTTTTGTGATTCAACAAATCCACAACATTTGCATAATATTCATGCTATCAGCCTGGAAACTACATGGTTCATAGCTGTGTAAACTGGGTAACAGCACAAATGCACAATTGTACAGACCTGACTCAAGGTCTCACAGTATATTTGTCTAGAGTACATTATAAGTGTTATTTTACAAATTTTTATTTTAGTTTTATGCTAAGCATGTTTGTGCAATGCAGCACATAGCGCAAACGTGGAAATTTAAAAAATAAAAAAGTTATTAATTTACCGGCCCATTAGCTTGACAAGCTTTATCTGCAAAGCCATGGAGAGGATCATAATGGACCTCATAAATAAAGACATAGGGAATTTGCAGACTTTGGATCCAACCCAGTTTGGCTTTGTCAAAGGCAGATCATGCCTTTTAAACTTGGTTGACTTTTTAAAACAGTCACCAAAGCCATTGATGAGGGAAAGGCAGTCCATACAGCCTACCTCGATCTGGCGAAGGCCTTCGATACAATACCCCACTTGGGTATCATTGAAAAACTCATCAGCTTAAATGTTAACCCATACATCACAAGATGGATTGCAAACTGGCTGAGTGACAGAACCCACAGGGTCAGAGTTGCTGGCGCCATGTCAGACTCAAAGCCTGTCACAAGTGGTGTCCCACAGGGCTCAGTCCTGGGCCCACTCTTGTTTGGCATCTACTTTTCCGAAGCACAAGCAAACACAGGAGGGTTATGGCTGACAAAGTTTGCAGATGACTGCAAACTGGGCGCCATAGTAGAAAACACATCTGACACAGATATCCTTCAGAAGGGTCTCACAGAAACGGATAACTGGTGCCAGAGCCATGGCCTAAAGTTAAATGCCAAAAAATGCATAGTCATACCCTTCGGGAAAAACAAGGTTACCCCTAGCTACCAAATAGGTGGCAATCCACTGAGCACAGAAGAAGTTATCAGGGACCTGGGGACCCAGGTTGATAGTAGTCTATCATTCGACACCCATGTAGCTAAAGTAGTTAGGAAGACCTTCTACATTGCCCACCTTATCATGAAGGGATTCTCATCTAGATCAAGGGAGGTCATGGTCTCCCTTTACTCATCACTCATCAGACCAATGATTGAGTACAATGCCCCATTCGGAATGTATCTGACCCGACACTTGCAGCAGCTGGAGAGGCCACAAAAGTTCCTCACCAAAAGGATAAAGGGTCTCAAAAATCTGTCCTATGCTGCCCGACTGAAAGAACTCCAGCTCTATTCAGTCGCTTCGCTTGCTCAGAGGTGACCTTTGCCTAACATACAAGGCCATGTCAAACCCAGATTTGATGAATATGCTTCACCTCAAAAAATCTAGATCCATCAGAGCCACAAGGGTGGGAGACTTAAACCTCGACACGGCTATTAATAGGACGTGCTGGAGGGATAGATTTATCACCCAAAGACTCCCTATGCTGTGGAACAAAATCCCGGTATATGTGAGGCAGAGCACCTCGCTGGCCTTGTTCAAGAGAAATCTTGACCAATGGATGGGAGATCGCAGATATACCCCAGGGATTACCTCAATGTCACTGCTCGACAGAGGCACAGCAAAATAATGGGTATAGTTCCCCATACTAAAGGGGTGGCGTAAGCCACAAAACGATGGGCTAGGCTTGTAAATGCCCTCAGGCAGATAGCCTAGTATGAACCTATGAACCTATGAACCTATGAACATAATCCCTGATGTTTTAGACATCCACAATGAATTATGAACATTTATGTTTGAAATCTTACCTTTTCAGGGGAATTATGCCCATAATTGTGGCCTTTTACATCCCCTTCTTTCAGTGTAGACTCCTGTACTCTGTAGGTGGAAAATTTTCGTGTACACTTCTAACACAGACATGGAGTCTACACAGATTCATTATGGCTTATTGGATCACTACACCTGGTTAATCTGCATAAAATTCAGCTAATTAAGGCAAAATTTACATTGCATGAAAAGTTACTTAGCTTCACGTGTTTGCATGTGCATGCACGCAGCTACATGGAGTTTACTGAATCTAAAACTGTTCAAACCCATGTGCACATCGGGCCATGATGCACACACTATATAAGTTTTGTGTTAGCTTTATTGAATTTCCCCTTAAATCTACTTACTTTCTATGAATCCCTGAAATTTCAAGTGTACCCCATACATTCTACATGCATTCCAGAATCTCAAATAATTTAAATTCTCTTTGCCTTCCATGCAAAAGCTACATTGATGATAAGAGAATAGAAAACATTTAAATATTCAGTTAATGGTAATGAAATACTGCTGTTTAATCCAAACATATGTGGCAGATTATATAACAAAGTATTACAACTCAATGTTGATAAATGATTTTAGTGAAAGTGTGCTGCGCTGGTTATGTCAACATTTGCTGAGACACAACTTTGCACACTTCAATGTTTGGCAGAATATTAATAAAGACAGAAAGACTGAGTATAAGCCATTCGATAATACTCGAAAACAAAAGCAGTGTTACTCCCAAACTAAAAATGGCAGAAATCCAAAGTTTTGTGTGTATGCATGCAGGTGTGTAGTATTCAGTAATGGGTCAGATTGATATAATATAGTGAACATTGATCTCAGTGGTGTAACTAGTCATGCCTCTATAATTAGAGGGATTACAGAATATGGTTTGTAGACTTTGATGAATGCATACTGGTTAGTGTTCATTTTTTTCTACCAATGTTCTTAAATATTTAATGATGCCTTTATTTTCTGTGATCTGTACATTTTTTATGTAAAGTGTGATGATATATTTATTGACATTGGAGGAAGGTAATTACTAGCACTCTGAATATATACATTGTAAACTGTTTTAAGGAACTTTGACTTCTTTTATTGAGGTAATTATTTTACCTAGTTTGCAGTCATTAGCTTATTTTTTTGTTTTCCAGAGCCAAATTCCTGCTTTTATATTTGGATACAATCATCCTGAAACACTCCAGTACAGAGTCCTGTGGGATGCAACCTGAAAACTCCATGTTCATGGATAGGTAACATCCTTCACTGTGGCTTCTTGCTTTGTGCTGCTTAAACAATATTTTACCCATTTAATCATTTATGGAGTCACATTTAACACATTTAATTTGTTAATCATTCCTCTGTGGGGTATAGTGCTTGAGATTAACAGTGTGCACTCTCAGTTCTACAGCAGTTGTTACTGTTTGTTGACTCTTCAAAGAATGCTACAGGATTCAAACATCTCCCCTTAACAAACCTGTATTGCTCCTATTCTAACATAAATAGATCCCCTATGCCACTGTGGATAGGCTCCATTATGCCCCTTCATGATTTTACATGAAATACTGGACAGACTAAAGATTCTAAAATTGCTTGAATCTGATGTGACCCCCCCCCCCATCTTTTTGTGAACTATTACCACTGCAGTCTGTTACCATAGGTCACAGATGCGTGCACAGAGTAACATTTTATTTAATATGACTAAGAGTAATTTAATTATATTTCTCAAGTCTTTTTATGAAATCATTGTGTGTGTGTGTGTGTGTGTGTGTGTGTGTGTGTGTGTGTGTGTGTGTGTGTGTGTGTGTGTGTGTGTGTGTCTATATTTCTATATATCTATAATATGTACATATGTCTACTTCAGTAGATCAAAATTACACTTAATTGAAACTTGCTTTACTGAGACGACGTTACCGAACTTTGAATAAACTGAAGCTTTACATTACTGCATTTTCTACAGAGAATGGGACACTTGGTCAACATTCAATGCAAAAACACAACGCACAATGTCAAACCTACCCAGGTGGGGGGCTGCACTCCCCCACACCCACCCTAATTAAATTTGCCAAGTCCAGGATCACAGTGCAGTGGGGAAAATAGCAAACTGCCCCATGTTCTCCAGGTACCTCCTCCAGACATATATATGAAAAGAGAAAATATCCACTGGACTGTACAATCAAAGGGCTCTCCTCCAAAACCACAATATGCTCCACCACTCGATGTTAGCCACAAAATTTATTTGATAAAAAACAACAGCTACGAACACCAAACGAATTGCATACAGAATTGCGTACAGCTACTACATATAAACAAGAGATTGAGCACGCTTTCGTCCGTTCCTTTTGGACTTCATCAAAATCAGACTGCCCCATGTTGACCAAGTACCTCCATTCCTTGTAAAAAGTGAGGTAATATGAAGCTTCAGTTTATTCAAACTCCAGTGATGTCATGTCGGTAAAGTAAGTTTCGATTAAGTGTAATTTTAATCTACTGAAGTAAACCCATATATATATATCTATACATATAATGTGTGTGTGTGTGTGTGTGCGTGTGTGTGTGCGCGCGTGTGTGCGTGTGTGTGTGTGTGTGTGTGTGTGTGTGTGTGTGTGTGTGTGTGTGTGTGTGTGTGTGAGTATGTGTGTGTGTTTCCATGGAACTTGATTTTTTTTTAAATTTTATTTATGGCAGCATTTATCACTCTGCTTCTAATATTGCAACACACATCCTTGCTTAGTGTCAGTTTGCATGCAATCTATCTGCATGTGTGTTTACTAAATCCTGCAACAAAGTGATCACTACATCATTAATCACTACATTGCTATATACAGTTTTTCCTTTACACTTTCTAACATTACTAAAGAATGCAGCATTATTGCTTTCAATGCTTTGATTTCTGCTTCAAATATATGTTGATCTGTCACTGTCTTTGTATATCTTTTTGCATGTGCGTTTCTTCTGTAACACAGAGCTGCCCAGAAAAAGGTCCACGTGGATCAGTGGGCTACCCTGGAAAACAAATCTAAAACAATAATTAAACAAACAATTAAAGAAACAAACAAATGAGCAAACAAATAACTAGGTAAATCCACAGAACAGCACACTCTCTAGGAAGCTTGAGACTTGATACGGGTCATGAAAAAAATAAGTATGAGTCATTAGAAATAATAATAAACTATAAAAGTTGCTGTTACTTATTCAAATACTTCTTGCGGGAGGGAAGCCCCATTATACTACCTCATTTGGAGGGCTGCATCACCCATATCTTTGTATCTTATACATGCTATCTCTAAGATCGATGCACCTTAGAGAAAATAAATTAAATTCTCCAAGACACAGCAGTTTCTGACTTATTGCTCTAATCAAACTTAAATTTTACATTTCCAAGGATTGCGCTTAAATTCTTGTGACTCACAATGGAACCTAGAGAGCAGCTCAAAACAAGTGTACATCTTAAAAACAGGACACGATTCCTTCCAGAAGAATGAAAATAATCCGTGTGAAAAATTAACATCCTTGACATTAATCATAATAAACCTCTAATGTAAGTTAACTACCCTATTTTAAAAGGCTAAAGGTGATATCTCTGGACTTCACAGTTAAATACTAATATCTCTAGAATTCCCAGGAATGTCTTGTGGAACGTTACAACAGTACTGGGTTTTATAGAGATACTTGGATCCTCATTCTCAATGTTAAGCTGAATACGTTCAAAACGAGTAAGTCACCTCCAAGGTTGTATCTTCTCTCCCTTTCTGTTTATGGTTTTCATGGACATGATATTAATGATCAGCCAAGGTTTGGAGAGTATTCAGTTTGATAACATGAGGAAAGCACTCTTGTTGTTTCCAAATGATTTGTCCTACTCACTTTAAGCTGGAAAAACTTGATTAGGGGTATGAAGCAAGTGGGAGGAAAAGCAGTACCTCCAAATCAGATGTCGTGGTTCTGCATCACAAAAGAGTGAAGTTCCCACTGCAGGTGAGAGAGTAACAGCTAACTCAGGTTGTGGAGTTTAAGTATTGTGAGATCTTGTGAGTGAAGGTGGACAAGCTTGACCAATAAATGGGTTCTGAAGAAATCATTCTGCAGACATTGTACCAATCTGTGATGGTGAAACAAGAGATGAGCCACAGGGTGACCTTTTCAGATTACCCAGTAATCTGTGTCCTTGTCCTCATCTAGTGTCACCAGCTTTGTGTAGTAACCAGGGCAAAGGGATAACACATACAAGCAGCAGAAATTAGATTCTCTCACAGGTTATCTGGGTTCACTCAACATGACAGAGTAAGAGGCCTGACAGTCAAGGAGAATCTTGGAGTAGAGATACTGCTTCTTCATGTTATCATGAGCCAGTTGAGGTAGTTTGAACACAATGTGAATATGCCAGTTGAATGCATTCCATAGAAGGTGTGCTAAGCACAGTTTATTGGAAGAAGCCTTTGAAGCAGACACATGCCACGCTGGAAGGATTACATTTCCCTACTGCTGGGAATGCCTTGAGAATCACACACAATAAGCTGTTGCTGGGGTTATGGAAGACTAGTCTGTCCTATTTTCATTTTACCACTGAAAAACAAACCAGGAAAAGTAATTTATAAAATGGCTGAATAGTTTGATAAATGGATGGTTGGATGGATGGATGGATGGATGGATGAATGGATGGATGGATGGATGGATGAATGCATGGATGGAGTGATGGATAAACACTGTATCAGTTATGAGAATACATGTATTTGATATGTTAACCAGATATGAGCCAGTTCATAAATTTTATGAAACTGTGTTACAAAGAATTGAAAACTTTCAAGTACAAGGCAACATAGATCTTCACTGGAATTCACAATTAGAGATGCACTTTTTCTCCTAACAGCCTGGTACTCATAATTGTATCACTGATGCCAGGGTTAGTGTCATCATCATCATAACCATCATAGTCATCGTCAACTCCGTTTTCCCATTTTGTACATGGGATTAGGGTGTTGATTCAATCGTTGTCACTTCTTTTAAACCAGTTCTATTTTCTTACCTTCTTTAATAGTCATGCCTTTCTGTCTTCTCTCACACAATCCATCCAACCATCTCATAGCTGGACAGCCTTCTTTCCTCTTGTCTTCTTCCTGACTGTCCTATATCTTCTTCACTAGATCATCTTTCGTTTTCCTGCACACATGACCAGACCATAGTAATATGTTATTCTACTTTCCATTCTCTGCAACTGGGGATACTTTGGTTTCTGTCTTTTTTATGTCCTCATTTTTTTTCATCTGTCTCACAGTGTACATCCTACCACCCATCTGAAGCACTCCTACATCATCTCAAATTTCTTCAACTGCTCTGCCTTCAGTGCCCAGTTTTCTGTTCCACAAATGTACTGTTTCCACCACTCTTTAGTACCATTTACTTTTCAGCTTTTTTGGCATTCTTCTGTCACATGCTAACCTTGACAATGTTTGCCAGTTGGCTGCAACACCCCTGATTCTAGCTGTCCTCAATCAAACTTCCTTTCTCTTCAACCATCCCATCCAGATTGCTGGGAATTTTAAACTGTACCCTTCATTTTCCCTTCTGTGTCAATTTTCAATTTCTGATTTCTCATTTGCTGCCATGACAAATGCCTTGTCTGACTCAGTTTCATCTTGAGTGATTTCACTTTTGTGTTCCAGTCTCTTATCATTTGCTGAAGTTCCTCTTCAGAGTTTTCTTGTGGTGTAACTTCATCTGTATGTTGTGGCTTTGTGATCTGTCTCCTCTGACCTGATTGTTGAAGAATGATGTACATCCAGCCCCCCCCCCCCCCGTGGCAATCCCTCTGTGAGTCGAGCACTGTTTGTACTTCTGTCAGTGGATCCCTTTAATAGCCTGCACTAATTCAGCTGATGTTTCTAGGACTTCAGACTATCAATGTACTGCCCAAGTCAGCTCTCCTGAGACCTTGCTTTACGTTTTCTCCAAGTCTATAAATGCCAGATTGGAATCTTTCCCAATCTCCAGCTTCTTCATCACTGTCTCTCTCACTGCAAATGTGTCAATTGTGCCACATACTGATCTGAATATGAACTGCTCATCTTGTATCTTAAGCTCATCTATTTTTATGTATGCTTTTAACAATCATACTCTCTAGAACTACCAAGTGGTGTAACAGGAGTTTGATAACTCCATACTGCCCACAATTGTGAATGTAACCTTAGTTCTTAGGACTAAAATGATTATTCTCCAGCCATCAGTGATATGCTTTTCTATCCATACCACAATGATTTCCTTCAGGAGTCATTTGCCCCGTAACTCACATAAAAAAAATCTCAATTACATCTTTTCTAACTTTATTTGTACTTGCTGACTATATTTTCCTTACTGCTGTTCTTACTTCTTCTGGGTGGAGTCAATATCTGTCAAATGTCCAGATTTTCACTTCATATTTTTTGTTGTGTTCCTCATAACATTTGCAGTTTTCTGGCAAATCACTAAGGACTGAAATCGCTAAATAACGACATTCATTTGACTTTCAGAATTCATTTCCTTCAGAAAATGTATGCTAACACAAGTCCTGTTGTTCTAGCACCTTGCTAAGTTTGTAAGAGCAGTATTAAAAACTTGTCACTGATTTTGGGCCTTTAGATACCTCTCAACCTGGAAACATCAAAAATCTGGACAAAGGACCATGAGAAATAGGTACAAGTGACCAAAAATCTGGACACTAATTAACATAAAATGTTTGTGTATAATTATATAACCCCACACACTCCAATGGAATTGTGGGATATCAACACTCAAACACAAATTGAATAACAGACAAAATATTAAACATAAATATGAGCAGATCAATAGTGTTTTATTTATATCAACATTTGAACATGTATAAAACTAAAATGCAAACAGTTTTCTTTTATAAATCCACCTGTGAAATTTGACTTTTCATACAAAACTTTGAATGTGCAATGCGAGCAGAACAAACAGAAGGCTAATACAACTGTAGGACTTCAATACAGTGCAAGGTGTAGCTGCCAGTAAATAACTCCTTCTGTTTGCCCATTAAGGGTGGGTAGCAGCACCCCTTAAACTCTCGCTAGTGTCAAGTTTTGAATGTCTGAACTCTAACTTTGATTCAGATGCTTTTAAATGTATGCAACCCTTTAATATCTTACTTGCAAGCTGCAAAACAAATTACAGTCTCAAGTTAAGATTCACGGTGAAGTGTTATATCTAGTTGTGTTCATGTAACATCCAGCAGTCATCACTACCACACCCCTGTGTCACTTTATACTACTGAAAAAGTACTTGTAAAGAGAATCCCAACAGTACAAAGTGCAACTGCCATCTTTTAGTCTAGCGAACATGATTATTGAAATTCCTATAGTATGACCCCCGCCCAGCATACTTATTATGGCATCCAGTTCAACTAAACCATATAAATGAATCCCTTTGCTGGTCAAGTTACCTTAGTTAACAACTCTAAGCAGCATGGAGACCAGCACCTATATATATATATATATATATATATATATATATATATATATATATATATATATATATTATACATGGATTCACTTCAGAATCTTAAAATACTGAAATATCGAATTTCATTATCTCGAGACCATGAAGTCGAAAATCTAAATAACTGAAACCACAAAACTGCGAAACCCAAACTCCCAAAACTACAAAACTGCGAAACCCAAACTTCCAAAACCACAAAACCTACAAAAGGACACAGCACACGCTACACAACACACACAAACACAAACACACACACACCTCCCAACACTTTACAAAAAGCAATACAACACACATGCATACGATTAAATAAACACACACACCTACCCTTACCATATGCAGGGGGGCAAGCCCCCCTGCACCCCCCACCCCCCTACTAATATATACTAACTCTGACGTTGCACTACACTCTATAACACAGACAACTCAGCACCACAAATTCCACACACCCCCGCACAAACACACATCAAAGACATACAAACACCACCATTCCCACAACTAACACACTCACACTCTGACCTACCTACCCTAATTCCCACATAAAACATCCCAACACCCTCACAAACACACAATCCCCTCCCCAAAACCCTAAAATAAACAACACTTTACTTTACAGTTAACACGCTATCCATATCACGGGTTTGACATTGTCAGATTTAACATTTCCGGGTTTGTGATTTCCGTCCGTTTATAAGCTTGAGATTCTGAAATTTGATATTTCAGGATTTCGAGCTTATAAAGTGTTTCCATATATGTATATATATATATATATATATATATATATATATATATATATATATATATATATATATACTGTAACTTAAATATACCAACTCCAAGATCGCACTACAGTGCAAGAATGGAAATTTTTCCATTCCGCACTATATGGAGAAGTCGGTTCTGCATTGTCAGCATTTCAAATGTTGATCATATGGTCTCTGCCATATGAATTTTGGCATTTTGAAGTGTCGACAATGTGAAGGGGAGGGGACTATATATATATTTATATATACATATATACACTCCATCTACTACTGTTAGATCGGTATAACTAGGTTAATATTACCAGTTTATTCTTAGAGGATCCACCACGTTTGTCAGACTAGAGCATACAAAATAATTACTTACTCTGCTCCGTGTATAATGATGTCAACTTGCTAAGACCACCAAATCATGGCATACTTCAAGTCATATTCAAAAACTGAATTGTTTACTCAAATAACTATCCTAAAATCCCAAAATGTTATTCTACTCTTTATAACAATAGCTCCCATATAAGCCAGACTCTGACTGGCAGATGCTGATGCAAGTAGTATGTACAAACTGTGAAAAAAAAACTGAACTTTGAAGGGACTATACAGGAATTCGTGACACCCCCATTATTTTGTCCTAAAGACCAGGAAATTCTGAGGAATTTGGTATGTTTGGGAAGTATAGGTCTTTGTCCCCCCAATATTTTAGGCTTTGCCCAGATGTCTTGCACTAAGAGGTTGAAAGGTATGGTGTTTTTTTTTCCTTCTTTCATCATAGGCTGGCAGGGAGCAGTACAACTTTTTTGGTGTTTTGATTATTCAGAAGCTGATGGAAGTATTCCTTCCATCTAATTTTAATGTCTCAACTGGTAGGCAGGTTGCTACAGGCATTTCGTTTGAATAATGTCTGATGGCAATATTTTTTATCTTTGTATTTTTGTCTTGCAGTCCAATAAAGAGTTTCTTTGTGCCCTCTGTGAGTTGCTTTCCAGAAGTGGGTAGACTATCTCTGGTACCTTGTTCTTTGCTCTTGTGACTGTTCTAATCCTTCCTACCCTAGATCATTTTTTCTATCCCTCGCTTCTTCCTGTACTCCTTCTTTTAGTACTTCATTGCAGTACAGTCAGTGTGACACTGATAACCAGAATGTTTATCTGCTCTTTATCACAACCAGAATCATTACTAGTCCGTCTGCTGGTGCCCTGTGCAGTCCTCTTTAACTTTGAAATTGATGAGCGTAAAAATAATCTCCACTACTCTGAACTGAAACTATATCAAACTATTGCTACAAATACAACAAGCACCATGCTATAATTAAATTATCACACACAAAACATGTAACATAACTGCAGATTCAGTGTCAGCATTTATTTTTGAAGGTGCAAGTTCTTCTGGCTTCATAAACTAATTCTGTTTCTGCATTCCTCCAACTTTGACATCTGCCAGTTGTGGTCTCCAAAAGCATCTGGTCAGGGCAGCTGACCCTTTTACCCCACCTTAGTTACAGACGTATTTTCTTCATACCCCACAAGCTCATTGTCATTGATCGTAGTGCCTGTATTTTACATTATTATCCCCAAATGATCTGACTGGAATCTAAAATGCATAATCAGAACAGTCACCAACATATACTGTGGGAACATCAGACACTTAAGACATTCATATTGCAGAATGTAGATATAATAATGTTAACACTCATCCCAAATATAGTTCATGAATCAGCTTTGTCTTGTTATCCTACCTAGTGGTGTGCTTCTTTCAGTGATCATAGCAGCTTAAATGCAACCCCCAACTGAATGTCCCACTTGCTTCTGCTGTAAATGTCATTGTAGGAAAGTGTGACTCACATGCATGCAACTTATTCAAAAGTAAGCATTCTAGAGGCAGGATGATGTATTCCAACATTCTGTTGATATATAACTACTTCAAATGCATTATGGTGCATTCCTACATTCACATAAAAAAATCACTGGTTCCTATACGGAGCCCCTTGCAAGTCACTCTTACCTCAGCACTCTAGGTAACTTCCTTGCATGTCTACGTCTAGAAACTGCTCTAAAAGCCATGAGATGTTGTCAGCAAATGCAGAGCTGACAATGCTGCATACTAGATGACATACGTGCTGATTCCATTACACCGAGCGGAAGCTATTTTATCAAATCAGTACCTGTTTGTACTATCGATTGTATAAAATACTTACATTCTATGTACCAGCATTCCGAATCCCAATGAAACATGTATGCTGAATTTGTTTTTCTGTTCATAGCTAACCAGAATCATTGGTGACACCTATGAAGCTGTACAAAGTTCTGTTGAACCACATAGCACATTACTGCAATTTACTGACCCACATTAGAACTGCAAGACAGTAATAGGTACAGTACACCATACTGCAGTGTAACAGAGCAGGCATGCATTCATATTAGTGTATGTGCAATTCGTCCATTCTTCCATCCATCCATCCACCCACAAAGCAGGAGGTCTAGTCACCTGGTGGTGTGAGCATTGGCTCTAGATAATTATCACTGCTGAAGTGACACTCCAACCCCATGTGTAATATGCCACTGTATTTTATTTTTGTGGGGTTTTTGCTCCTGCTGCATGCCAATCAGATCTGCCTTCCCAGTTAATCAGCCCATACATTACATATTACCAGGGTGAAGGTCAACTGGGAAGACCATTATTTAGGTAGCACTCAGGAATGATTTGAAATATTTTCCTTGATGACCCTACTTCCCCTGCATGCGCTTGGTTCATGAAGGAAGGATGTGTGCCATGAGCTGACCATGCTGGTTATCCATCACTTCCACAAAGGATGGCACCATGCAGAAGCTCCGCCCTCCTGTCCTCGTCCACTAGCTGGTAATATCCCCATTCTTCACTAGGCAAATCATACACTAGTGCGCTGCTCGAGCGCCTGCCATCATGTCACCCCTCCAGGAGAGGAAAACAGACTGCACCCCCCTTCACTCATCTCCTCCCTTCTCTGGATCATCTAGTGTTCAGGATACTAATCAATCCCCAGTCACTTGCCTCACAGTCAGGGCTTCATCTGTCTACACCACAGAATAAGGCCATCATGGATTTACAGTAACTGAAATCCTGTAAAGCCCAAAAAGGATTGTTTCAAAATGTTAACTGTTAATTAACCATGTGAGGTGAGTTGTTTATCAGTTGAATAACTATTTTATCTCTAATCTTGTGAAATCTGATTTTGAAAACCTGAGTAAAGGTCTAAGATAGTGAAATGTTGTCTAAACATACTGCAATTCTGATAGAGCTCAGAAAGTGAAATCTGTGTTTCTGAAATAAATGCATCTCCAAAGTATGAATAATATGTTAAACAAATAGGAAGGTTTTGTCTGAGTTTCAGATATTTTAAAGCTTTATTATTATTTCCAATTAATAAAAAGTACTCCATTTTCATACCTTGTGAGGATATCTCCTAGTCCTGGATGTCTGTTGCATTAGGTAAACATGGCACAGGCCACTGGATGGAACCTGGATGTCTGCTGCATTAGTGTAAACATGGCACAGACCACTGGGTGGAGCCTGGATATCTGCTGCATTAGGTAAACATGGCACATCCCACTGGATGGAGCCTGGATGTCTGCTGCATTAGTGTAAACATGGCACAGACCACTGGATAGAGCCTGGATATCTGCTGCATTAGGTAAACATGGCACATCCCACTGGATGGAGCCTGGATGTCTGCTGCATTAGTGTAAACATGGCACAGACCACTGGATAGAGCCTGGATATCTGCTGCATTAGGTAAACATGGCACAGACCACTGGGTGGAGCCTGGATATCTGCTGCATTAGTGTAAACATGGCACAGACCACTGAGTGGAGATCATGAAGCAAACGAGAGACATGTTAGTGGGTTCCATCTCTCAGCCTACCTTGGAATCTCACAGGATCAGTGGGAGTCTGCTACTTGAGACAGAGAACTCTGCAGTTCCTGTTGAAATTCCAAGGCTTGTAACTATGTGTTCAAAGTAGTGAGACTGAAAGTGTGAGTGTGTTAAAGATAAGCTAAATTCAAGGTTACTGTACCTCAGAGTGTTACCCTCAGTATTATGTACACTGATCTCACATTAGTTCATGTAAACTGCAAGAGTGTCAGCATGCAGCATCCCACATTTGGAGTTGCAAAGGTTCTTTAACACATTACTATAACTGCAGTCAGTTTGAATATTTGTTGCAGTTTACTAGTCATTCATTTTTTTTTTCATTTCTAGAACTTGTGAGAAAAACTACACAGAGACAGCAAATACAACATAAAGCCATAATTTATGACATTAAATGCACAGTTACAATGGTTATATATGTGCACAAAATTGAACAGAATGAAGACATTGAATATTTAAGCAATAACCGATGACATGGTGTGGTATATTGAAGATTTACCCACGGTTGGTATGGTTTAATCATGATGGCGAAGCACAAGTGATTAAATAAAGCCAACCATGGGTAAATTTCAATATACCACAACCACAGAGTCGGTTATTGCTATTATACAATGACATTATTTAAGAAAAAAAATACTTACTTTTCTTAAATAATGCTTTTGTATAACAACTCATTACTGTTCTGCCGGCAGTGGTGGTATACTGCTTCCTTGTGTTGATGTACTGCGCATGTGTATGGGACTTGCGTTCCCATGCATACCCAGTATATCAATGCTTTGAAACGGAAGCAACTGAGAAAAGAAAGTTACTGTTGCTCCGTTTTTGTTTTCTTTTTTTTTTTCTTTTTTTAATTAAAAAAAAAACTTTAAGGCAGTTTAGGGGTAGGAGAGAGACAGCATGGATGAAGTACAAGGGATATTAGGTGCGTGTGTTTAATTTTAAATAATGTACCTGATTTCCCTAGTATTTTGTCCAGGCTGTCTCTCTGGTATGTCCGGAGTTGGGGCTAAAGATTTTATTTTCATTTTTTAAGAAATAAATATAAAATTTAAACAATATACCAACAGAAGGAAGTTCGAGTGACTGGACCTTCTTCCGTTGGTATATTGTGGGATTTACAACAGGCATGCTGGTTGGGCTGGCCAATCAGCATGCACATTTTCAAATATTAATGGGAAATCGTGGTATAATTACAAATAATAAACATAAAAAATAATCATACAAAAATTATAATGATTGGCAGAAATTTCAAGCATTGGATAGATGAAGAGAGACTAAAAAGAAAGTTGAATTTTTTTAGTACGTTGCATTACCTGTATTTCGAAGGTTTGTTAATGTATGGTGCAGCACAGCAGAGAGGCAGTGGAAGATTTAGTAATGATTACATAGTACAATAATCCAGAGGGATGGTTGTTAAATAAATAGCATTGTAGTTGTGTTATTTCCTGCTAGTGCTAGAGATAAACTGAGGAGAAACTGAGTGTCAAAGTTAGATAAGAAATGTTTGGGTGCAGTATGGATGTTGTTAATGAAATTATTAAGAAGCAGGGGACCCAGATTAATTACTAAGGGAGTGGTTGGAAAGCTGAATGAGCACTGCCATTTGGCAGGTTATTGTTGGTCTAAAAGGTATCTGTTGAACCGTTGTAGAATTGGGAGTAGGAGGCTGACAGGAGATAGATGTTGTGATAGTTTGGGATGAGACAGTATCAAAGACTTTACAAAAGTCCAGAAATAAGGCAGAAACCAGGATACTTACTTAATAGTATTGACAATGTTCAGAAGGACAGTGATGGTACTGTGCCCTGGGTGTAAGCCACATTGAGTAGGGGTGAAAAACTGAAGGTCAAGGAGGTGTTGGAGAAGATGCCCGTGGACCCAGTTTTCTAGAATTTTGGGCAAAGAACACAGTACTGTAACTTGCCTAAAGTTTGAGAAATCAGTGGAGTTTCCACCCTTATGTAGTGGGAGAATGTGTGATTTTTTTTCTAAAGAGGTAGGACAATCGACTGACTGATGGATCTCTGTATTAATATGAACCCAGGGTAGGTTATTGTGTATGCAACCAATCTGAGATACTCTGTGAGTAGATTGTCTAGAGTAATAGTAGCAGATTTCAGGTTTTTGTATTTTTTTATACACTAAAATGCTAAGGCTTGTAGTGTGAGGGTGGCAGTGTGGTTGTTTGCTTGTTAATAGGTAGTTGAGTTAGTGGAAGAATTTTTTTAAAGTGGTTATAGTATCAATAATGTACATGCTAAATTTTGATGCAGTCACTGATGGGGTCCTGTTAGGTGAGGACTGGGCTGGTGTTTCTTCCCAGGGGATAACAAATGCTGAATGGATGACTAAAAAAGCTTTGGATTGTTTTGATGTGTGTCCTGGAGTGAGGCATAGTATTGCTTTTTTTCAGGTTTAATTTTGGCTATGGTAAAACTGCAGAGGTATTTGTAGCCTTGGAGATTTTTCTGTGTTTTGTGTTGAGTCCAGGTTTTCCAAGCTATAGCCTCAGCATGCATGAGTTCTTTGGTTGGTTTATTTTGGCATGGGGCTTAATTAACTTTGACTCATTTTCTTCTAATAGGGGACTTTTCATTAAGTATGCTAAGAAACACGGTATTTAATTTTGTAATAGCATCATCAATTGGGAGTGTTTTCAGAATGGAGCAACTTTGTAAAGTGGATATAAAGGTTTTTGGATTAAAACTTGACAGGTTGTGTAGCATTAAACCTTCCCAACTGGACCCAGTAAGTGAGGCAAACAACAATTCAAACAGTAGAGTAAAACCCAAAAGCTGAAGGTAACTGGAATAGAGTAAAATAATCACAAAATATAAAAAAATCCAATGTTTTATTGAAAATAAGTAAGCACTTTTGCAATGCTCAACATTGCTTCATCAGACAACTAAGCATCAATTAACATCTACTTAAATACACATTTTAGACTTTGAAAACAGTCAATCAAATACATAGAACTATCAACCCTCCCACTCTGTGTTCAGGCTCATAAATACAAATATATGCTCTTGCACAATACATATACTACATAAATTAATATATCTAACAATGTATGTGCACAGATATATACACACTGATTTTAAAGTACTAAAAAAAATATATATAAAAATAAGAAATATTAATAAACATAATACCTGAAGTCTATACTATTTTAATTTCCTAGTCTTTAAAACTGGTTTAAGGGGGACGGAGTCATTAAGACCCAGACCCGGTGTGCCCCCAACCTCAAGATCCACTGTAGTTCCACACACTCTGTCTGATTAACATGGTCCCCTAACCTATTATTCATAGTTTGTATGTGTAACACCTGAAACAAAAATATATGTTCTTCATTGGCCAACATGGTGTGTTTGGGCAGGGCACTGTAATCCCCTTCTTTTACAGTACATATGATTCCTCACCCGTTCTCTAAGATGACGGTTCGTCTTCCCTACATAGAAATGGAAACATACCCTACAATGTGCCACATAGACCACATTGGGGGTGTTACAATCTGCTGCTGTTCTAAGTTCCCATAAATGCCCTGTCCCTAGATGTTTAAAAAACCTGGATTTGTCTAAATACATGCAATAGGTACAGTTTCCACATTTATGTGTCCCATACAGAATATTTTCTGCTACATTCCTCAATCTGGGGTAACATAGCTGTTGTTTTAAATTCTTTTTATTTTTGTATATAAAACAGGGTTATGTACCTACTGTTCTAGTAGATTCATCATCCACCAAAATAATATGCCAATTCTCTTGTATAAGCTTTCTAAACCTATCAACATCCATAGCATAAGGCAGCACCGTTGAGGTCTGAAAAGAATCTTTCTGTTTATTCTTCTTATGCTGTGCTAATTCTGTTGCTGAATAGTAAGGCTTAGCTTTCTCTTTTCTTTCATTCTGTACCCTTATGTAGACTTCTTCAATTTCATGTACACTATATCCCCTACTCAAGAAGCCTTCTTTCAGATTATCCAATTCTTTCTGATATTCATCTTCCTGGCAACAGAGGCGTGAAACTCTCATTGCTTGCCCCCTGACTATATTGGGGAAAATATGCTCTGTATGCATACTGTCATGATGTAAAAAAGCTGGACAGTAACAAGGTTTCCTATGTTCATAGATTAGTACTAAGCTAACTGCCCTTGTGAGCCATTTTAAGCCTAGCCAATAATCCCTTGTGAGACTCAAACCCTGCACCTTGTGTTTGTAAGGCAAACACCTTAACCATTAGGCCACCCTCCCACCCAAGGTTTAGTACTCCATCCCTTCTCAATTTTAAAGACAGTAACATCTAGAAAATCTATGCTACATCTGGAATGGTTCATGGTAAACTGCAAAAAACACTAGTACAGTTAAGTTGCTGATGGAATAATAATCTGAGTATCAGGCAAGGAGAACCCCAGAGATGTGTATGTAAGAATTTCATTTAGTACTCGTAAACATTCAAGCTGCATGTGGTAAAAACTGGCATTCATAACGCTTTTCTCTTTTCCCGTCTTTCCACAGCTGCACTGTAGATTGCCTCGAATGTGATGTTCCACACCACACAACTGGCCAGGATGTGAGAAGCATGTGGTACGTAAGCACAATTATATAAAGTATTGTTATTGCAGCCTTAACAGTTAAAGTTGGATTAGTTATTAGATCATACAGTTGTATGAACTTGGGAATGCATATCTGAAGTTTAAAAGCAAGTATGCATACATTACTCTGTAGCATAGCTTTCAACTATACATATTTCTGCTGAATACCAACATTTATGAATCACAGTTTTGTTCTATTCATTATAAGATTTATGGTTGTCTGGAAAATAATTGATATTGAAGTCAATAGACAATGAGTGTCAAAATGTATGTTAATGCAAATCCTATGTAACTATCCATGTGTGTAAGAGCAATATTTGAAATATGTTCCTAGTTATGAGTCATTGTACACCCATTATTTTATATGTGAAGATATCCTGCTCTAAAAGGTAGAGAGGTATACTCTGTAACACAAAGCAACAGCTGCACTTTCTCAGATAACAGTGAACATGAAGCTATCAAGTGTAAAAGGAAAGAGTGTTTGCATCATGTGGTATTCAAATGAAAACTACAGTATTACAGCAGTCACTGCTTGTGGGTTCAAATACCACACTCTCCAAATATAAAACTGAGCTGACTACAATACTTTTTTACCTTGTCATCAATAAAAAAATACAGTACTGTTAAGTAACTCTCAGTTTGCAGTGAAATCTTTTGTCTAGAGGCCTGTCTGTTTTCTCTGTGGGAGAGAGTGAACAGGACTGGTTTAATCTAGCTAGGGGCATTCCTGCAAAACTGTTATTGCTGATTTTATATGTTTCTGTTCCTCTACCTGTAATAGCCAGTGTTTTAAATCAGATATATCTGTTTGCTGAAGCTGCTCTAAGTTGCATAGAGACTGACCTACCACTGCCTACTATGACACTGGGAAAACATAAGTGTTTATTCTCAATTATCTTCTGCACTTTTGATTTAATATCTCTGTAATCTGTACAACTGTTTTTACTGTGCTTATTGTTGTGTGATAGAGCTGAATATCTGTTACTGTTACCCTCAGTTTGCAGTGAAAGCTTTTGTCTAGACTTGGTGGCTTTGAGTTGCCCGCCTCTGTTATAAAGTTGATACTGTACCCCCCAGTCGCATTACATCAGCTCATTCTACTGTTTATAGTGAAAACTTAGCAAAGGCCCACCCCTTAAGCTTCTGAATATTGAATTATCTCTCTTCACTTTCTAGTAAAAAAAAAAACTGTTTCCTGCCTTTCCTGTATCCAGGACTGTTTGTAAGTTTCTGAGCAGTGCCAAAAAGTCTGCTCTTCAATTTTCCCCTTAGATCTGTCTGTTCTCTCCTCTCCTGCACTTTTACTAGCTTATTAGTCTAGCACTTTACCAAACTTCTTGTAACAATTATTGTAGCACACAAAAGTGCTACCAGCACTAAACGTTCTACAAGGAAACAGCTCCAGTGCTTATTATTAATGTCCACCCCTCCAGTCATGTCTAAAGGTCAGTTCCCTGTGCATTCTCCTATTAACCAGGTGAACTTGGGCATCCTGAGCCAATGTAGCAACTGCCTCATGTACACTGACAACCTTCTCCTCTTACCACCCAACACTCAGACTTGCGAGTGATGTACTTATATATACAAACTTGATTCCACTCTCCAGCCAAGACCAGAATAGCTGGTCAAGAGGAAAAGATCAACACTTGCACCGCACCACATGGAACACATAGCCCTCCAGAACACACACCAGCACTGCCTTCACATAAAAATGCAAACCACACACCCACCTTTGCGGAGGGTCTCAATAAAAATCTATCTAAACAGCAGAGACCTCCCAGACACAACGCTAATCACGAGACACATAACTCTCCTAAACAGTGTGCCACTCAACCAATGCCCCTAAAGCAAAACAGCATGCCCAACACACTAGTCATAGTTGACTCGATAGTGAGGCACACTGATGTCCCACTCACTAGGTTGAATAAGGAGAAAGTAACAGTCTGGCGCCAGGATCCACCACATAACATACGCACTCAAGTTCCTCAACAACAGGTACAAATATGACTCTGTCATTGTATATGTGGGTGTGAATGACCTAAGACGTACCTCCCCGAACTACATGAAAAGAGACATGGAGGAGCTCTCAGATTATGTACCCAGGCAGGTATGACCCTAGCCCTGAGCAGTCTCCTACCATCACCCAGAATGATACCACAGTACAAGCAGAAAATGATTGATTTCAACAACTGGCTAAGTTTCTGTTGTCATTCTAAGGGGATCCAGTATCTGTCTACCTGGGATGACATGATGGACAGACCTCAATGTTTTGCCAGAGATGGCCTACATCTGTCACCCCTGGGCTTTTTGATACTGGCCAAGGCTCTTGCCACCCCTATAGTGCCTTTTTTAGGTGGTGTTCCAAAGACCAAATCACCTCCATAACAGCTACAAACAAATGCAATCTGAGAGTCATGCTGCTCAATGCTAGAAGTCTAAATCTCAAAATGCACTCACTTGAAACACTCCTTAAAATGTAGAACATCAACATTTGTGCTGTAACAGAGACCTGGTTCAAGGCAGCTTAAAGCACCCCTGCACTACCAGACTATAACTCATTCCACACCTTTTGGCCCCAGAACTTGGATTGAAGACCCAAAAGCAGTGGTGCTCCATATTCAGAAAGGATACACACACCTCCAGAATGGCAGCCCAACATAACGCATCAGAGATACTTCAGGTGCAGTTAACATTAGGTAAGACAGCGATTCAGGTCATAGCCTGCTGCAGGTCCCCAAACATGACCCAAGACTCACACTCCACATTCCTAAGCACCCTGGAGAATATTAGGATCCAGCCTAACACTCTCATACTGGGTGACTTCAGCTACCCCTCCATTAACTAGGAAAACTACTCATGTACCAATACACTTGCCCGACATTTCTTGCAATTCATTAATTCCAATGCCCCGGACCAGCTCATTCTTAACCCCATTAGAGGTAGCAGCATCTTTGATTTGGTCATTACTAACATGGGCGACCATTGCTCTATACCAATAGTCAACTCCTCCCTAGTTAGATCCGATCCCAAACTAATCACCTTGGAAATCCACATCCTCCCCCCCCCTGCAAAGGTAACCACCATGAAAAGCTTCGCCAAAGCTAACTTTGAGCTGCTAAAAACAGAGGTGGCTAACTTCATGGCACCCATGCAATTTGAGAACAGCTGCATGACTGCTGAATCATGCACTAATGCTCTGTACAAACACGTACACAAATGCTTGGATCTTGCCATACCAAATAGAACCAATATGCTCTCCTCCAAAAAAAGGAAGCCAATCTGGTGGTCCCCTGTCATAAAAAAATTCTACAACAGAAGGAGGAAACTGATGCAAAATAAGGTGAAGTCCCCAAGACTGGAAAAACTCCCTTATTAACCTCAACAAAAAGTTGAGATCCCTCATCAAATCCTCTAAAGCTAGCTATGAAAACAGAAATGCAGCAGATAGTAAAGGCAAACACAAGGCCTTCTATAGTTATATAAAGAGACTCCACGGCAATACCCAGATTTGCTCAGAGCTGTTGCACAATGGCATCTCATATACTGAGCCATCAGATGTTGCCAATATACTGGCCGACAGATTCAGTGCCAACTTTACCCCTCCCTCCCAAAGGACCAATCACAATACCAGTAGATTGCCAGGCACCCAGTATTACTGCTGCACAGGTTAAAACAGCACTGTCCAAGGCCAAGAATACAGCTTCTATGGGACCTGACAATATCCCTGGCTGTGTTCTACATGAACTACAGAGTGAACTGGCACCTCACCTGTGTGTGCCCTGTTCATTCACAGCCTCACCTCAGGCTTTGTGCCTACCAAATGGCACATTGCTACAGTTATCCCTCTCCACAAAGGAGGAGCAACTACAGACCCAGGGAGCTATCGCTGCATTAACCTAACAAGTCTGATATGCAAAGCTATGGAACGCATCATCATGGACCTAATAAATAAGTACATAGGGAATCTCCAAACTCTGGATCCCACACAGTTTGGTTTTGTGAAGGATAGATCATGCCTGCTCAACCTGGTTGACTTCTTTGAGATAGTCACCAGAGCTGTGGATGAAGGCAAGGTGGTTCATACAGCCTACCTTGATCTGGCCAAGACCTTTGATACCATTCCCCACTCAGAAATCATAGAAAAACTCACTAAGCTAGGCATCAACCCTTATATCACTAAGTGGGTTGCAAACTGGCTCATAGATAGAACCCACAGTGTGGAAGTAGCTGACTCCAAGTCAGACTGCCGACCAGTCATGAGTGGATTCCCACTGGGTTCGGTCCTGGGTCCTCTCCTGTTTGGTATCTACTTCTCTGAAGTCCAGGCCAATACGAATGGACTCTGGCTATCAAAGTTCCCAGCTGATTGCAAGTTGGGAGCCATAATTAACTCCACAACCGATGATGACATCCTACAGAAAGGCCTCACTGAGACCAACGACTGGTGTCAGAACCATGGCCTTAAGCTCAATGCCAAAAAATATGTCATCATCCCCTTTGGGAAAAATCCATTTCCCATGAATTATCAAATTGATGGTAGTCCACTGAACACAGAAGGAATCCTAAGAGATCTGGGAACATAGGTTGACAGCAACCTGTCTTTTGACCACCACATTGCTACTGTGGTCAGAAAGTCTTTCTATTTGGCACATCTCATTACTAAGGGTTTTCCATCCAGGAAGAAAGAGGTCATTGTCTCCCTCTACTCTTTCCGCCTTAGGCCAGTCATCAAGTACAATGCCCCATCACTAAACACCTGCAACAACTGGTGAGGACACAGAAGTACGTCACCAAGAGGATCCTAGGCCTTAAACACTTGTCTTATATGGACAGACTCAAAAAACTCCAACTATTCTTTGTCTCATATCGCCTACTTAGAGGTGATCTCTGCTTGACTTACAAAGCCATGTCTGACCCAGTTCTGTTAGAAATACTACATCCAAAGAAATCCCAATCCCTCCACACCACATGCTCCAGAGACCTCAATCTCATTACCACAATCAATAGAAAAAGCTGGAGGGACAGGTTCATAACCCAGAGACTACTCATGCTATGGAATAAACTTCCCAAACATGTCAAGTGGAGCGCTGCACTGGCCCTCTTCAAGAGAAATCTTGATGAGTGGATGGGAAATAGACAATTCACCCTGGGGATCACTCCAGTGGCTCTACTCAACAGAGGCACTGGGAACGAAGGTCGGCTGGCACAATGCCAGGGTAATCCTATGGGCTAGGCTTGTAAAGGCTCCAGGGCCATTAGCCTAGTACACACCTATGAAACTATGAACCTATGAAGTGCAGACCTCTTTATCTGTTGCTTGAATGGTCTGCTGTCAAGTGTAATCACTGTACATGGAACATGCATTTGTCCAATATATGTACCCATGAATGATTGCTGGATGCAATATGAGCTGTAATATAGTGTGTATGTGTTAAGAACAGGATAGTATTCCAAGTAATAAACTTCTTAGCAGCTGGTATTATTAAAAGTAAAATGTAATAGAATAGAATAAATTAATTGTAGAAAGCTTTGTATATTATGTGTGAAGTTACTAATGTTATTCTTTTTCTTTTCTCACCCCACCCCTTCTCTTATTTTTTATGGATTTCTTATTTTGTATTATTATTTTATTGTTATTATTATGATTATTATTATTCTTTATTTATTTATGTATTCATAATATCATTTATTTATAAATAAATACAATAAATTATTATTATTATTATATTTTTATTACTTATGTTTTATGTATCATTTTATATTGCTTTGTTGTTAGATACTTTTTCATTTTTATTTTCTATCAGTGTTTGCAATTATATTTAAAACTTTTTATAATAATTTATTATTATTTCTTTTTTCATTTTATTTTAATTTATTGTGGTTTATGTTTTATTTCATTTTTGTTTTCAATTTTATTTATGTTATTACTACAGCACAGCAGGGTAGACCAGTTACCTGTAGTCCGCCTACAGTTGCTTCATCAGCTGAAAGATCAAGGCCCACCACTTCTGGGCTGCAGTCTGGCAGCACCCCCCCCCCAGCTGCCGCTGCTCTACTTGGAACTTCAGGTAGCTCTGCCCCAGATGTTAGGAATGTGGTCTTTTCTGGAATCAGAGGTAGAGGGGGTGCATTCATCATCCGAGTGGAGTTGCCAAGTGTGGTGCATAGGATTGTGAAGCAAGGTCTCCATCCAATGTAGGCACAGATGTCAGCCAATACAGCCAGCAGCACAGTGATGAAGGTGCATAGGATTGTGAAGCAAGGTCTCCATCCAATGTAGGCACAGATGTCGGCCAATACAGCCAGCAGCACAGTGATGGAACAGTGATGACAGCCCAGTGGGTAGGACTTGAGTCACACTGTTACTTTGCCTGCTGTCCATGGGACCTCAAACTCTCAATTCCCACTCCAACCATAATGTTCACCCCCTCTAGTGTCTTTCACCAACCCTGTCTCTTGTCTTGTATGCCTTGTCTGTCAGCAAATGTTTCCTTACCTTCCCAACTTGCCTATGTCCCTTCCCCAGCATTCCACTCTCTCCTTAATAAAAAAAAGGGCACATATCCCCCCCAAAATATTGTCCAATACATAGCTCTGCATTTCATGCACATGTCTACTTGACATATTTAATTTGGTCCAGTTGGTCTCACAAAGCAATTATATTGTTGTCACCTCTCTCTCTTGAGGTGACAGTCCAAATTCAGCTAAGAATATAAACATGTGCTCAGTTGTTACTGTTGAAATGGATAGGGTTCTTACCTACTCTCTTCCTGCACATTCCTACCTTCCTTTCATCTTGTTTTCCCCTCTCCTATCTCCCCATTTCTTTTCTTTACAGAAAATGTGCATGATGGTGCACGGTGCGTAGCATCGCAAAGCAATGGTGAGCAGTAGTGGCATCAATGAATGTATGTAAAAGTAACATGCACACGTAAAAATGATGCTGATACCCCATTTTGAATCCAGTGCCATCTGCCTTCATCACCAATACATTAACCTGTCCATCCCCAGAGTCAGTTAATTAGCAGATGTATTGTATACCATCAATACTAATTGTCGCATATTCTCATTAAAGCATGCTTGTGAGATGCTGTGCATTGTGCGGTATCACTCAGCAAGGCTGATAAAATATTAATTTAATAACATGAACATACCTGTCAACTGTTAGAGCAATACATCTGGACAAAACCATACACAATGGAGGGACAAAAGGGCCATCAACAAAGGGACATGTTGTAAATACTGGTCTTACAAATTTAGAAACATAATAGAATAACAGGTATTACATTATTATTAATTGATTAACTTAAACAGCCGGTGTGTGCAACAGCAGCTTAGTGTGCAATTATCTATACAGTGTGTAAAATACACCTGGTAGTCAACTGACTCTGTAGCACTATCTGTCAAAAACATTGATGGTATCTTGTTTTGGTTCGGATTGAACTGGGTTCAAATACAGGCTTATCTATAATTCCAAATACTCGTTTGTGTACATCAAGATTATACATTGTGATATTTATGAATTTGTGTCATCAGCTGTGTATAAACTCAATGCAGTAATGATGAAATGTTTGGTGATGGAAAGTACTGGTATCCAATAAAAGTTTATATAACCAGTAGTACTCCTTATTACCATTGCTGTGTGATGCTGCTCACTGAACACCTTCACTCAAAGATTCTATAAAGAAAAGAAATAGGAGAGACAGGAAGGTGGTTAAGGGGGAGCCAGCAGGGATAAAACAAAGTGAAAGGACAGCAGGAATTTGCAAGAAGGGTGTATGTAAGAACCATACCTATCCATTTCTTCATCAGTAACAACTGAGCACATGTACAGATTCTTAGATGAATTTGGACTGTCACCTCCAGAGAGAGGGGTGACAGCAACATAATTGCAGTGTGAGGCCAATTGAAACAAATTAAGTGTGTCAAGTGGACACGTGTGAAATGGAGAGCTATGTATGGGATGATATTTTCTGGGGCAGGTGCCCTTTCTTTTTATTTAGGAGAGAGAGCAGAATGTTGGGGAAGGGATGTAGGCAATTCTGGAGCAGGTACGTTGGGAAGGTGAGGAAGCATTTGCTGACAGACAAGACATACAAGACAAGAGACAGGGTAGGTAAAGGATACAAGAGGGGTGTGAACACCATGGTTGGGGTGAGGGTAGGGAGATCATGAACTTATGGATGTCATGTTTGGTGACAATGAGAATCTAGTCCTCACCCACTGGACTGTTATTATTGTCACCTCACTGAACTGATGGCTACAGTGTCTGATGTCTGCATGTCCTTATGGTATTCAGGATGATGATGGAGAACAACGTCTCCACTTGGCATAAGCATGCCCCAGTTGTGTGGCTCACAATCCTATGCATCAGACCTGGCAGTTAAGCTCAAGTAACAAAATCACCCCTTCTGCCTCTGCTCCCAGAGGGAACCACGGGACTATCCTTTAGTGCAGACGTACCTGAGGGTCCAGGTAAGGCAGTGGTAGTGGGGGGGTTCCACGAGACTGTAGCCCAGAAGTGGTGGGCCTTGGTGTTGCCAGCGTACTGAGTATAGGCAGATCACGGGGAACTAGCCTACCCTGCTGTGCTGTAGTGATAACATAAATAAAATTAAAATTCAATAGTGAAATAAAACATAACAAAAAATGGAAAGAATAACATTAAATAAAATTTAATCTATAATAAATAAAAAATAAAAAATAATAAATAATTACAAACACAATGATAAATAATAAGAAATAAAAATGTATTTAACAACAAAACAATAGAAATTACACATAAACAAAACATAAGAAGTAATAAAAATAATTATGATAAAAATATGATTATGTACATAATAATACAGGTAATAAAAAGTAAGAAATACATAAAAACAAATAAAGAGAATGGTGGGGTGAGAGAAAAAAGAGAACATTAGTAACTGCACAGATAATATACAAAGCTTTCTACAAATAATTTACTATATTCTGTTACATTTTACTTTTAACACTACCAAATGCTAACAAATTTCTGTACTACTTTGAATACTACCCTGTTTCTAACACATACACACTATAGTACAGATCATATCACATCCAGGAATCATTCATGGTTGCATATATTGCACGTATGCATGTTCATTACACTGATTATATTTATTGCAGGTCATCCAAGCCACAGATATAGAGATCGGCACTTCAAATGCTATCGTGATGACTACATAACACTCTTGTATTTTTATTGATGACAACCTAAAACAGTATTGTAAACAGCTGAGTTTAAATTTGGGGAGTCTGGTCTTCAAATTCACAAGCAGTGAGTGCTGTAATACTGTACTTTTCCTTTGGAATACAGCATAATGCAATCACTCTTTCTTTTTGCAGTTTATAGATACAGATTCACTGTTATAATGATAATCTGCAGCATGCTCTTGGTGTCCCTGGTTTGTAGGTCTTACTTTACATTGCAATATTGATGTCAACTTACACAAGTGCAGTATAGTTTGGAAGTGTGGTGTTGTAAATGACAATCCTTGTCTACTCTGCAATACTAATGCATGCATACTTTTGCGTTAAAATGGACAAATGCATACTCAATGTGATACAAGTATTTACCACAATAAGCGGTATTTACTCTTAATGCTAAAATAACAGTACTATTTGGAAACATATATATCACTTGCATCTTGCATCCTTCTCAATGTTTCTACACAAGTTCGCTCATTTAGTAATCAATCTGCATTAGGTGTGGAAAAAAAAGAACATAGCATAATACCATTACGAACACCAACCCTGAACAAATGCAGCAGATACCTCTTATAAGCAGTGCCTGTAAGTGATACTTACATGTTTGCGGAGTGCTATCTGTCCTACATTCCTTGATCCAATGTTCGAGGGTATCCCTCTTCCTCAACCTGAGGTCTTGATTCCTACATTGTTCACCAGTGCGGAGGATACTGGTAACACTGGACAAATCTCAGGCCAAACTGTTCCATAGATCTGATTTGTAATCGGATCCGTTATAGCGCTCCTGCAATAGCCGGGGGCCATAATCATTCACTAGCATTCCAACAAACACTTTGGACTCCTGCACACCTCCCTTTTGAGACCGAAATCTCAAAACCTCTCCCTGAACACCAGCCATGTCTAATGCTGATGAAAACCAATTTATAATGACTTTTCCCAGCAATTCCAGTTATGACAGATACTGGGATCGCACACTGTTGGATTTTTCAACATTTGAAAATGGTGCTCACTGCTTAGCATCACTCAAACAAAGGCAACGTATTTGCACAATGGCAACAAATAAAGAGAAGTTAATCAGTACAGATATTATCATATAAGTATATAACTGACAATATTACTGTATCATCCATCATGAAAATAATTATGATGTAAGAAATACTGGGTCAGCTGCTATAATTGAGGGTGACTATAATGTGAAGTGAAACACCACATCTGCTGTATTATAACCCTGCACCTTATTCATGGTAGTCCTACACTCACAGCTGTTGCCAGTAGAAGGATGAAAAAATACATGTGCATGTTTAATTTCATTGCTATCTGATGCAAGGTCACATTATTAAAATACAAGTTGCAATCCTTGAATCAGAGTCCAAGACCATGTGAACTTCAGACTAACACTTAACATCTGCAGACATAGGTGAAGTTACATGAAAATCTACTGCATTAACATTTATCTTGAAGTGTTCACTGTTAGATGCAGTGCAATGGAGTTTAGCAGGTTTGCACTATGCAGAGTGAGATTAAGAGAATGCATCCCAGGTCTATTTTTAGATGTCTGGGTCCCATCTGCTGCTTGTGTGGTCCACTTCTGCTGTTTGTGCACTGCTGCTGTGCGAGCAAACCAGCTGCGCATAGCTGAAGGAATGTGCAAACAGTGGCTCCAAATATTGAAATAAAAACAAGTGATAATAGGCAAAAAATAAAATCACTATTACATACACAGTAGACTATCATACTGCGCAGGAAATATGCCTACATAGGTCTACAATCCAATTCACCATCCAATGCACATGTGGAACACAGGATGAGTGCCTTAACCCTGTGCTTCACACATACACCTTTGTAGCAAGCATCCACAGTTATCCAGCACACAATCAAATTGAAAATAATGTACAGTCATAATAAAATATTACATGTCACCTGAAAATGTAGTGAAATGTATCACTTTTAAAATACTGCAGTTGCTGATTACTCACCTCGTTATGATTTTTGCTTGCAAATATACAGCACTATTTTATATGTCTGTGTTCCTTGGTCATTCATCAGTTATCTGTCCAGTACTCTGAGGTATACAGTGTAAACCATTCTATATCATTGCATTTACAATGTCAAAGGATATAAACTGGGAATAATATGATAGGCAGCTGCTACTAAGGAAAGACAGGTTGGATGTCACAAATAAGCACTAACTGTTCCTTTGGGGGTGGGGGATCAAAGGTATCTGCTATGGCACTAACAAGACTGTATTGGTCTGCTTATTCTGCATGTCTAGCATCTTACTGGTTGTCTGATTTAGTCATGGTTGAGAACTGTTATCTCTAATGCTTCCCAAGTACAAATGTATAGTGATGTCAGAGAATGTTTTTAGGGTCCAAGGTGGTGAGTCACTGTGCTATGTCTTGTCTCATAGCCAAAGGACATACTGAGCATGGCTATGTCTGAGTACAACCAAACCTGTTGCTGGTTACTCCTATGAGTTATCATTAGCCTGTGGCTGTGGTGCCCTTGACATTGTCAGTAGAATGTGTTCTCTGTTCCCTTGGTGATCCTGCTGCAACTGTTTCCACTATAATAACTTGAGCAGCATAGCACATACTATGAGCATTGAGAGACATGTCAGTGGATTGTAATGGTGCCCTTGGCTAGAGGTACGTAGGCATTGGAACTGAGTGTGGTAACTGAAAAACATGCTCTATGGCATTATCGGTCGGACTGTGTGTCTCATTAAGGTGTTCATCTGTGTGTTTTTGTGTGTGTGTGTGTGTGTGTGTGTGTGTGTGTGTGTGTGTGTGTGTGTGTGTGTGTGTGTGTGTGCACATTTCGAATGGGTTTCATCAACCATGATCCCAGTGCTTAGCATTCATCCACACCTAAGTGAGCCTTGGAGATATCCCCCATAACACACATCTGGTGCCATTGGGAGATGTGGTGCATATGGAAGTCATGATAACTGAAAGGGTTGCCAGCACACACATTCCAGATGATTACCATGCCATTACACATGACTTGGCAGTTGTTCAAGTGGTAGACCTTATGGTTAATGCTGACCCTACCCTAATTCACCGGTTTTCTCCTGTGTACCTGACTGCAATGTATGGCACACATTACTGGAGGGTAGTGTGATATATGTAACATTTATAGCATTTTTGTGACCCTCTCCTCAGAACTTATTTTAAGATATATGTGCTCTCTGTCATTTTGTAGCATAGCATGCAGGAATGTTTGGAAGATCCTGGATGCTGATGCCTATGACACACCAAGCATATCCCCTGGTAGTCTTTTAAAGGTGCCTGGGCTAAGATACTAAGTTCAACACATAATCTTCATTGGGATGGGTTCCTTGTGTTTGGCTCTGTATCTGACTCAAGGCTGCTAGTGCTCCCACAATTCGTCTACTGTGCTGTTGGCCTGCAAGGTCTTCAGCCTCTCTGTCTATGGCTATTGGCAGCATCAGCAGCATCAGCTTCTGTCTATAGCACAGACAAGTGTATTTAAAAAGTAGTTGCTACTAACAATCTGTGCTTATGTTGTGTCTGTACTCCATTGTTTTCTCACTCCACATATAAGAAAGGCCATGGAGTCTACATTGATCCCTTATATTTTGTTGAGTAGCTCCATGAGATTGGTTGATTAGCATGCAACTCAGCAGTGTATGCTGCAATTAGCATCGCTGAAGCACAGACTAAGTCAGATGCAGTCAATTACTAATGTACACCATTATAAAAATGCAAATGTGTAACTAGGCAAACTGATGTGGATGAGAGTTATTTCATAACTCTTTTGGAGGAATATATTCTGACAGAGAAGTATTAGCTTCATTTTGTGATATTTTTATCCAGAAAAAAAAAACAAAACAAAAAACATACAAAAAAATAACACAAAAAAAAAGAAAAAACAAATATATATTTTTGTTTTGTCTGTATGAATACTATAAACTTATTGTACTATCATTGTTATATGCTTTTAGATACAATGTCAAGGAACTTGCATTTGAACTCCTATTGTAATTGTCATATTTACAAATGTATAATTATGTAATCTTCTTTGGAGCTTTACTCCCTGGGTCTCCACTGAAAACAGGCTTTTGTCCCAGTCGGACACTACCCGGTTATCAAATGTAAATAAATAAGTAAATAAATTGTACTCTGTCAGGTATGTGTCCATTTTTTACCTAAATAATGCATATGCTGGAATGTACTTAGGAATAATGTGAAGTAAATCTGTAAGCATTTGTTAGGACTGTACTCATGACATGGCCTTGTTTTCCAGCCAATTGAGAGGTGCAGAGGGAGTAGAGTAGGCTGAAGGTATAATGCTGTGTGATAACTATGTACACATGTTTCATGGAAAGATCCTTTGATAGCACTTTTAACATTTCACTGTTTGGTTGGCACAATTGTTCCATAGCCTGTTATTTAGTATGTGTGTGTGTGTGTGTGTGTGTGTGTGTGTGTGTGTGTGTGTGTGTGTGTGTGTGTGTGTGTGTGTGTGTGTGTGTGTTTGGGGGGATGAGTTCCTGCTATTGTACAAACTAGAATGGACTATTGTGTTGGGTGGGTGAGCATAGCTGAGTATCTGTTATGGCACAGACAAGGATATGTTCCTCTTGCTACTCTCCTTGTTATTTACCCCACTTGTTATTTTTTGACCACAGTTGAATCTTTAAAATGTAATCAAATGGTGAGTATGGAGACCCTTCCTTTACTGCTTTATCTGTACACAGTTTATTTGAACTTATGTGATCCTTATATATTTTATCATTATTCTCGTAATTGAGGTGTTACAGCAACATCATGCAGTCCTGAAGTCCAGAGGGTGAGCCAGTATGTGAGAACGTTCAGCCCTATGGGACAAATTGGTCTGAAACCTTAACACAATTGGGCAACACAGTTGCAGCTATGAGCAGGTCGATGCAGAGCTACAGACATGGTTCATGTTGCAAGAAGAAGGTGTGTAGCTGAAGTGGCACATGATTACTAGATCACTGGTGGTGGGCCTGCAGAAGAACACCCTCTCACTGCCACTGAGGAATGTCTGGCAGACACTGCCATACAGGACAGCTCCCAGCAGTCCATTAGCCAATACATTCTGGATGTGGGTGCCACTTCTGCATCTCAAGAGGAGCTTCCAGGTATGCTTTGTTAGATCATCAGTAGAATACTGCCGCATTCATTCTATAATAGTGTATATATTTTATGGGTCTACTTTAGTTGACCGAAACGCCAGTTCGCCGACATGCAAAACACCGAGACCAAACAACCGAAAACACACAATACCGACAACTCACAAAACCGAACACCATTACACCGACACACAAAACGTAAACAACACATTACACACAATTACATATCCACTAACCTTAACCCTAACCCTAAGGTCCGACACTACTGCACACTTACCCTACCTGCACCCTAACCCTAACTCACTTAACCCACCCTAAAACATAAAGCCCGTCACTATAGCACACTCACCCTACCCGCACCCTAACCCTAGCTCACTTAACCCGCCCCTAAACTGCACTCCGTCACTATCACACACTTACCTTACCCAAACCCTAAGTCCGACACTACCGCACACTCACCTTTCCTGCACCCTAACCCTAAATCCCTCACTATCGCACTTACCTGTCTGCTCCCTAACCCTAAATCCCTCACTATCGCACACTTACCGAGTCACGCTCACACGTTCCCGATGTCGGTCTTTCGGCTGTCGGGATTTCACCTTGTTGATCACCTTCACTTTTGGTCGTTTAGTCTCAGTCTTCTGCGTGTCGGCGAAGTGGCGTCTTGGTCAACTCAAGTAGACCCATATTTTATATAAGCTCGTTTTGAGGTTGTCAGCCACATTCTTGTTAACATTGCAGTTACTATAGATAATAGATGAGTAAAAGTATTACCCCTGTTACACTGTTAAATGTGGTACTGTTGCCATTACCTCTTCCTTTACTTTTTTCAGGACCATCAGGAATTCACAGATATAGGGCTTCTGTAGTTGGTAAGCTGAATACATTTATGTGTGTACTGTAGATATATTCCAACATACCTGCTATAGTGTCCTCTCAGGCCTGTTGTATGGATTGCTGTAATGTCTGCATACTTAACAACTGTACAGATATTTGTTGAATGTCCAGATATTTGACTCATACTTCTGGCAGGTATTTAAGATCGGGTCTATATCAGCTTATCGAAAGCTGATAAGAGCGAACATTCTTTGATCGAGCCCTAAATGTCGAACAATCAAAATAGCAAAGACACAGAACAGTGATGTTTTTCCCAGGGGAAAAATATCACTGGGCCATTTTCAGGAGTTTGCCATTTCTTCCACTGTGGTGCGATCTCGGAGTTGGTATAATTAGGTAGGGGGGCACAGCCCCCACTTTATGTTGTGTTTTCATTTTTTTTTTTTTTTTTGGCGCAACAGCAGTTTTTTTCCCTGGGAAAAAAACACTGCTCTGTGCCTTCACTATTTTGGTTGTTAAGGTTCGATTAAAGAGCATTCACTCTTATCAGCTTTCAATAAGCTGATATAGACCCTTTAAGATCATAGTGATTGACAAGTCATTAATGATTGGAGACATAAGATTTTTTTTTATTTAACATTTTGCAAACCAGGAAAGTACAACTTGGAATGAAGCCAATTTTCAGCAGAGGCCTGTGGAGAAATGCTCTAGATGCATGTCTTTGCAATGTGGGAGGCAATCAGAGCACCCTGAGGAAAACCACATAAATGCAGACTCCACACAGAAGGCACCCCAACCAAGAATTGAACTGGAAAACTTCTTGCTGTGAGGTGATAATGTTACCACTGCACCACTGCATCATCCTAATAAGAAAATGACAGAGATCTCACATTCAGACTTCATACCCTTCAGAAATGTCATGGTGAAGCAATACCTGTTATTCTATCAACTTTCTAGGTTTGTAAGGGCAATATGTAACAATGGCCCCTATTCTTAAGCCTTTTTTTCACCCTTTATTCTTGGCTTTTTCCACATTTCTTACTCTGAGAAGTTGAGAGGTATAAATATCTGTAATAGTGACAGCAGTGTAAATTGCTTAACATATATTGCAGCATAGTAGTGCAGGTATTAATGTATTCCTGTTTCCTTCCTTTTATTACAGGTGTACAATGAAGTGGGTCTGTATCCCCTGTGCCACCTGATGCTAGTGTCTCATCAGACTCTGAAATGAGGCACAGCCAGGGGTTGCAGAGGCTGAATCTGACACAGAGGTTGACATCCAGTGACCCCCTTCATTATCACTGTCATGAAAGGAGATACTGCCAGCCCAGCTATCTGAAATTTTGTAAATAATTATATGTCAATTGTGAATATTAATATGATTTATATCGAGATGTCACAAAAGGAGATAATGCAAGCCCAGCTATCTGGAGTTTTGTAAATAATTATATGTCATTTGTGACTATCAGCATGATTCATATGCTTGTGTTACAGATGTTTTATAACTGTATGTCATATTGTACAGGCGTGTGCTGAAGAGCTATTTTGTAAAGTACTGAGCAGAAATTTATGTACACTATTGTAACTGTTTAGATGTCTATATTATAACAATGGAAACTGCAACACAAGACGTTAACTTCAGAAGAATAATGGAGATTGAATTACTTTATGGCTGAGTCATAAAAAGAGATGTTATCTTTCAGTTTCAGTGCAACAGGAGACATAATGTTTAGAAGTTTTTTGCATTCCCCTGGATTTATTAATCTTCCATGCAAGACTAGCTTAGTTCTGTATAGAAGTGGCCTTTTAGGAGCATGACAGCAATGCGCCATGCATATCAATGAAGGCATGCTGCCTGAGCTCCTAATCTTACACGGAGCATGTAAGAGTGCAGGGGGCATGTCTGAAAGCAGAGCTTTCAGAATATACATGCCCCCGCAATGAAAAACAGCAGAAAGGCCAAAGGAATGAGTGAGACCACTCATAGGTGTCCTCATACCCCCAGCAACATCCCCCCACATGTACAACAGCAATAGTAAATACAAACCAAATAAACAAACCTTTTTTTTATTATGAATCCGATTAAAGCTAACCGTAGGTGCGCGGGTTTGCCCATCACTTAGCTATGGTTAATGCAGCTTAAATGGCTGAAGAGGATAACAAGGAAGATATATGCAAATGAAGCAGTATAGCAATAGTGTAGTGGGCAGAGCATTTGCCTTATGAGCAGGCATTCCTGGTTCAAGTCCCACTGCAGCACATTCCCTTTTCCATGTCAAATCACGTTATGATCAATATTTTGGTTGCATAACCTACTAAATAACATATATTTGTGAACTGGGTACTGCATTAAATGCAGATATTAGGTGTCAGTGTCATAATGTTGCAAAGTCCACAGATAATCACATGTGCTCCATACAGTGTATGTACACAGGAATCATGGATACAAATGGAAGGTAAAATGTCTAATGAATGATAACCTCATGTAACTTCCAAATCCCCCTCCTTCCCAAGAACCATCAGATATTACTGTCTAAATCAATGCAGCTGTAAACGGGAGTAAGCACTAGTAAGCAAGTGTAAGAACCAATAAGCAGTAGTAAGCATATTTAAGCACTAGTAAGATAGTTTAAGCCCATTTGTGCAGGGGTAAGCAATGCACACACGGGTTAAGCAATATTGAAGCTAACTCTCTGTAAGCATATTTAACCGGAGGATAGCATTGCTTACCCTCGTGCAAACCCACACAAACCTGCTTACAACTGCTCAAAAGTGCCTTAATCATTCTGTATCCAACGGCCTTTGTTCTGTCCAGCAACAAAATAAACAGCCTTTCAGGTCTTGAACCCAGGACCCCATAGTCACAGTAGTTAACTACCAAGCCATCACAGCACTACAGATGCATGAGGTATCACCAAACAAATCCTCACTATAGTAAAATCAAACTGAACCTACGAAAGGAATCAGTATACAGTCATATGTTCTATAACCCACAACATAACATAAATATCTGAACTGGAGTACAGCAGTAAGCCCAGATGTGAAGTATAATTGTAATAGAGTGTTGAAGTCCCCAATAAAACACAAGGACCCCATACAGTTATGAACCATGGATACCAGACATATATATAAGATATAATGAATAATAAATCAATGCCAAAAAGAAAATATAATGCAAAGTCAATTGTAAGCAACTCTAAGCATTGCACAGACCTGCTTTAGAGGTGTAAGCAATGTGGGCCAGCTAACTCAATGTGTCCAGTGGTATAGCCTTTTAAACAATGCCAATCATACGTAAGCAGGTTTGCCCATAGCTTAGCCTTTTCAAAACTGGCCAATCATGGCAAAGTGCAGGAAATCGGCCTTACCTAAACCCACCAGGTGGGAATACTTCTCATAACTGGTTGTAGCTTCCCCTTGCAGGCACCATGACAGAAAGGAGAGAGGTTGTGCACTTCCAGATGCAGTACTGGGGCATCCAGGAGTCCAGAGTCATGGCAGGACTCCTTGTCAAAGACCATGAGCAGAGACTGCTGCAGGGCCAGTAGCAGGGTTCCCAATATAAGGTGGAAGCCTGAGACCATCTCGCCTGTGACCTCACCAGTGCTACTGGCATACCCCGAACTGGTGAGCAGGTCAAGCATTACTATACCAACCTTAAGCTGTATAAGGGGGATCTCTTGGAGCAGTGGATCCAAGAAGCTAGAATGACAAGGGCTGTCCCAGCTGCGTCTAAGTATCATTCTACTATGTGTGTAATAATTGCCAGCTCATGTATATCATGGATAGGTATGGCTAAATATTCCTCTTATCTCCTTCATAGCTGCAAGTGAATGGGCCACAAACCAGGAAGCCTATGGCTGTCACCTGGAGAGGCTGCAATGCGAGACAGGTTAGTAATACCCTTGCATGTACTGTCATAGGAAATAAATCTAAAAGTATTAGTAAATTAATTGCCAGTATAAAACCTGTATTGTTTAAGGCAAGTAATGCATACACCAGAGAATATGTCAGGAAGAGTCTCATATAGTTTACATGTAAATAAAAGCATAATAGCCTGACGATAAAGGTCTAACTGCTGGACTGCATGTGTATACTCTGGTATCATATGTTAATGCAGATTTGAAATCACGTAATAGTACTGTTGTATTAATCACTGTTACCCACACTGTGCACCATAAACAGAATGTTAGGAATGCTTGTATATAGCTGGTGTAATCCCCAGAGATCATTTAGTACAACTGAGAGACACACAGACAGAAAACAGTGAAAAGGAAGACAACAAAATCCAAATAGCACATGCAACTGAGATATGAACTGTTGTATTTTTAGCACACACAGCCATGGTTTGAATTCTGGCAGTGGTAGTAGTCTGCATACAGAATCATACCCCACAACTGCACAGATATGTCCAGAATGCCTAGTAGAGTGACCCATATCTGTTGCCTGTCACCCTGTCCCCCCTGGGAAATCAGTGGGATGATCCCAGACATAAAGGCAGCAAACAGGAAATACAACTGATTAACACACATCTGTGAGAGCAAACCTGGCACACTACCAACTCCCCAAAACCTTATGAGAGTAAGAAGCCACATATGTCCCATCTACACCCACATGTTGTCAAGCTGTGGCCAGAGTGTGTACAGTAACAGAGTGAGATGTATGTGCATAATACTAATGTGTAATCTGGAACTTGTGTGACAACATTCAGGTAGTGCTAACAGACATTGCTCCCACAAGTACGTCGGATATGAACACTGTGCTGAGAAATAAAAAGCTTGATACCCTGTACTGGTACTGTTTACTCTGGTATTGTATGGAATTGTGAGTATTGCAGTTGCTCTGAATAATAAGGTATCACTGATCACTGTCACCCACACTGTGCTAAATAATATAACTGTGTAAGAAAGCCTGTATAAGAGTGTGGTAAGTCACTAAAGGTCGAAGAGGTCAATACTCTAGATATATCCCGGTTCACCTGCATGTGGTCAAGACATGGCCAGAGTCTGTGCAGAAAGAGATGGGCAGGTATGTGCACAACATCATCCTGGAATCTGGGAGTATGTGTAGAAACAGTTAGTGTTAACAAACATTCCCTCCACAGGTATACCAGGAAAGGGGTGTATACTGCAGGTAAAACCAGTTCATGTATAAAGATGATGACACCCATATCACTGTCCAAACTTAGCCAATAGGGTAGTGTAGTAATACATGTAAGGTGCAGATAACAGCACTGACTAGGAAAGTAATGTGAACTACAGGAATATACAAGTTGTTAACTGACATCTTTCTCTCCCTCCCACCATATCTCCAACAATAAACTAAATACCCATCTCAACTGGCATGTAATGACTTCATTGTTCTCTTGGGACATATGTCCTGTTGGTTAATAATTATTTAAATCTGTTTCCATGCTTGTGCTATGTTGAAATACTGCAACATTGGTGGCATGGTGCCATCAATGTACGTGCATGCTGTTGTTATTACCCCTGTGGTCCCATATATGCATGTGTTCCGTTTGTTATGCAACTGTTCTGTATCTGGTGTCTGGGTTAATGGGGATAGCTATGCATGCTGTTATACCTAACCCTGGAATGTGTTGACTATTACTAACCCACATATGTTGATACACCATAAACACCATAGCACGTATGGGAATGCGGGACCCAGCGGACCCACCTGTCCCACCTCAGCTGGCTGTGGCACCGGACACCAGCACATCTGGGGCCCAACCTGGGACCTCTTTGTCCATTGGTCCTGCACCACCTTTGGGTGGAACCATCTCAGGGGATGGGGCTCAACTCCCGGGAGCAGGCGCGGACAGGAAGCAGTCACCCATCACCAGGTTCGGGTCATGGTGCATAGAGAGCTCGATCAGCAGTTTGGAGAAATTCTACACCAGCTTGAGGGCTGTCTTTTACAACTAAGGGGTTGGCCTGGCTCTCTGACTTAGCCCCCAGCACAGCCACCTTCGGGGCTGTGAAGGTGCAGTGGTGACTGCCCATGGGTGGGGATCTTAGTCCCACTGTTTCCACTAGGGGGTTCATGGGCTTCTGATTTCCCAACACCCCTCCCCATCAAGTTGTTTACCCCCCACATTTGTCATATACCACCCCTGTATGCATCTTGTTTGTCTTGTCTGTTAACCTACCAAACCTACCTCCCCAAATATACCTACAATCCCTCCCTGACATCCCACTCTCACCTGAAAAAAAAAAAGGACAATCTGTTCCAAAAAAAAAAAAATCGCCCACCACATAGCTGTCCATCTCACACACATGTCCACTGGATACATGTAATCTGGTCTAATTGGCATCACAACAAAGTAATGCTGTCCTCACACCTCTCTCAGGGGGTTGAGTGTCCAAATCTACCTCCAAAGTCAGTGTATATGCACAGCTGTTGCTGTAGAAGAAATGGGCAGCTATAGACCTTCCCTACATCCTCATGCACATCCCTAGCTATTTTCCCTGCTGTCTTTCCCTCTTTGTGCCTCTTTTTCACCAATTTCCTATTAACCCTTTTTTCTTTTCTTTAAAAAAAATGAGTGCAGGGGTAAGCTGATGTAAGCACTTTTAAGCAGCAGTAAGCGGGTTAAAGCCTGTTTGCATGGGGGTAAGCAATGCCTACACAGGTTAAGCAATTTAGAAGCTGAGTATCAGAAACTGTAACAGGAAGTTAGCAGTGCTTACCTCTGCGGAAACCCAATTACAACTGCTTAAAAGTGACTCAATCACTCTGTATCCAATGGCCCTTGTTCTACTCAGCAACAAAATAAACAGCCTCTGCAAGGCTCAAACCCAGGATCCTGCATACCATAGCCAAAGTGATTTACCACTAAACCATGTCAGATAAACATAACCCAGATGTTTTCACAAACATATCATCCATCACAGTCATTCATCACTATAGAAAATGTATTTAAACATGTAGATGTATATGTGTGTGTACATATAATAATATCAAAATAGATATATCCGCATCTATATATGTAGATGTATATATATATATATATATATATATATATATATATATATATATATATATATATATATATATATATATATATATATATATATATATATATATATATATATACATATACATGGTTCCACTTTATATCGTCGAAATATAATTTCATCGAATTGCAAAACATTGAGACCAAATCGTCGAAAACTCATAACATTGAATCTCAAATCAATGAAAACTATAAAGCAACTAGAAATAACATCCCACAGAGTTTTTACTACGTTTATGCAGGCGGGCAAGCACCCCTGCACCCCCCATGTGGGGGGGCTACACCTCCATAACCCCTGTATATTAAATATACCAACTCCAAGGTCACACTACAGTGGGAGAAACAGGTAATTTCCTAACCCCACTGTAGTGCAACCTTAGAGTTGGTATATTTAATGTATGGGGTGCAGGGTGGCTTGCCCCCCTGCATAAAAGTAGTAAACAGTGTCTGGGATGTTATTTCTAGTTGCGTTTTCAACGATTTAAGGTTTCGACGATTTGGTCTCGATGGTTTGCAATTCGATTAAATGATATTTTGACGATATGAAGTGGAACCATATATATATATATATATATATATAAATACATACACATATATATATATATATATATATATTTTATATATATATATATATATATATATATATATATATATATATATATATATATATATATATATATATATATATATATATATATATATATATATATATATGTCTACATCTATATGTAGATATATATATATATATATATATATATATATATATATATATATATATATATATATATATATATATATATATATATATATATATATGTATATACAGACATACATCTGTAGATAAAAATTGGAACATAACAAAAACATATATGTCCACATGCACCATTAATGGGGTTGAGAGCCCCCAAACAGCATGCAATCACACTGACAAACAGAACAGTCTGTATGGCAGGAGGCAGTAGGCCTGCATTTACCCTAAGTGGATTGTACGGTAATGTACATCCAGATACCTTAAGCAGCTTACCCCTGATACCCCCACATGTTGTAACAGCCTAGGTTAGTTATGATGCATCCCCCTAGACTCAATAATACAGGGCAATATACCACTGTTACATATACTTGCCACTGGAGTGCATAAGGGCACACATGTATTGTGTAGGTGAATCCCCCATATATATGGACCCAACCCCACCGTATGTGTGGGGGACACAACAGCAGTGGACTGATGGCAGGAATGGCAGCATAACATACTTACAGCACACTACATAACAACCCCTGACAGCATGTCATATGTGCAAAGCCTGGTATGTAGGTGGAGGACAAAGGCTGGAACACAGACCCATATGTGTAAAATTATTGTCATACACTAAGCAAGTCGTTGGTGTTACAGGATAGTCTGCAACATACATACAATATAGTCAGGAATATAAAGTTAGAAACATAAATGGATGTAGCCATGTACTGATAGCACTCAACACACACACTGCCAGTGATATATCTGACACAAGACCTGTGTGGTGAACAGACAAAATATAATAGGCACACCTCTGGCCATCAAGAGGATAGGCCCACAGTTGAAAGCTATGCAGACAGACTGCATTCCAAGTTAAACTAGTATGTACACACTAACCCTGTAACACCATTACTATACAATGCATACAACAACACTACTCACACTCAGTTCTGGAACCTCCTGCAAATATGTAGCTGACCTGAGTGTGCAGGTTATCCTGTAAGACGTATTGCTACCTGCTGTCTGTAACACTGATTACCACACACAGGAAGGATGTCCATCATACAGGAAAGGTAAAGGGACCACACCCACATGATTTAGGGATTTATAGTAGTTGGTTGCCATGACAGTGATAATTGGAAGTACAACACAGCATGCTGCATGCAGGTAGCAAGTGGAGGACACTGATTGGTACAAAGGCCATCACCTGATCATGTACAACACCTACAAATTAAATGCTGCAATCTATGCAAAGCAGCTCATTCTGTTTACTGGAGAGAGACTGAGAGTGAGAGAGAGAGAGAGAGAGAGAGAGAGAGAGTGAGGGAGAGAGTGTGCGTATAAGGCACAGAACAAAAAAAATAAAAAAAAAATCCAGGAGAGTCGCATTCCCATAACTGGTATGTGAAGTATATATGTATATAATTGATTGTAGTACTTAGTCCATAATAATGGGATAGATTATGTGGGGTGATTTATATGTGCCTTCAGGTGTTGTTGTAATGATGTTCAGCTGAACAACTGCTAAGGACAATATTGTCCATCCCTGTGGGTAGTGGGCCATACTCGTCAACTGTGTAGAGCAGCACTGACTGATAAGATGTAAACCATTATCGTGTGTGTTGTGTAATAGGAAGTATGTATATTATGTGGCCAATAGCTGGTGGTGGAAGTAATGACATTATGATGGGCATGTGGGATCCACAGCCCACCCTTTGCAGGATACTCAGGTTAATCTGTATTGTAGCATGCAGGAATGCCATAGGTGTGTAATAGGGTTACCTGCAATCTGGTCCTACATATACTCCCCTAATGTCAGGCTGTGTCCATATGTGGCACCTGTCTGTGTTTTAGCAAGGCAGAACAGTGCAGCTATGTAGGAAGGTCTTGTGAGATTGTGGACCTGATGTCTGAATGTACCCCACATATAGGTATGCAGATGTATACATATATACATATATATATATATATATATATATATATATATATATATATATATATATATATATATATATATATATATATATATATATATATATATATATATATATATATATATATTTATACATGTATGTCCACAAATATACAGATACCCAAGTATAGACATATATATGAGCACAAATATACATCACATATATCTACACATATATAGATATTTACCTATATGCACATGTCTACATATATACAAACACACACAAACATATATGTATGTAAATACATGTCCCCTATATTACTACCACAGTGGTGCATGCTATGTGTGAGAAAACAGCACACATAACATTACACACAGATATCTACAGCTGTCAGTGTGTGCAACATGGATGGGTATGCCATATGTGAACCCCTTGTTGGGACCACATTGCCCTTATCTGTGAAATATGGAATGGTAATATGGGGAAATATTGCAGGTATAGTTGTGGAGGTGGTCAGGGTTGGTAAATACAGAGGACAGCCTACAGGGGTGGTATGTGACACATGTTGTGGGTAAACACTCTGGATGGTGTGTGTGGTCTGTGATGTGGATGCTCCATGGGCCCCAATATGGATACAATGGGAACAAGCCTCCCACCCACTACTACTCACTACAGCAGTCCACATCCTGAATATGCCTGGCCTGGAGGTTGAGCAGGAGGAGCATGTTGGTCCTGTGAATGTGTACTGGGTGCCTCAGAGTGATGTAGCACATCCCACATGTGTCTGTGGAGCCCATTATGGAACAGACCCTGGACCTGACCTCAGGGGACAGGAACATGTCTGTTTGTGCCCCCGAGGGGGACAACATCCCCTGGGTTGGTTCCACCTGACGGTATTGCTGGACCAGTACATGAGGAGGCCCCAGGGTGAGACACACATGTGATGTGGCCAGGTAACATGGGCAGATGAGTTTGGAGAGGTTGCTCTGCTAGCCAATAGTACATATACATGCTATTGTGTCACTGTTATAGAACATATGTTGGTAGTAATAGTCTACACAATCCCAGAACATGTCCAACAGCATGCATAGATAAGCGCAATGACACAGTATGTCAGTTGTGCAGCACATACACATAGCAAGTATACCACAGGCATATATGGAATCATTGTGGCTCTGACAATGACATGCAGGTGAATAGTCTGTAACAGGCCAGCAATGATAGTGTCCACACAGGGAACATGCCTACAAACACATTGCACAAAGCATGGTACAGTACATCTGCCCCACTGGTAAGTATGCTGTAGCTATACATACTGACTTGTGTGTACGGTTTGTTGTTGCTGATATGGTGGGGGGTGACAGTGATGTGCATTAAGAACTGTGGTAACCTTGCTGCATGACTTGCTCACACCTGTGTCTATCTTTATGTCTTTCAGGCACAATGTCTCTTGGAAGGCTGACCACCTACACAGCAGGAGAAAATGACAACTTGCTGGATGGACTCATTCATCATTATGCAACCTTGTTTGGCCATGCTGCCCAAGATCAGCAGGAGTGGATCGCCCTGTGAAGCAACCTAGTCCACAGGGTCAATGATGTTGAACTGCACAACCGCATTTATGAGCAGGTCCGGCATCATTGTTCTGACCTGCTCCACAATGCCCGTCAGCATGTTGCTGCAGTCTGGGGGGATCATCTCACCACAGGGGGGGCCATGCCATCCATCCCCTCGACATATGTGGAGGAGCTCCTGGCCAGCCTTGTGGCACCTGCCCATCCGGCCAGCCACCAACCACCAGACACCTTTGTGGAGATGGGTGCCACCCACACACCGGCTGAGGAGTGTGCAGGTAAGGCCACAGGGCACATCCATAGACCACTGTTGTGTATACATATGCATAGGTACAGATAGATCGTGCATATATGACATGTCATAGAAATATTTTGTTGCTGCATAGTAGTGATAAACAGATGTCCATATTTGGTAGTATTGTGGAAATGCACTGTTGATGTATTGTAATACTGCACCCACCCTGTAGCACTGCCGCAGTTGTGGCCACTGACTTTGCATCTCTCACCCTCTTATGTAGGTCCCGCTGGGATACCACGAAGGCAGCAGCCTGTAGCTGGTGAGTATGATTTATGTAGATGCTTGCCAATACACCGGGCATGTAATGGTGATGGTATATTCCATGCACACATCTAACACACCCAGAATGCATGCTGTACATGTGCACGTATTGTTGCTGTGAAATGCGCGACATCACATGGGTGACCATGATGGGGTATTTGAAGGGTATGTCAGACACCTGCACGATAACTAACATCCTGTCATTGCAGAATGTGTCCACAGGGAGTAACATAATGGTGGGACATGGGAGACATAGCCTACAGTAGGGACATGTTTGGAACAACACCCAAATACAGTGCAACACCAGTGTAAATGCCTGTAGGACAATGGCAACTGCTGCAGATATATACTATGGCATAAGGCATTACAGTGGTCCACATTATCAGCTGGGACTAGGCTGTAACATGTGGTATTCAGTGTGTGGGACACTGCAAAGTGACACACATGTGTAGGGCTTACTTGTCATGCATCTGCAAAAAAACTGAAGGAGAGGGACGGGTGTCAGCATGACACAGCAGTGCACTGCAGCAGGGATCCTAAGGATTCTAAGAATGGCTGTATCTGCACATAGTCAAGTTCAGGACCTGTGGATGCCATAACCCTACCCCACAGCAATAGTGACAGCAGTGTGTGAACACCAAGAGATGTGCACATGAGTAGACCTTGCAATCATGCAGAATAGGGGGACATGTGTAGGGCAGACTGAACATACACTGGCAAATGCAGATGGCCCACACTGGTATACTCCTGCTAGTAGTGACTGCTGTAGTACACACAGCAAGAGGTGCAACAAACTGTCATGAAAAGGGTGTGCACACATATTCCCACACGGTGTGTATGCATCGTGGTCAGCATCTGCACACCTAGCACATTCCATTGACACTGCATGTGAAAGTACAGGACATATGTCACATATCGGGCTCATGTACTCTTAAGATATATGGTGATGTGGTCCCCTGGCAGAAGGATGGGTGCTTCATATCAATAAGGGTTTGTACACCCCCATAGCCATGGTATGCTCTGATGGTTGTCAGTGTAAGAGTATTGGATTGGTCATACATGGTCCGCTGATGTTGAGAGCTGTGAATCAGACATGAGGCATTCACAAATGACATCTGTCCACATTTCATCCCAGGTATGTGTTGTTGGAAAACATAGGGGCTGTGAGCCTTAAAGATGACATAACTGACACAGTAGTACACATTCAACACCTGCGAGGTGTGGTGCACAGTACATGGCAGGGTGCAGAACAGGTGCACAGCAATACTGTGTTCATGGGTGCAGTGGTATCCAGGGGAAGAGGCTTCACCTAGTGACACAGCACATACATCACACACATGTGTACTGTTGCTAGCATGGATTGACTATAGCTGCACTGCATGCTGTTGGGTACTATATGTTATGCATGTTGACAGAGGGGTAATAGGAAGACTGCTTATACTATCATTGTGCAACCTCACCTGTGTGTGTGTGTGTGTGTGTGTGTGTGTGTGTGTGTGTGTGTGTGTGTGTGTGTGTGTGTGTGTGTGTGTGCATCCTGGTGGGTAGTTAGTTTGTCTGTAGGATCACTCCGGTGAAGTGGAATGAGGTTGATGCATGTAGGATGCTTGTGTGCATGTGTGTGTGTTTGTGTGGTTGGCCAAATATGCATATGTGTGATTGTGGGGTGTTCATACAGCAGTACCTCCCCCTGGGATCATGCAGTACATGTACATGGACTGCCACATTACACACCAGGAATACTTGTCATGTGTGTAGTCACAGGACAGCTAATAGTATAATATGGTCTGTAGCATGGAACAGGCATTGAGAGGGAAGGTAGACACCAAGTACACCCTTAATATCTCATTCAGCAGAGCGGTCACCTACATCCCACTTAAGCAGCACTACAGATGCATTGGGGAATTACTAGTCAACACCAGGGAGTATATCCAAATATTACAGTTGTCACATGATAGGCTGATTGAGCAGCATATCTGGCATGTACTGAGCATTGCATACACATGACAGACCAGTACGTGATATCATGGATAGAACATAGTAGCTCACACATATAGGGGCCATGCTCATGATCTCCACACATACACAGGGTGAACACTAAATAACAGCAGTGAGGCCATCTAAAACCACTACAACAGATCAGACAGGTAATGTAGTAACAGGTTTTGTGTTGTGACTGCTTGTGTAGGCATTTACAGGACTGATATGTTAATGAGTGGTATCAATGTGTATATGTTAACAAGTGTGATGCAGGATGGGGTACACATGGACATATACGTGGGACTGTCTGTAAAGTCATGGACGGGTGGGTATTGCAGAGGTGTGTGTGTGTGTGTGTGTGTGTGTGTGTGTGTGTGTGTGTGTGTGTGTGTGTGTGTGTGTGTGTGTGTGTGTTTACTGTTAGGCAATACTGTACAGGTTTTAAAGTGCATTTATTGAATTCCTTGACAGGTGGCGAGGTGGGTCAGGGTCCCTCCTGCATACAATCTGATGCTGGTGCCCATACAGACACCAAAGATGATGATAGTACTGTTGAGGCACAGGTGGGGTTGTCAGGGGCTGACTCTGCATCATCATTTGACATCCCCCTTTTAGCCACCCCAACCCTGCACACAGTTTCCGTGCCTATACATACCCCATCACCAGTGGTTATAGCGGAGGGACAGTTGGCGTTTGGTGGCAGTGCTCAGGAAAGTGCGGTAACCATGCCTACTGTGTCTGGTAGCAGCAGGCATAGCCGGATGTCCGGCAGGGCACCACATAAGCAGATGTCCCAGGGTGTTCATGGTAGGGCCACTGGACATCATGCCCCTGGCAGAGGTGACATAGCTGGTACCAGTAGGCACATGTTTTAGGCTGTTATGGTGGTACAAGCATGTATGTAACATTACACCAGACAGGGCCTGATGCTACAGAGGGCTTCTCTCACATCTGTAAGCGACAACATCTGTGAACTGTATGGTGCCATCCGTGCTTATACTGAGCTCATGGATAGACGACATGGTGAAATGATGGCCCTCATTGGCCATGGTGTGTCCGTGCTTGAATGTGTGGTGGGGGTGTGGTGAAGGCCACATTGATGTAGACCAGCAAAACCAACAGCTAGCAGTCAGCATGGATGTGTTAGGATACCAAGGGGCTCCCATAGTGGCAGTACTATCCTTGGCAGTGTGGTGGAGCTGCCCACACTGCACCACAGCAGGCCACATACATGTGGTCCTGTCCAGTCCCAGGAGGGCCCTGGTACCAGTGGACATTTGTCATCGGCAGGTGAGAATAGCACATCAAGGCCTGTACCTGGATGTGCCCCTGGAACCCCTGGCAGGCACAGTCCATGTGTCTGTGGCCGGAGGCAGTGAACTGCATACCCTGCCAGGTATGGTCTGCAGCTGTCCATAAACACCTGTGTAGGGCAGCTACATGGCAGAACTGTGTGCATGAATACCCACACACCATACAAACACATCTAGGGCAACCCCATACCTACACACACCATATCACCATGCCCAGCACACCGCAGTACACCTCTCACCCACACACATGGTCTCAGATGTATGGCCCACCCTCTGCCTCTGGAAAACCAACATCACACCCTGTGTATATGATGATACATGTGACACATCCCTGTCATACATACCATCAATGCAGGGACAGGCTAATATGGTTCTGATGCGCACGATGACTGTACTACATTGTACCACAGTAATGCAGTGTAATATGTTGTAAGGAGTAAAGTGTAATACATATATGGCAGGTAGTGTAGCCATCCAGCAATGATGCATTATAGCTGTTAGTAACATTGGTTGATTGTGGTCTCTATAATGTTATCCATTTGTGTTGTAGGTGTACATGTGTCAGCACAAGGATGCCCTGTGCATATGATGATACCTGTGCCACATCCCTGTCATCCATAACATCAATGCAGGGACAGACTAATATGGTTCTGATGCACACAGTGACTGTACTACAGTGTACCACAGTACTGCAGTGTAACATGTTGTAAGGAGTAAAGTGTAATGCATATATGGTGGGTAGTGTAGCCATCCAGCAATGATGCATTATAGCTGTTAGTAACAGTGGTTGATTGCAGTCTTTATAATATTATCCATTTGTGCTCTAGGTGCACATGTGTCAGCACAAGGATGGTCTGCAGTCATATTCCACAATGAGGTATGGCACTGTGGTGACACCATGGCTGTGACATATCTGAGTTACAGTTGAACACATGTCACAGGTTAGTATAACGGCTATTGCCTGTGCCACATGGACAGGTGACCCGCTTGGGCATGTATACCCTGCAACCTGATGTAGATCCATCCACATACAAGCACACTGTTACTTGGCAACATTGGGACTAGACCCCTACCTAGGTATGTAGTGATACTGAAGTGTGTGACTTACATTACACACACCACACAGCGTTTAGGGTGAGGTGTGTCCCAGGTTACATGTTACATGCAGAACATCCCCAGACATATACAGTATGCTAATGGGGGATGTAATGGGTGTATATGGACAATATGTAGTGTGACAAACCTTCATATACACATTAACAGACACATAAAAGGTAGACATACATCCGAGAGACCAGGGACTATCACTGCTAACTAACTTGACCGTGTGTCCAATGTGTTACAGGTAGGCTGTGCAAAGCACATACATAACTGGCCTGGATTGTGGCATCAGTTACCTATATTGTTAATGGTGACAGTGGTAACCATAACGTGGTACACGGGACATATACTGGGTGTACCTGGGTGTAATGACAGTGTACATGGCACCCACTTCCCCCAGTGGATATTGTACTCCTGGAAACCCATGATTACACTCTGCCATACCCACCATCACACATTGTCCATGACTGCAATGCAACCCATAGTATACCCCAACAGTGGTACTACAGAGATATACATTTAATGCACATGCCACATGCGTAGTAGGGTGTTGCATTGTCATGCCTTACCTATGGGCAGCAACAACACTATCTGTACTACTGTGTGGCAATGGGTATTGTAATAGGCATATGTGGCCTTGGAATGCTGTACCCTACAGATATACGGACATGCACACATACACACACTTGCCAGAACACAGTGGGTATCCCATGCCTATCAACTCATTTGTACAACACTGTTGTGCTGGTACAGCAAGGCTCCTGTAGCCGGTATAGAGAGGAGCTTAACAGGATACATGTGATGCCCCATACAGCAGCAGCCACAACTGACTATGGCAATGGGTGTTGTGGTGGTTGTGAAGGCCCTCATGGAATTCCCAAGTACAGGTGTGCTAACAAAAAGACACTGCTATACTCAGTCATGCAGACATACATGTGTCAGTTCTGGGGTGCATTGCTGCAGGTGGTCATAGCTGTGTACCTAGCTATTGTCCATGGAAAGATGGGTTGTGTTGGGGATGTGTGTACAGTAGTATCCTGCTGCCAGGTGGCAGCAGGCAATCTATTGACAGTCACCACTGTGGTGACCCTCAGGGTGAGAGTGACATGCATCAGCCAATCCTCCAGGTGCCTCCTGCACAGGGCCACTGAGGTGATCAAGTTGCCATGTATACAACATGCATTACAGCACATGGTTAGTGTCTGTGATGGAGACCTGTAGCCAAGCATGTTCTGTTGACTGTAGTAGTGTAGTGGAGGTACCCATGGCATGTGGTACATACAGGGTGTCATCTCCTATATGTGCCAGTTCTTACACACCTGGGCAGACATGTCAGTGTCAATCAAGCTTAGGTTGCCTGTACATATCCCAGCCGGATACCTGCCATCTGCACATCTGTACATGGACTGACACTCATCACCTTCACAAGTTGCTATGCAGTAGGATGAGTGTGTTGACAGATAGATGTTTGACAACAATATGTATGCCATAACTACATGGCAGAAGCCCTCACTAACATGTGCTGTACAGATGGTAGTCTACAGTTACATTCCACATGTCAGATCATTATCCAGTAGGGGTTATATACTTTGACACAGCTCACACACCAGGGATACAACAGGGAGGCCTCAGAATCCAGCTATGGCTGCAGGTGTGCCTGTTGCCAGTAATACATTGAGCACTCTGCTCTTGCCTGGGTAAGCACTGTCAACAGTAGTATTGCCATGTTACACTACATGTCAATGTGACAGCACGTACAGCGGGCCACTACCCCTGTATGTAACACATTCACATGGATGACAGTGCTGTACAGGCCTCATATACATCTGTGTCCCACACATGACACTCACACCCCTTGCTACTGTACTGGCATCACATAGGCACATGTATTGTACATGGCATTACATACACTTATTACAGATGTCATTACCCTGCTATATTATCAGACTGGGTGGTGTGAACTGGTTACCAGGGCTAAGCCATGCTTAGCAAGTATCAACATTGCTGCAATATTACAGCTGAGCTGCTTTGCGCACTGGTATGTGAAGCCTACACTATGTAAGCACCCGTATGTTTACCTATAGCTTAGCACCACTTATCTTCACACAAACCACATGCAAACCCACTTAAAGCTGCTCAAAACTGCCTTAACCACTCTGTATCAGACAGGTCTTGTTCTACCCAGCAACAAAATGGACAGCCCTTGAACTCAGGACCTTATACACTATAGTCTCAACACTTAAACACTACGCCATGACCACTGTGAAGACAGCTGGTGTTTTACCAATATATCTGTCAATATAGATATTGAGTAGTATTGTACAATTACCTTTACTTCCACAATTGTGTATTACTTGTTTTTAATATGACTGTTGCATCGCATATGTTGTTTTATCATAATGTACACATAGCAGATGCATATGGTGAGATACATCTGGGAGGGTATACTCAACCGTGAGGTTTACACATGACAGGAATATGGATAAATGCATATACTAGGTCACTATATGTCTACATGTACATATACATGTATAGCCATAAATATGTTTGTATACAAATCTGTATAGTGCAACAAATATATATCGCCATATGTACGTCTCTTCGTATGTACACATATATATATATATATATATATATATATATATATATATATATATATATATATATATATATATATATATATATATATATATATATATATATATATATATATATATATATGTATGTATATGCACATCCTATGTGTACAGATGTGCCTGTTTATGTGGATATATATGTAGATATATATAGCTATATATGCATACATATCTCTTCTGATACAACTATTACTGTCAATATAAATGTAAATATCCATACGTATATGTGTATATGTATCTCTATCTGTATATGTGTAGAGATATATTGCTCTGCATATGTATAGATCTGAGTGTTTATATGTATATATGTATATATATATATATATATATATATATATATATATATATGTATGTACATATACATATCCATCTATGTATGTCAATATGTATATGTGTATATATCTATATAGATATATGGATACTTATATATACATATATGTTCACCATATGTCCTGAACATGGAGTGGAGCAGCATGTAACATCAGATAGAACAGGACCAAGAACAATGACATCTACCACAGTCTGTACATAGGCCAAGGTACATATTCACAATACACACACTGTCGACAATCACCATAAGTACACAGACCTCAGTACTGTACACACAACCACAGAATGCCCTGGTTATGTCCTCAAATATAAACCCTACTATACATAACATGTGTAGCAGTCTGATATCTCACTGGCTTGTAATCAGATATGATGTCAATAAATATGGTGTACAGAAGATATGCACCTCTTACTGCATGACATATGTACAAATTTTGACAGAGTTGTGGCTGGAGGTGCAAACACAGGACCAATATTGACATGTTGCTGTGATAACCTCATACATTTACTGTTGTAACAGGGTTTGTTGCAACATATGTTCTATGAGGGATATGAAGTTAGTAACTCTCATGGTTGTCACCATGTACTGACTGCAATCCTCACACTATGCTTCTACAGTTCACAGATAGCTGCTTTGCGGGAAACACAAGAAACAAAAACACCACACACTGCCCAGTCTGCAGATGACCCTACAGATGGGGATTTCCTCATAAACATATAGCACTGACATAACAGGTATTAAAACATGTAGGACATCCATATCCACACACACCCTGTTAAACCAACATTACTCCAAATTCAGTATAGCAGCACTTACATTCTGTAGTCATGTCAGGTGCATCCCCCTCATGTGTGTTGGCCTGTTCCCACAGTGTATGTTGTTAAAGGTAAATTCCCAATCCATCTGTGATGCTGTTTGCCAAACAACATATCTAGGTCCTGCTCACAGTGAATGGAAAGCCCCAACACCAACACGATGTTCCTAGATATTGGAGTGTGTTTCCATGCAATTGGCTATGGGAATGTTACCACAGCTCTTCCACATGCAATCAGCTAGAGAAGGGCTGTAATCCATGCAGAGGCCACCAGCTGATCATGAGCATCACTTACAATACACATGCTGCTGCATAAGCAAAGCAAGTGTAAGTCTCCACATCCACCAGAGAGGGAGTGAGAGAGACAGACAGAGGCAAAGATAGGTCAGGGAGGGGTGGGAGAGTAAAACTGAGGCATGTTTGTGTCACACACCTACCAGTACAGGGTATCAAACCCCTGACTATGTATTGCTATTCCATGTCAATGCAGTTATTGCATATGCCACATAGCTTACATGTTGGAGAGTTGTCCAAACTTATATCCGATGGTGAGTGACATCTGCAACAGTGATATAGTAGCGATACAGTAGGTGTAGTCCACGTGCCTGTCCACATGAGCAGGTGTCAGCGCCAACACAGCCACACTCTCACAGGGACTCACACACCTTGGCACACTTGGCAGGGTCAGGAATACACAACACCATAATGCACAGGTTTCACATGCACCACAGGGGTTATCTGGAGGTTTTATGGGCAAATGGTATGTGAAGGTGTCTGACATCAGACAGCATGCTTCAGTATGCCAATGGAAATTGTAGTGAGTGTGAATGTGGTCTAAAACATCATACACCACACAAACAGACACAAGGTGCAAGTACTGACATGTATAGGCACATTGTTTCACGGGTGTGTAGTGGTTGACTGTGCCAGAAGCCTATACAAGACTAGGTGAAGGGTATACCTTGGCATCAGGTCACATGACAATGGTCTGCAGTGTGGCTCTTGGGTGTACTGTCTGGATTGGCCCACGCAGCTTGGTCTTGTATTCACCATCCAGTCACCTGGGTTACTATTGTGTGTGGCCAGTGCTGTGCAATGTGGCCAGTGCTGTGCAATGCTTGCCATGTATGTGTTCTATAGTCCATGACATGGACGGTGTCTGGGATGTGCACACATCCCACATGCATGTACAGTGACATGTGGAACTGCACCTGGGGTGTCTGGCCAATGCTGTGTATACAGATTGTTATCATCAGATGTGTCAGTCCTGGACTCATGTGGCGGAAACTGTTAATAGACAGCATGTTGACCCTGCACCTATATTGATAGCTTGATACAGGTATTCCCTGGTGTCAGTGGCATCTGACCATACAGGGCATGTGTTTAAGGCATGGTATGTCCTTTCTGGGTCACATTTGATGGCACCACAAGTGTTGCAGCTGTCCAGTGGGGAACATAGGGAAGGTGCACTGTCTGCATGTACGTGTCTATTGGACTGATGCACAGGGTGCCATGCCCTCTGCAGCCCACTGCAATCACACCATGGTTACTATCAGTGGGCAATATGCAGAGTACTACCAACATAACAGTTGTTGCCTAGGCAAGTGTGTGTGTGTGTGTGTGTGTGTGTGTGTGTGTGTGTGTGTGTGTGTGTGTGTGTGTGTGTGTGTGTGAGGCATGGGTTGAGAGTTTTTTCTGGGTAATATGAGGGTTGCTAACTTTGTTTGCCTGGCTTTGATGTCACATGTAGGGGTACTGATTTGCACCCCAGCCTCTCCGCTATTTCACATCTGTTATCCCTGTAAGGTGGACATTGTGACATGTACAAGGCCACCATATAAATAATTTACAAAACCCACTCCACAATGAGTCCAGTTGTTACACACTCACAGCCAGCTCCACACAGGATACAAATGACAAACACAGACACACACATGCCATATCAGGACTAGAGCTCCTAACTTACTTGTTTATTATACCATGCAGTTATAGGATGCACCATGGAGATTTCTGGAATACTGCTTCCCCAAAAGTGTATTTCACAGTGAATGACATCAACAGGCTTGCCAAATTAGGGCATTTGAATTGTAGTGAGTGTGACTAGCCTAAAAAAGCAGTGCTCCCTACACAGACATCAAAACACACACAAAAACATCCACAACTGCCATGTGTGGGAACAGCACCCCTACCAGAGATCTGTATCACACTACAGCATTACACTGTTAAAGGACACACCACAGAGATTACTGGAGTACTCCTTCCCCAAAGGTGTATTTCACAGTCAATGACAGCAGGCTTGCCAAAGTAGGACATTTGATTTTTAGTGAGTGTGAGTAGCCTAAAAAGCAGTGCTCCATCCACAGACAGACAGACAGACAGACACACACACACACACACACACACACACACACACACACACACACACACACACACACACACACACACACACACGCACACAGTTGCCATGTCTGGGATTAGAACTCCTACCTAACTAGTTTATCACACTGCAGCAGTACGCTGGTAAAGGATGTGCCACAGATGTTACTGGGCTGCACCTTTCCCAAAGGTGTATTTCACAGTGAATGACATCAGCAGCCTTGCCGAAGTAGAGCATTTGAATTGTAGTGAGTGTGACTAGCCTAAAAAGCATTGCTCTCTACACAAACAGAGACACACACACACACACAGTTGCCATGGCTGGGATTAGAACTCCTACCTAACTAGTTTAGCATACTACAGCAGTACGCAGTTATAGGACACGCCACAGAGATTACTTGACTACAGCTTTCCCAAAGGTGTATTTCACAATGAATGACAGCAGTCTTGCCAAAGTAGGGCATTAGAATTGTAGCGAGTGTGACTAGCCTAAAAAGCATGGCTCTCTACACAGACAGACACACACACACAGCTGCCATGTCTGGGATTAGGATTTCTACCTCACTAGTTCATCACACTACAGCACTCCACAGTTATGGGACGTGCCACGGAGATTATTGGGCTACAGCTTTCTCAAAGGTGTATTTCACAGTGAATTATATCAGCAGCCTTGTCAAAGTAGGGCATTTGAATTGTAGTGAGTGTGACTAGTCTAAAAAGCATTGCACTTTACAATGACAGACACACACACACACACACACACACACACACACACACACACACACACACACACACACACACACACACACACACACACACACACACACACACACACACACACACACACACACACACACACACAGTTGCCATTTCTGGGATTAGAACTCTTACCTAACTAGTTTATCACACTACAGCAGTACACAGTTACAGGATGCACCACAGGGATTACTGGGCTACACCTTTCCCAAAGGTGTATTTCAAAGTGGATGTCCTCAGCAGGCTTGTCATAGTAGGGCTATGGGGAGGGAAGTGTAATTGCATGGGCCATAACCCATTCATCTAGAGGTTGACACCCCACATGTGGGCACATGTAGGGTTATATTCCACAGGTACATGTATACAGCTGCTAGATGACTACTTCCTTGTACAGTCATATTGCACAGCTAGCACTTGCACCACATTGTCTGTAATGCTGGCTGATACCGGTGGCTAATGTCTACAGTGAGTGACATTAACACCTCATGTGGTTGCAGCCATTTGGCTGTGTGCTGTGTAAGACAGGCCTCCTAATGGATGGCTTCTTGCCACAGTCACTCTTTTTCACACATCTATGTACGTCTACTTTTGGCTTATTATAGTGTGTTGTCCTTTGATATATGTCTGTATTCCTATCCACTGTGTGTGCAAAGCATGACCGGTGCATGCTGAGGAGTGTATGCACTAAAACCTGCAACTGCCAGATATGTATGGTCCACTGTTGTTTGTAGACATGGGCTTCGTTAGTTTAATGGGCTTCATTAGTTTATGTGTGTGAGCATGCCCAGTATGACCTTTCAGTATGTTGTTGACTGACATTGCCTTCATTTCTCTAAGTGTGTGAGCATGCCCAGTATGCTCTTCTGTATTAAATGCATGGATCCATTCCAGGTAGTTTGCACTCCAGTGCAGACCTGTGTGTTGTACTCCTACAGGTAGCAAATGGTTTCTGCAGGGTATCCATCGATCATTTGGCAATATGGGACAAACTGTGCAGGGGATAGTGTGTACTGTAGGTGATTGTGTCTGTGCTGCTTCAGCTACATGGTACTGCTGTTAGCAAATATATTCAGACATGTGTACTGTTATACACTGTAAAGTTTTCTGTCCTCATGCAATGCCAGGTGGACATTCTTGCTCACGTTGATGTCTTGGGGGACAAAGGTGACTGCAGCTGTATCCGGTATTGTGGGCAGACGCCTAAATATTCATGGTAAGTTATGTCATTTTGGAGGGGGAGCCGCAGACACTTGCTGCTGGGTCTGTGTATCCAGTTCAGCACTTTGGTACAGTGCTGCAGAGTATCCCATACTTGTACATCCATCGACATGACAGTATGGCCTTATCTTGTTGTGGCAATACCTCACAGCTGTACAGATTTGCACAGGTTACCCAGAGGCAGGGGCCATGAGTCAGGACATTACTGCTATTGTGGTGTACGGGCAGGTATGTAGCCACCCATTTATGTGTCTGCAGCCAGGGATAGTGTGTGCACACAGCTTTGTGTTGGACCTTGCACATTCCATGCTGCCCATGCTCCCACCCCCCCTCTGCTATTTTATCCTCTTCCATGCATTATGCATACATTCTCTGATGCTTTCCCTAAGGTTATCACCCCATCACAGCTGTGTTTTGGTGTTTGTCCACAGTTCATGCAGTGGGACATGGTGGACATGTTACTGTGGTTTGTCCACATGGGCTTGCATATGGCTTATGTGGAGTGTGTAATGTTATTTGGGTACCCATGACATAACATGCATTGGCAGTACATGTGAGACACAGGCCTTTGGCAGAGGCCTGTGGGCCATTAGGTGTTGATGCGGGCCAGATGTGGCAGGCCATTGCATTCTGTCAGTTCTATAGTCTCAGACCACCATACTTTATATTCTCCTGGGGTGACAGGGTAGATGTGCTAGGTGTTCATACCAATACCTTATATCAGTCTTGATCAGGTGGTATAGATGCTGGCTGCATGCTACCTATGGCTAGGGACACACCTGCATGGGACACCTGCACTGCATGCTGCATTCTTTCGCTATTGCCATATACAGGTAGGGTCATATTGTACCCATTCCACACAGCAGGGATACAACCAGTGAGGTACCTGTGGTCGGTGTTTGTGTGAGCTGGGTGCATGTGTGCTATGGAAACTACTTGCATCTGACACACAGATATGCATGGGGCATTCCAGTTATGCTGGTATGTACAGGTCCATCAGCTGTTTTCTAGTACATCAGTCCTACCTCCTTTGTGATCTGCAAGTGTTCGGGCAGACAACACCAGTATCCCCTACTACAGGACCAGATAATGTCATGCATACCTGTAAGTACAATTCCAAGGGTGTCTCCATTTTACCGTGACACAATATATACTTTATGTCTGGGGTACTTTCCCCTGTGTACTGCTTGTATATCTAGCCCAACAGCCATGCCATGTCAATCTTTCAGATGGTGACACATATTACCACCATACATTTACAGTGACATACTGCTAGCATGTGTTATACTGGTGGGGATAGTCTTTGGCACTGCAGTTGTGCGGACTTGGCCCTGTCATCAATAGTAGTTGGCAATGGCCACCAGGTCTTACCTCAACATGCATACATACTGACCACTCTCACACAATATGAAACACACACTGACCTAACACACACATACCTGCATATTGTGCAAATGCTAGAACCTATCCTGCTACCTTGGCCACCTCTGGGCATCTGTGCTCCACTGGTATTATACCTACACATACATGCTGCTACATTTCTACATAGGGTTGTGGGGGGCACACCTGACTGTTACAACGTGTGTACATCAGATTGGGGGCACACCAGACTGTTACTACATTTTTAAATAGGTATGGGGGCACACCTGACTGCTACTACAATGCTAAGTAGGGTTGGGGGGAGCACACCTGACTGTTTCTACATTCCTACACAGGATTGGGGGAGGGGGGCACACCTGACTGTTACTACATTTCTAAGCAGGATTGGGGGAGCGGGCACACCTGTCTGTTTCTACATTTCTACACAGAGGTTGGAAGGGGGCACACCTGTCTGTTTATACATTTCTATACAGAGGTTGGGAGGGGGCACACCTGACTGTTTCTACATTTCTATGGTGGATTGGGAGAAGGGGCACACCTGACTGTTTCTTCATATCTGCATAAGAGTGGGGGGCACACCGGACTGTTACTACATTTCTACATAGGATTGTGGGAGGGCACACCTGACTGTTTCTATATTTCTACACATATTTGGGGGGCACACCTGGCTATTTTTACATTGCTACACATGATTGGGAGCACACCTGACTGTTTCTACATTTCTACATGGGATTGCAGGGGGCACACCTGACTGTTTCTACATTTCTGCATAGGATGGGGGAAACACCTGACACTTGTACACATTGGCTATGACTGTACTGGTATGTCCGGTACTCCATTTCATTCTGTATTCTAACCTACCATGCTAACTAGAGGGATATCAGTGTACTACAGGTCGTAGTTTTGACTGACCTACGTATTCGTTTCTGACTTCCTACCCTCCAGAACTAACATCCCACTGCCTGACCTGCTGTAGTCTGTTTGTGTAGGCCTGGAGGGGGGGTTATCCATAGGCATCATTCAGAGGCCAGGTTCCTATTAGATGACCGAAGACACATTATATTGAATGTGTCTTGGTCGACTGTAAAACAATGAAAATGCAAAATAGCGAAGCGGATTTTAAGTGAATTCTTTCCCAAGGAAAGAATTTGCTTGACCGCTCCTGTTACTTTGCCATTTTTGGCTCTGTAGTGCAATCTCAGAGTTGGTATATTTAACTAGGGGTGTGTGGGGGGGGGGTGAAGCACCCCACTTTATGCATTATTTCAATTTTTTTTCTTTTTTTTTTTGGAACAGCTGTTCTGAGCTTTCGAGATTGTAAGCTTTCACTTATATGGGTTTGATTATTCATTGTTCGCTTTTTTAAGTGCTTTATGATATAATATACACCCCAGTGGACTTAGCACAGCCTTTGTTTGTTTTTGTCTACACCTGTCCTGTTGGCTGAGACTGTTGTTGGGTATGTAAACCTCCCTGACTGGCATGTGTGAGTCATATGAACACACATGTGGCCCAGCACATTTCCTGCAGTGGGTTTTGTCACCCTGTGTAGTACTGGCTACTGTGGTGACAACAGTATTTGTAACAGATCTCATGGTGCCACTATAAGTGTCTACTATCTGCTGGCATACCATTCAGCCACCTGATTCCCTTGCATGCTCAAATCCTTACCATAGATACAGGTAACAACACATTCTACTCCATTCGGCAATTGGTAGGTAGAGTGACTTACCTTGTGGGTGTCCCAGTATTGAGGGTGGTGCTGCAGGACTGCCTATGTCTGATGCACATGGTACACTCCCTACACATGGTTGAGCACAGGTAGTGTCAAGTTTGGCATCCCTTTTACTGTATGTGTGAGTCAGAGAGAGTTGTCATTCCCTGGGTCCCTCCTGTGTCAGTGTATGTGCTATGCATTGCCTCTTTGCCAAGGCCAGGGTATGCTGGGCACACCTCCTTCTGCCTACTGGGGCAGGCTCTGGTTGTTCCTCCTCTGCGTCACTCTGTGCCTGTGCAGGCCTTGGCAATGGTGGGGGGCCTGTGTGGCCCTGCCCCGTGCTGTTCCTGCTGAAGCTGTTCCGCAGGATCATATTGTGTAGCATGGCACATACAATGACAATTTGGGTACATGTAGCTGGTGAGTATTGCAAGGCTCCACCGGATGTGTCCAGGCAATGGAACCGTGACTTGAGCAAACCAAACACATGCTCTATTATAATTATGGTCTGTGCGTGTGCCTCATTATGGAGTTCTTGTTCGAGTGTGTGCGCATTTCTGATGGGTGTCATCAGCCACGGCTCAAGTGCATAAGCAGCATCCCCCACTAGGTGACCGTAAGGGATGTCCCCATTGGCAAATCTTTGGTACAGCTGCTTCAGATGCCAGATGTGGGAATTGTGATAGCTTCCAGGGCAGCCAGCACACACATTCATTATTATGCCCTGGGCATCACACACGACCTGGCAGTTGATGGAGGGAAAGCCCTTGTGGTTTAATTAGACCCTACCATGCTCACCAGGTGGTACTTTGATGCATGTGCATGCAATTTATAGCACCCACTACCTCAGGGTATTTTGCTATTTGGTAGAACAGTTGCATATTGCTGGCCAATGCCTCATGGGTGTTGGGGAAATATACGTGCTCACCAGCATGTACTGACATGGCATCCAGGAACTGGTAGAGTACCCTGGATGCTGATCCCTGTGAGATCCCCATCATATCCCCAGTTGTCTTTTGGAAGGTACCTGTAGCTAGTATTCTTAGGCCTACACATACCTTGGTATCCACTGGGATGGGTTCCCCTCTGTTAGTTCTGTGTGTCAGGCATGGATGGCACAGCTCAACAGTTTGCTGTAAAAGGTCCCTGTCTACCCTATAGCACTCCACTATCTCCAGCTCATGTAGCACCTGGCAGGTTACCCTGGATTTGTACACTCTTCTCCGTCTCCTCACTTTGGATTGGTCGACAGCATTCACATCTTCACCACCCTCAGCCTCTTCCACATGTTGTCGTATGATAGCTATTGCAGCTCTTATCATTTTGTTTTTTTGTTTGTTAAAACTTCCCCGCTTGTATACACCGGTGGTGTAGAGTATGGGAAAAACAAGAGGGAAAGGTGTTTGCATAGTTTATAGTAGAGTTCTGGGCTGGGCTAGTCTGCTGTCTGTGTAATTGGCTGATTCTGATACATTTCACCTGCCAGCTATGCTAGTTCTCCTAGATTATCTTCCTACAGCTGTTTTTTCTTCCCATTGCCTCCCTATTTAAGCCTGGGAGTGTGCCACACAAACACAGTGCTCAAATTTGCACAGAGCTGCTATTTCATGGTCTACTTTTTTTTAACTTAAAAACCCAGTGCGTGGCATGTGCACACCCACTTAGGCAATGTAAAGAGTGCTAGGCAGCCTCAGACACACCCCCTTGCTTAGCTGTATTAAGCTAGAAGCAAACCCGAGCCACAGGGCTCCAATCTGCTTACAGTGTGCCTGACACACCCCACCATGGTGTCAGCTAACTCCTAAGCTTGCACCAAACTATTCCTGCTCTTACTGTTGGGAGCTGCCTAGCATGCAGGAGAAATCTGGGATTCACTATCATTCCCCTCATTTGCATAGGATTGTTTGCTAATGCATAGTTACATGTCCCACACTGAGCCTCCCCCCTTAGCAATCACTATTCACTGGCCATGTTGTCTTCAGTCTGCCATTGAGCATAATGGGAGAATAGTGATTTTGATTAGAATGCTTATTTTAGTTTTTTATTCTTATCCCCCTGATCCCATTTGTGCACTGTTGCCCTACGCTTATACAGCTGAGATTGGCTAAAAAAAAAAAAGTTTTTTTTTAAGTGTTTTCCATACCAATGGCCTTATAGTTGGCCATTGGCATGCTTTAAACATGATATCCACCCTTTATTTGGAACTGTCATGACTCCGTTTTGTAATTTGCAGAAATGTACTCCATTTCTGGTGCAGTACATTTCTGCAGATTACACTAGTCCTGCACAGCTAGTTTCCAGCTTCCTGGATCACAAATTCACCTCATTTGCATGGATTTCTCCTGCAAATGGGGTAATTTGCATACAGGGACTGAGTCCGTGCAGGACTAGTGCAGGAGCGCTTGTGCACACCCCTACAGGTTATTCCTGGATCGCATGGCAGACATATTGCCTGCTGGAGCTCCTGCACTAGTCCTGCATGCTGTGCAGGGCTTGCAGAATCTAGGGGATTGTCTTTAAATGTGGAGGAATGTAAATTATTTGACTTCTACCATTTGCCAAAAAGATCTGAGGTCTATGTATTTTCACAGGTAGATGCTGAATGATACCAGCTGCATTAGTGGGGGGTTTCACCTGGGATAGTGTCAGATGACAAGAAATGATGTCATTCTGCAAGCTAGCCCAGCAGTAATATTTAGGATATTAATTTTTAAGAACTCTCTGAGAGAGAGACTGAGCATTTTGTATTTTATCTTTGACCCGACAAGAACATCCACTCACCACATCTGCCTTGTGGCTAGTAGTAAGTAAGTTAGAGTACAATAATTTCTATTAGATATAATCAGAAATATAGTGAAGTGTGGAGCCTAGATGGATAACTGAGAGCAGTGAATTTTAAGAGCTCCATAAACTAGTAATAATATGAAATTGTTATTATTTTCAAGTTTAAAACATCAGAAATCTATAGATAACCTACTAAACTTCATAAATATCAATTTTGATGGAGATATACAAACATTTTCCTGTCAAGTGACTTGGAGATATATTGAGTCACTGAATATGAACAACTCAAGGAATCCTCATCCAGATGCTTCTTTGGAAAAAGAACTGCAATTGATGACATCTACCTTACAGGAAATATCTTTGAAGATGGATGGCTTTAAAAATGACTTAGAAAACCTCAAATGAAATTCTCAAAAACATACTGATATTCTTAAGGAACTATTACAGCAACACCATACAAAAATAAAAAAACATAGAGACTTCTCTAAATGACATTGAAGGGGGACTCAAAGAGGAAGAATTCCAAAATGAATTTCTGCTTAAGCAGAATACATGGCTGCTTAATAAAATAGATAACTTAGAAAACAGGGAAAGGAGAAACAACATAAGGATCTTTGGTCTGCCTGAAAACACTGAAGGAGAAGACATTATTTCATTCTTAACTTGGATTCCTGAATTTTTAGATTTGAAAGATGGACTTTTACATGGGATTGAAGGGGCACATAGAGCACTGAGGAAACCTACTTCTAACTCAACAAATACTCCACTTAGATCCATAGTTATAACATTTCTTTCATTTCTAGACAAGGAACTAATATTAAAATCTGCTTGGAGAAAAAAGGTTTGGTAATGATTATTCTTCCAGAATACTAGAATAAAGGAAAAAAGTCTGGCCAATGATAAAACTGTTGAAACAAAACAACATCAAAGCACAGCTGTTCTTTCCAGACAAGATAACAATACTTTTTGCCAATGAGATGAGAACCTTTAATGACTTAGAAGAAGCTAGTATATTCATCAAAAACAACATAGTGTCTATCCCAGAAGAAATGGAATGGGAGGTTCCTACTCTTAAAAGAATAAAAGAAACAAATCATTGGACTGATGCTAGAAAGAAGAAACAAAACACTGATTCCAAGATAGCTGCCTCCAAAAATAACTCTTACAACTACATCTCTCAAAGTATCAACTGATATGGTACATCACTTGTCATCTGTTTTTATTTAAAAAAAGGAGGGATTCTTAAACTGAGAAACAGCAATGATTTATTCAGAATGTTCAAAGAGTCCAATAATTCTTCACAAACAAAGGTAGGTCAAGATTGGTTACTATTTACATTATATATAAGCCAAATAAAGTGACATATAATACAAACATATAAGTTTCTATTCTCCTACTTGAACTCAATGAATACTTATCTTGTTCATTTTTCATTGATTTTACTTATAATAATTTAAGTAATTAATTAACTAATTCAACAAGGTACCATTCATCAGAGTTCAGACTGAAATGTAACAAATTAGCGTCATATATAACAGCAGTAACAGTGGAGTGTTTTGGGAAAAAAATGCTGTCATGGAGACTAATGCCTTCTTCAGTTAAAGTATGATTTAGAAATGTCATGTTTATCCTGGTTAAATAATAGTAGCAAACTCTTAGTACAAATATCATCATTATTATTTCTAAACATAGTTACTATCAGTTATGGCAGGTATCACAGCTATGAGTGCTGTTTGATCAATCCTGATATGGTGTGCATGGATGCAGCTGTGTCTGGCAGCTAGTACAAATTTCATTATTATTCTGTCTAAACATAGTTACTATCAATTATGGCAGGCATCATAGCTTTGAGTGTTGTTTGATCAATCCTGATATGATGTGCGTGAATGCAGCCATGTCTGGCAGCTAGTACAAATGTCATTATTATTCTGTCTAAACATAATTAATATAAATTATGGTGGGTATCATAGCTTTGAGTGCTGTTTGATTAAGCCTGACATGGTATATGTGGATGCAGTTGTGTCTGGCAGCTGTTACATGTTGCTATTTTCATCTCCGGGAAGCTGTGGGTTGCAACTTGTGATCGAGGTTTCATGCTGCGAGTGTGTTGGGAACAGACATTTGGTGTTTTGGCCTGGAACCGAGGGAAGGAGTGGATGGAACTGTGATTTGAGATGTTTTGCCAGAGAATGGTTTGTTTGTACGTCTGCTGAGTGAGAGGTGGGAGGGCTGGAGAGGGTGTTGTCTCTTGTTGTGGTGGCTTGTTGGGAGGTTTTTTTTTTTTATCTATTTGCTCTTGGTCCTTTCCCTGGCTGCTGCTTCGCTGAAGGGGACTGAATTTAGACTCGAAGTTTCAGTGAAGTGAAGCTTTTCTTCGGGTGCATCGCGAGCCTCTGGTATGCAGTACACAGACAAATTAAAAGAAACAGATGCTCCCAGGTTGCTATGGTAATGGAGACAGAGTGGCAATAATGCTTTATGGCTCTGAGGAGCCTCCAAAATGATTCTCGGCAATGACGTTTTTGGTTTTAAAAAATATATATAATAACAAGGCTGTTTTAAATCACATGTACACATACTGATGGCCTCCCAACACTTTGTTTAGCTCATTAAGTTGATTCTTGATAAAACACACACACACACACACACACACACACACACACACACACACACACACACACACACACACACACACACACACACACACACACACACAATAGTTATGTAATGTATGATTTTAGTAAATCTAGACATCAAATATATAATCATCATATAAGATGAAGCAGTCTGCTGAATTTAGATATTAAAGACAGGATTTAATAACATGGGCTTGTGTATAATAACACTACTTTTTTAACTTGTCATAAATGACATACACTATATTGAACATCAAGGGGAAGCATGATGATTTTCTTATATAGGTAAAAGTGCATAAGTCATATAATTGCTTTAACTTGAATTGTGGTTTTGTAACACATCTTGACCATACATAATACTTAAGCTGTTACCAAGGTAACTAATGTTTTATACATGGCATTAAACTAACAAAGTTGTTCAAGGGATACAATAGAAGCTTGAACTAGGAATGTCACAGAATGTAACAATCACATTCTGAACAAATAGTATTCAATTGAAAATAATCACTCCGTTTAACCTTTGCTGAATATAAAAAATAGAATGTTGCCATTTAAATCTAAAAACTTTTACTATATGCCATAAAATGGCAATTTATGAATATGGAAATGGAATTTGTAATCATTAATCACAATAAGTGAATTTGTTGTTTTTAACCTATAATTTCACTCATTTTATAATAAGAAACGACAGCTATGAAAATTCTTATGTGTAGGAAATGGGGGAAGACGGATGTACTGATAATTAAAATGCCCTAATTTTCATCAATGTTTGCATAAAACACACTTGATGCTTTAAGTAAGTTAGCAACAAACAAAGAGATTACATAAATGCTGGTAAACAACAAAATATAACTTCTGATATATCCAGTAAAATACATTTGATTATAAACATTAGATATAAATATTATTACCATTTATTTTTATTAAGTAATAAGTTTTGAAAGACTTCATTAATAAGGGTGAATATGTTAAATAACTGTGTACTATAATCTTTTACTGAGGTTTTATATATGATACATCCTACTTTACTATAATTAAATTGCTTGTCATTATCTTTCATGCAAATATTAATTGTTTATAAATAAGTAGACATTTATATTGTATTATAATTCTGTCTAATCTACAATAGTATTATATCTGTTCAAATTAATATAAATATTGCTTATTCCTATTACAGATATTCTTGATATGATAATTAAATTTATGGAGGTCAGATGTTCTGGATTGTCAAGGTATGAGTGTTAATCTGATGGACTTAGGTTTATCCATCAAATTAAGAATGATTTTCATCCCATGGCTAGTGTGGATCTTAGTTTTGTTAACATTTATTAATTTAAATTTGTTATTTCACAAAAACATTTTTAGTATGCCTGACCAAAACATTACTTCACTGGTAAACACTCAAAGTATAAAACTGATAATTTCCTTTAAAAGCTCAAACATATACTTTATAGTTATCAGAGGAAAATGTTTGACAGTCACAATAAAACTAAAAATAACCTAAGATGGATTTAACTTTATTATCTTTAAATACCAATGGCTTAAACAATCTTAGCAAGAAATCAAATCTACTGAAATTGTTAAAACTGGAAAAAGCACAAATTGTCTTCCTTCAAGAAACTCATTTCAAAACAAATCACAATTGCAAATGGATTGCTAAGGAATATATGATTGGCGCAGTCCACTTATAAGACAAAAACAAAAGGGGTAATAATTTTATGGAAAACAAATGTGATTAACCCAGAAATGATGTATAAGTATGAAAATAAATAAGGCCTTATGGCATTCGTAATAGTTAAATAAAATAACAGAATATATACCCTAGCCAATCTATATTCGTTCCTAGGCATTGGATCAGGAACTGTTAAAAACACTTGGATTTCATTTCCAATAATTATAAAGGCAACTTAATATTAGGAGGAGATTTTAATTGTATATTTGATATTTCTGTAACTACAAATGAAAGACCACTGCATACCTCTGCTGTATCAAAAGCTTTAAACAAGTGGGTAGAATCATTTCATCTTGTAGATACTTTCAAATTTAAAGAAGATAAATCTTTGTTGTTTTCCCATCAAGATGACAGATTTGGTACCCAAACTAGAAGAGATAAAATATTTGCTGCCCATGTCTTACACTTTAAAATCATTCATTTTTCAATCACTCCATGCCCCTTTTCAGACCACAATTCATTGATACTAAAACTTCAAAATGGGTACAAACCATCAATCTTTATCTCCAGAGTTCCAGCATATATTAGTAAAATGAAAGAGTTCAAGCCATGGCTATTATCTGAATTACAGTTCTTCTTAGATATTAATTACACCACAGACATTAATAAAATAATGAAGTGGGACTCATTAAAAGCTTACATGTATGGTAGAACCCTAACTTGGTATAAAAAAATCAGAGAATGGGATTCTGAATTATTAGATCTACAATCCAAACTTTTGTCAGCAAAAGCCGAAAAAAATCAAAATTATTTGGAGATGAAAAAAGTAGAAGTATTAAACAATAACCACGAAAAGAAGAAAAACGCTGTAAACACAACTATCAATGATCCAAAACAGCTGATACCAGTCCGGTAACCTCCACCACAAGAATTGCTCACAATAAGGCGATGCTGTACCAAACCAAGTTTATTGTAACGTCAACAGAGGTATAACCACGTTTTCATCGAAAAAATACGACTTCATCAGATAAAATCTCAAAAATAGACTGCTGTTTAAATACTTCCCATGCTGCCATAAAATTACACAATTATCCAATAATCTAATTAAAATAAATGAAATATACAAATAAATTTAAAGCTATATGTGAGTACTAAAAGCTCTATAGAAATACTAAACATAAAAAACCTTGTATAAAACTAGCCACATGAATTCAATACAATGTTAAAAATCATACAACCACTACTGTCCCACACTGTCAAACAAGGAAGATTACTTAGTAGTATACATGTATATAAATATTCAAACATATAGGCAAAAGTAATGAAATAAAAACATTTCATGTTAATGTGCCAAAGTATCAATGAAAAAAGTTATACAGGAATATAAAAACTTAATTACTATAAATAGCAACCTCAAATTTAAATACGTCCTGCCTTAAGTTTAAGGCAGGGTGCAATAGAAATAAAATCATTGAGGCCCGGAAATTTATTGGATTCTAAAAGAATCTGCCAGAAGGTCTCTCTGTGAGCTAACTTGGCCTCCCAGGGTCCACCCCTGATATCTTTAGGAACAGTTTCCACCACAAAAAACAAAAACCTGGCCCCCTCACACTCAATAGAATGCCTATACAATGCATTTTTACTGTTAAATTTGGTCATGTCATATTGGTGTTCATATATGCGGTGTTTCAGCTGTCTTTCGGTTTTACCGATATAAAATGCCTGGCACGACTAACATAGGGCCAAATAGACCACCCCGGTGGACAAACAGTTGGAATAACTAGAGGCTTTGATATCCCTGTTCCTGCTTTCTAAATATACGTGATGGTCGTGGATTATGTATTTACATGAGGAACAATGACCACATTTATATGTTCCTTTCTTCGTACGAGAAGTCTGTGTGTGCTGTTCGTGTTGCTCCAATACCCATTTCATGTTAACTCCTCTTCTAAAAACCATTTTCAGGTTCTTATCCTTTAACGAACTCAAGTCAGTAAATTCCTGGAACAGTTGCCATTCCTTTTCTACTATTTTTCTAATATGTATTGCATTGGTACTAAAATCAGTGATAAAGGCAAAATTACTGGAGAATGAACCAGCAGTGTCCTTAAAGGAAGGTCCGTCAGTCTCTCCAGAACCCTTACCCAAGATAGGACTGAATCTAGTGTTACGAGCAGCCATTACTTCTTCCTGAACAGATTGTATCAAACCTATGGGATATCCCCTTTCTAAGAATAAAGATGTAAGTTTGTCACACTCGTCACTAAAATCTAGATCCTGTGATGTCATCCGGGAAACCCTGACAAACTGACCTTTCACAATTCCTCTTTTTTGGAATCTAGGATGTGAACTCTGAAAGTGGATATAACTATTAGAGAATGTGGGCTTTCTGTATATACAGGACTTAACTCCATCCCCTTCCTTGATAAGGGTCACATCCAAATAGTTAACGCTATTATGGGATACTTGATAAGTAAATTTTAAAAAAGTCGTGGTTGTATTTATATACTTAATAAAATCATCAATACACTCTACTGGTCCATTCCAGAAAATACATATGTCATCCAGAAACCTGCAGTAATAGTTCCAATGTATGGAAAATTCACTGTTAACCACAAATTTCTTTTCCCATATAGACATAACAATGTCAGCGTAAGTGGGGGCACAACTGGCACCCATGGAAACCCCAGAGATCTGCTGAAAATATTCTCCAGAAAAGAAAACAAAATTATTTTTTAATACCAAACCAAGGAGTTCAGTAACCATGTGTACATCATTGGGGGTAATGTCAGGACATTCCCATAGAGCCTCTTCTATCCACTCCATCCCAATATCAGATGGAATAACTGAAAAGAGGTCAACCACATCTATGGTTAAAAATACGACCTCTTTTCTAAATAAATGGGTTTGGACATTGCGTAAAAAGGCCCAGGAATCTTTAAGGATATAATCCTGTCTCCCCCACAATTCCTTCAATTTCCAGTCTAGAAACTTGGAAATATTATGTGTCTTGGACCCTTGAGCTGCTACAATAGGTCTCAAGGGTGGGTCAGATGGATCTTTATGTATCTTGGGCACCCCAAAAATTGTGGGTACCCTAGGATCTGTGTTGTTAAGATATGTAAATATATCCATTTCTATGACTTCCTGATCTACCAGATCTTTTATGGCCAGATCTATCTTGTGATATGATAAATTAATTTCATGTATGGAAGCAGATGTATATTTATCATAGTCATGTAGAATGTTATACATTTTGGCCTGATATAAATTTTGGTCCATCAGTACCGTTCACCCACCCTTATCGGGTTCCATGACCCTCAAGGAAGGACCATGGCTCAAATGGTATAATAATACACTTTCTTCCTGGCTTAAGTTAGCTACATATTTATCCTTCACTAATTCTTTTTTGAATTGTTGTTCAATTCTATGTTCCAGATTCTTGAGTTGTGGGTGAAGAGGGGGATTAAAAGTACTAGACTTTCTCAAATGCAGACTTGGGGTCCCTGGCGTGGCTCCCAACAAATTCTCTAAATTGAGTTTACGCATGAACAATTTCAGGTCCAAAATAGTATGCACTAAGTTGCTACATCTGTTCGGGACAAATTTGAAGCCCTTAGTGAAAAGCTGGAAACAAACATCGGAAACAGGAAAATCACTGTAATTGTAGATGTGGTAGTTGTTCTTAGTATACATGAAATATTCCCCTATACTAGTAGCTGTAAAATTACCATCTTCTACCAATCCTGTCTCCTGGTATTCCTCCATGCTCGTGTTGGACCCCCTCCCCTCTGTTCCTGAGGAGATATTGCTAAAGGGTGACAATTCACTGTGGAGGGATGTCCCTGTTTGCGTATCCGCTCTGACCTGCGAGGTAAAAAGTCTTCCTCATTACCCACACCCTGTAGCTGTTCTTCGCCAAACACCTCTGCTTCATTCTCCTCCAAAACTAAGGGCTCAGGATAATTCCTATTAACATTGCATTCTGCTGGGTTGGCTTCTGTGTACCATCTATTGTATGGTGGATTAGGATACTGCCTACCCTCCTGATACTCCTTAATATCCCTCCTTAATTTCTTGTATTTCCGGTTAAGTACTGTATCACAATGTTGGTCTACCCCCCTCTTGATATCATAATATTTAGATTTGTCAACATCAAACAATAAATCATCAGTAACACACTCATTGTACTTGGAAATGTCATTCTGCAAACATAAAATTTCTTTAGTATTTTTCTTTATAATGGCTTTGACAATTTCAAGGCCACATTGGTCAAAAGCAAGAATTAAATCTTTGTGAAATTTCTACCAGGACATACCTGGTTAGGATATTTATACACGCGTAGACCTTTTGGCACTATGCCTTTGTTTAAACATTCAGTCAAATACATATTGTCCAGCTCTAAGGTTTTGTACCTGTAAAGAGCGTTCTCAAGCAAGCGTAGGGATTCCTGAAAACTGTGCCTCTCCCCTGTAGCACGAGCTCCTTGCTCGCTAAACTGAAATTTGGGCTTAGTGTTAACCCATTCGAGAAAGGTTGAAGTAGGCTTTCCATTCTTCTCCGATGAACACATAGGTGGATCAGACAAGGAATTGGAAGCAGTTTCACGTAAAACTGCTGGTGTGTTGTTAAAATCAGTTCCATTGAGTAAGTCCGTTGCTCTAGGTAGGTTTAAGCGGACCGAACCAAGTGGTTCAGAAACTGTAGGTGGAATCGCTTTACTGTTCGTAACTGCTTTCAGAATTTCCCGTTGGTCTGTAATTAAATTGTGAATGCCTTGTCCCAACGGTGTAAGTAGATTGATAAGTGCTGTAAGCTGACCCGTGAGCTGTACAATACCATCCTTTTCGGACCTAGGTAAATTAGCAGAGTTACTACTCTGGCCATCACTCAAGGTGGAAGAGCCCGAACTGGCTTCCATAACAAGAACCACGAAAAGAAGAAAAATGCTGTAAACACAACTATCAACGATCCAAAACAGCTGATACCAGTCCGGTAACCTCCACCACAAGAATTGCTCACAATAAGGTGCTGCTGTACCAAACCAAGTTTATTGTAACGTCAACAGAGGTATAACCATGTTTTCATCGAAAAAATACGACTTCATCAGATAAAATCTCAAAAATAGACTGCTGTTTAAATACTTCCCATGCTGCCATAAATTACACAATTATCCAATAATCTAATTAAAATAAATGAAATATACAAATAAATTTAAAGCTATATGTGAGTACTAAAAGCTCTATAGAAATACTAAACATAAAAAACCTTCTATAAAACTAGCCACATGAATTCAATACAATGTTAAAAATCATACAACCACTACTGTCCCACACTGTCAAACAAAGAAGATTACTTAGTAGTATACATGTATATAAATATTCAAACATATAGGCAAAAGTAATGAAATAAAAAACATTTCATATACAAAAAGCAAACAAAGCACACACCAAGGCAACGGAGCTGGGACCCAGCTATAGCAATGGATAAAAAACTAATGACAACTAAAAACGAAACCATGCGCTGGGTCCAATGGTTGGATTCAGAAGGTAAAGGTAGAAATTCCACAATTATATGAAAATAGAAACTCCACAATTAAAAACAGTTCACAATCACGAACTTTGTATAAAGACGAAAACTGCAGAAATAATAAGAGTCAAGCAGTTTAATATTCCAAGACTGTTAGCGCTTTCACCCATAGGCTTCTTCAGACAGTACAAAAATACATATTCCATTTACAGTTTAAATACAGGAGTATCTCTATTGATTGGTTAAAAGATGTATCATGTGCACAGATAAAATCTTCTTCTGTTTAAAAACATAGAGCATCTATTAAAACAAGAAAAGCGCTTAACTTCATGACAAATTACATGCATATTACTAGTAAAATATGTATTATCTAAAAACAATTTTATAAATATACTCACTAACCTAACAAAATATATTGCTTAAAAACACTTTATGTAGGTATAATCGCTGTCCTGATGCTAGTATGACTGTTACTATTATCAACACTCAGGTCTATATGCAGGTATAATCACTGTCCTGATGCTAGTATGACTATTACTATTATCAACACTAAGGTCTATAGCACCTCTTCTTCCTTAAGAAGGGAGCTATATGTACCTTATCATTCAATCTGGGGGGCCTGAAGAAGCCTACGGGTGAAAGCGCTAACAGTCTTGGAATATTAAACTGCTTGACTCTTATTATTTCTGCAGTTTTCGTCTTTATACAAAGTTCGTGATTGTGAACTGTTTTTAATTGTGGAGTTTCTATTTTCATATAATTGTGGAATTTCTACCTTTACCTTCTGAATCCAACCATTGGACCCAGTGCATGGTTTCGTTTTTAGTTGTCATTAGTTTTTTATCCATTGCTATAGCTGGGTCCCAGCTCCGTTGTCTTGGTGTGTGCTTCGTTTGCTTTTTGTATATTTATTTCGGAACTTTACACCAAGCGAGGAGAATGGCTGAGTTGACTGGCAATAACATAGAATTACCATACGTACTGAGGATGGGTGAGCAGACCAATCAGAAAACGGATCGCTTTCATGCTTGTGTGAGAGGAACAACTAACATGTTGCTCCTGTACGAGCCGCGTTTGGGAGAAGACAATGAGAATACGAATGCTGGAACTATGATTTCCATTTCTGAGGATTTGCAAAAGCTGGAGAAAGAGTTTATTAAACTGAAAAGATTACAATTACAACGCCAGCACTTTGAAGCGTGCTTGGCGAAAAAGATAATTCCACGTGGGCTACGAATTTTAAAGATGCCCACCTCAGGTAATGCATTCCCTGAGTTATTATATAAGTGGCAACAGCTCAACTTAGAGTTGAGCAATAACTACATGAGACTTCTTATAGACTTCCATAAACCAGAGGAAGAGACATTACAAAGGACTGTTAATGAACTGTATAATAGCATTAAGGCTAGAAATGTTGATGAAACTGTTGACATGTTATTAGACAATGTTATTGACAATGTATCCCTGTTTGAAAAACGCTTGTTAGAACAGAAAAAGAGTAAAATCCTGAGGGATTCAAGAGATTTTAGTAATAACCATGTGTTCACTTGGCCGAGACCAGCTGGGCATGGGCAAGAAGTGGGTGTGAACAGTGTTGCTCATTCTTTTAATAGAACAGTGAATGCTATGAATATACATAGAGGTGAATTTACCTCACAGGGCAGAGTTATCAATAATGAGCCAATTGCTACTGTTACTTCAGTTGTTAATGCTTCAAACAGTGTTACGGAGCTATCAGATTCCTTAAAGGATACACCTGTAGTTGTAGCTAGTTCTGTAACTAACAATGATGAGAGTACAGTGATACATTCCCCTAGTAATGTGGGACATGTTCGAGCAACTGATATGGTAGTGAGGAAGAAGATTTTAGCAGTCAATAGTACTTCTATACCAAATAATACAACTGAGACTACCTTTAACCCTTTACCTATAGCGCAGAGTCAGCGGTTAGGGAGAGGGAGGTCAATGAGCAGGGGACGACACAAAAGGAAAGGGTCAGGCAACGAGGTTGTAGGTCCCACCCTCAAGAAAATGTGGGAGAGGACCGCAGCTCGTTAGTGATCAATTTAACCAGTAGGGCATTAAGTCCATATGAATATGATGTTTTGAATAAGGGCTTGAGTTTCATCCCCACTAGGCGTGGGGATTTGGTAGATTCTATTGTAGATCTGAAGTATTTTGTGAGAAATATACAACTTAAATTAGATTTTGGTACTACAGATACTAATATCCATGAGGTGAGATTTAGATCTAATAGTGTGTATATTCCCCAGTTACATCCCCTATTAGATACTTACTCACGTTTAGTGGAGAATGATATTCATGAATATTTCAGCAATAATAGAAACCCTAGATTTAGGCAGAATTTGAATTTTCAACAACGACAGGCCCTGGATGCCTTGAGAATGGATCCTAACATTGTTATTAGACCAGCCGACAAAGGCGGACCCATTGTTTTAATGGACTCAGTTGACTATATGGAAAGTATGAGGTTGTTGTTAAGTGAAGGTTCGTTTTATAGTCAGATTGATATGCAAGTTGTTTCAGAGAAGGTATTTAAAGTATTTGATATGCTAGATGAGTTAACTTTGAACAATGACATCACTGAAGAGCTATATCAGTATTTGAAAGTAAAAAATCCTCGGATACCTATCATACAGGGCCTTCCTAAAGTGCATAAGTCCTTGAACCACCCCCCCATGAGACCCATTGTCTCGGGACAGGGTTGGTTGACGGGACCCATGTCCATCTATCTTGAGCACTTTTCACGACCCATGGTTGATAGGAGCCCCCATATTTTAAGGGATAGTAAACAGTTTTTGGTAGAACTCTATGAATATATGAAGAATGTAGATCCCTCACGTGAGTTCTTACTAGTTACATTAGACGTGGTGAGTTTGTTCACCATTATACCTAATGATTTAGGAGTTCTATTTTTTCAAAGTTATTTACGAAGTAAGTCCAATTATACTAGTAAGTTTATTGATCTGTTGGCTCTTTTCTTGGAGACTATACTTACTAATAATGTTTTCATGTTTGGGGACATTGTTTATTTACAGAATGATGGCGTAGCTATGGGCACTTCTTGTGCCAATAGCTACGCCAACATTGTCATGGCCTGTTGGGAGGAACAATATCTCTTTGAACTCTGTCCCTTCAAGGAACACATAGGTTTTTATAAAAGGTTTGTAGATGACCTTTTCTTCCTTTGGTTTGGTACCAAGGAAGAATTGTTGTTGCTCTTTCATGATGTTAATCAGTCTACAGATTTTTTAAAATTTACTTTGAATTATTCCGAGGAAACTATTTCTTTTTTGGATGTTCTTTTGCATAGACTTCCTAATGGACTTATTAATACATGTATACACCGGAAACCATGCTACAGGAATGCTCTGCTTCATAGGAAGAGCATGCATCCTACCTATGTGTTCCATAATGTTTTGAAGGGACAAATTATGAGGGCAGCCAGGTTGAACCCCAGTGAGATGGGTTATACAGAGGAACTCAATAGAATGAGAGGGATGTTTGTGAACAGAGGTTATGATGATCATACCTTTAACAGGATGGAGTTAGAGGTTAGTATGCTTTGCTCTACTGTAGCAAGACCATATTATTCTGAGCCTGTTTTGGCGTGTAACATAGAACATTCTGGTCACACGACCCCCCCCCCCCCATGTACTAAGAGCTTCACTGTTTTATAGCATAAACAACAGCACTCAAAATGTGGAATATGAAAGAACAACAAGGCAGGATTCACCAAGCTCGATTTATTCTCAAAGATACAAAAAAACTCTGACGTCTCGGCCCCTTCCCTTCAGGAGTATAATTCAAATGAAAACCAACAGGTCTTATATACAGGTTGATCCAATTATATAATTAAACAATCAATGCAATAAAAGTTAATTACTTAGACAGCATTCTCCAATTGAAATCTTCATTAAGACCATTTGGACATAAGGTTTTAAACTTTAAAATATATACAGTTTCCTTATATAATAATAACTGTTTAATTCTACACATATCAACACCATTATTAAAATTGAGGCTTTAAGCAGCCTTTCATCACTATTATGAAAATGCTGAGCCACAGGGCTCTCATTCTTTACATTAACTATGTCTCTAACATGCTCCAGTAATCTCACCTTAAAAGGTCTTTTTGTCTCCCCAATATAAAACTTTTGGCAAGGACATGATAATGCATAAATTACCCCTTCTGTTTTACAATTAAAACAGCCATGAACTTTAAAAGGAATGCCATTTATATGACTAAAACTACAAATAACAAAGCTGCATGCCTTGCATTTCCCACACTGATAGGTTCCTTGTAGCCTGACTTGTTCCACCAAGCCCTCTATGGGTATCTTAAATTTACTATGCACCAATAAATCTTTGATACTTCTGTCTTTTCTATATGAAAATTTTAAATTTACATCTAACCAAGATTTGACTTCATCAAGAGAACTAAAATACTTCCAAAACAGAGAAACATTTTTAACAAATTCAGAAGTATAACAGCCATAAGTAGTGACAAAATATATGTCTTCACTGTTTTATACTCAGGATGCAGGGGCGATTAGAAATTTTCTAGAGAAATGATGGGAGATATTGACTCTTGATCCAGTAGTCAGGGAAGTGGTAGGTCCGAAACTTATGGTTACCTACAAAAATAAGCCTAATATAAGAAGCATGTTATGTAACAAGACCATGTACCCTTCTCTAGGTGTTAGTACTACAATGGGTACGAATACGAACCCGTGTGGACAATGTAACCAATGTGTATTGATTGATACTAGTACGTCCTTTGTCCACCCAGTTACTCATTTTGAATTTAAGTTTCGTACAAATACTAATTGTATGAGTTCAAATGTTATTTACCTGGCTAGGTGCTCTGCTTGCACTTCGTTTTACATTGGTAAAACGAATAGGAGCTTCAAAGAGAGAATTAGAGAGCATATGTATCAGATAAGGGTAGGTAATGATACTAATGCACTAGCTAGGCATGTTAAGTCCACAGGCCCACAGCATACGTTTTTATTCTGTATTATACAAGAGGTCTTTCCCAATGCTAGGGGTGGTGACCTTATCAATTATACCCTAGAGAGGGAGATGAATTGGATTATTAGGTGTAGGGCTGATAGGCCCCCTGGATTGAATGATAAGGTGCATATAGCTCCCTTCTTAAGGAAGAAGAGGTGCTATAGACCCTAGTGTTGATAATAGTAATAGTCATACTAGCATCAGGACAGTGATTATACCTACATATAGACCTGAGTGTTGATAATAGTAACAGTCATACTAGCATCAGGACAGCGATTATACCTACATAAAGTGTTTTTAAGCAATATATTTTGTTAGGTTAGTGAGTATATTTATAAAATTGTTTTTAGATAATACATATTTTACTAGTAATATGCATGTAATTTGTCATGAAGTTAAGCGCTTTTCTTGTTTTAATAGATGCTCTATGTTTTTAAACAGAAGAAGTTTTTATCTGTGCACATGATACATCTTTTAACCAATCAATAGAGATACTCCTGTATTTAAACTGTGAATGGAATATGTATTTTTGTACTGTCTGAAGAAGCCTACGGGTGAAAGCGCTAACAGTCTTGGAATATTAAACTGCTTGACTCTTATTATTTCTGCAGTTTTCGTCTTTATACAAAGTTCGTGATTGTGAACTGTTTTTAATTGTGGAGTTTCTATTTTCATATAATTGTGGAATTTCTACCTTTACCTTCTGAATCCAACCATTGGACCCAGCGCATGGTTTCGTTTTTAGTTGTAAAAAACATTTCATGTTAATGTGCCAAAGTATCAATGAAAAAAGTTATACAGGAATATAAAAACTTAATTACTGTAAATAGCAACCTCAAATTTAAATACGTCCTGCCTTAAGTTTAAGGCAGGGTGCAATAGAAATAAAATCATTGAGGCCCGGAAATTTATTGGATTCTAAAAGAATCTGCCAGAAGGTCTCTCTGTGAGCTAACTTGGCCTCCCAGGTTCCACCCCTGATATCTTTAGGAACAGTTTCCACCACAAAAAACAAAAACCTGGCCCCCTCACACTCAATAGAATGCCTATACAATGCATTTTTACTGTTAAATTTGGTCATGTCATATTGGTGTTCATATATGCGGCGTTTCAGCTGTCTTTCGGTTTTACCGATGTAAAACGCCTGGCACGACTGACATAGGGCCAAATAGACCACCCCGGTGGACAAACAGTTGGAATAACTAGAGGCTTTGATATCCCTGTTCCTGCTTTCTAAATATACGTGATGGTCGTGGATTATGTATTTACATGAGGAACAATGACCACATTTATATGTTCCTTTCTTCGTACGAGAAGTCTGTGTGTGCTGTTCGTGTTGCTCCAATACCTGTTTCATGTTAACTCCTCTTCTAAAAAACGTTTTCAGGTTCTTATCCTTTAATGAACTCAAGTCAGTAAATTCCTGGAACATTTGCCATTCCTTTTCTACTATTTTTCTAATATGTATTGGATTGGTACTAAAATCAGTGATAAAGGCAAAATTACTGGAGAATGAACCAGCAGTGTCCTTAAAGGAAGGTCCGTCAGTCTCTCGAGAACCCTTACCCAAGATAGGACTGAATCTAGTGTTACAAGCAGCCATTACTTCTTCCTGAACAGATTGTATCAAACCTATGGGATATCCCCTTTTTGTTAAACAATTAAACAATAAATACAACAAAATTCTAACACATAAAACTGGTTTTGCTTTAGAAAAACTAAAAATTAATACCTTGGCCACTTCTCCCAAATATCTACATAATATATCCACAAGAATCAAAATGCAATTAAAAGCTAATAACATTAAAAGTATCTTCCATGAAATGAAAAGGAAAAATGTCTCCTATATAGGTGACATTCTTGATGCCTATAGGAATCACTATATGGAACTTTTCCATAAAGAAAATATACATATCGATCAATTAATTCTAGATGAAAAATGTTCTAATATAAAAAAAAAAATCCAGAAAAATTAAAACTAAATCTGCAAGCACCCATATCCTATAAAATAAATTACAGGTACAATAAAAGAGGGTAAAAATAATAAAGCTCCAGGTATAGATGGCATAATTATGGAAATATATACACATTTTTCTTCAAAGATACTATCCCTCTTCCGTAAAACTCTATTAGAAATTCAGTCACAAGCTTTAATACCACCCTCTTGGAAATATTCCTTAATTACACCAATCCTAAAGGAAAACAAATCCCCAAACCTCTGTACCTCATATAGACCTATATCATTATTGAATAATGACTATAACATATTTATGACAATATTAACTAACATAATGAAAATGCCACTATCCAAAACAATAAATAACTATCAAACTGGATTTATATATCATAGACACACATGACAATATTAAAAGGATAATTTCTCTTATAGATTATATTAATAAAGAAAATAAAGAAAGACTCAAAATTGGCTTAGATATAGAGAAAGCCTTTGATTCACTAAATTGGGAATATTTATTCAAAATTCTGGTGTTATTTGAATTTCCTCCTTCCTTTGTTCATCTACTATAGAATATATATACAAATAATTTAGCGTATGTCAAGCTAGGTCCTTTCACCTCTGAATCTGTACATATAACAAAGGGTACTAAACAAGGATGTCCTATGTCACCGATTATATTTGCTTTGGCTATTGAAATATTGGCAGATTCAATACGTAACAATACAAAAATCAAATGAGTAGAGGTTTATGAACAATACAATTCTAAAGTAATGCTCTTTGCTGCTGACATATTATTAACATTATCCAATACAAAAGAGACATTAGAATAATTAGATCTTTTAATTGATACATTATACAGGACTTCAGGACTCCATTTCAATAAATCAAAATCAAATTTTTATTTTTAAATAAAAAAAGAATTGCAGACGAAGGGGAATCACATTATAAGGAAACAAGAATTTACCTTAAAATATCTAGGAATTGAGTTATGCAAGGATAATAATGAATTAGTCTCAAATAAACTGCAATAATATCATCGATACAATTAAAATCTCTGTGGAAAAGTGGAACAAAATAATATTAACATTTGAAGATAGACTACAGTTAATAAAAATGGTTTTACTACCCAAGATTCTATATATAGCTTTGGCAATACAACTGTTACCAGAAAGGAATATACTCAAAGAAATAAACTCATGCTTAATAACATTTTTATTGTTTCCCAAAAGAAACAGAATAGCTTTAATACATCATATCAGACCATAGAAACAGGGAGGATTAAACTTTCCTGATATAGAAACATATATAAAAGCATCAATATCTAAAACAATCTCACATTGGATAAGTCCAAATTATTCTGCAAATTGGAAAGAATTACTAACTGTAATATCTATAAATGAATGTGATTTACAAAAAGAATTTCAAATAACAGATAAAACAATTTGCCATGGCACATATGTATTAGTATGCAATATAACATAACTAAGCCCACTAAAACTTGTATGATTAATTATTACATTGACTCATTTAGGAAAATTATTAATGCAAATATATATTTAAAATCTAGTTTGATATTTTAACACCATTCATAGTTACAAAGAGATATCCACATAAAATATACAGAGAAATGACTAATTCCTGGGAACAGAAAAGATTTATTTGTTGGTTTCAATGTATCAAAGAATTAAAAGTTCTGGATATGCAAACAATAGAAACAACATACAAAATTCCACAACAAGATTGGCTAACTATGCAAAGCATTATGACGTATTCGCAAGATTTATGCAGAATAATTAGTAATTCTTCATTTAAAGAAATACCTAAACTTACGAAATACCTGTATGAAATCATATATAATGATTATGACATGGGCTATACTATTTCAAAATTTTGCAAGATATTGATAAATTATAAAACAACACCCAAATCCACATATTGGAATTATATAACAAAAGGACACTCATTACAGCTAACTGAAGAAATTAAATCAAATATTTTATTATCAATAAAACATACATCCTTTAGACAATACTGGAACATTTTTAATTGGAAATGCTTGTACAGAGCATTCTTAACTCCAGATAGAATTACTACAATTAATTCTTCCACAAAGGGAATATGTTGAAGATGTGAGCAAATACACAGTGCAGATTGGAATCACATTTTTTTCGACTGTGTTAAAATGAAGACATTTTGGAATGGTATTAAAAACTTTTTACAAGTGTTATTTAATGAATCATTTAACTTATCTAAAGCTCTGGTATTATTAAATGTGTACGAAGGTCCTCATTTGAATGAGTCAAATATGTATCTAGTTTGGACAATACTTGCAATATCAAGGAAGTGTATAACAAGAAGATGGAATACAAACACAATACCAACTTTGGAAGACTTCTACATCCTACTGAAGACCACAGCATTGTTGGAAATTAAAATTAAAGAATTAGGGATTCATCCTAAGCCATTTATTAGCAATCTATGGAAAAAAGTCTCATCATTAATTGACACTTCACAATAACTGAACAGATACACTCTGATAATTGGATTGTTATACCTATAAAGTAATTGTATATATTGAGCTCATAGTGTTAGGCTGATGTAAATAGTGTACATAGTTATTTAAGATGTTATATACAAATATTATGGAATTTATTTAACTGTATTTGAAAAAAAAATGAGAAATAAATCTAGTGAACTGTAGTGTAGATGTTTTCTTTATTTATTTGAGACTGTTCTGCAATGTTGTTTTAAATGTTTCTTGTGATTTTGAACTCTGATGTAACTGCAATTATATAATGAGCATTTTCTTTTATTTTATTACGTTTTATTAAATGTATTTAAATCTTTCATTGTGGCTGATATTTGTGAGACATATTTAACTTCTGAGTGTACTTGCATATTTATTTCGTGACACTGTGGGCCACTACTAATAGCCTTCTCTTGGTCAAACTACCATTTGGATTAATAGTACCATTACACAGTAAGATTGGACACCCTTTGATAAGGGCCTTAAAGTAGCTGATAAGGATGTGGCTGGTAGCAGTGATAACTACCGTACAGTCTGGGCAGAAGGGGGCATAACTAGTAAACCTGTGCCAACCTTTCCCAGGCATGTGCTTGTGTGTGTGTGTGTGTGTGTGTGTGTGTGTGTGTGTGTGTGTGTGTGTGTGTGTGTGTGTGTGTGTGTGTGTGTGTGTGCGCATGTGCATGTGTCAGGTACTTGGACAGGGACACGAAGCACTGGTTGGACAGAGAGGGTGCTGGAGGTCTTGGCTTGATCACTCAGCTGAGATCTCAACTCTATATCTCTGCCAGTGGGGTGGCTTATTGGGGATCTGGAGAAAGAGAGAGAAACCAACCCCAGACTGACTGTGGTCTCTGTGTCCTCTTAAGGGAAATTGCACTTTACTGTGTGTGTACTTGTCATCCTTCCCAATGTACATCCCCCACTAGTGCTAGTGTTGAGGATTGAGACTCATTGATTACTGTTGCCAGTGGTGGGGTGTCACAATCACTAGACACAGCCAGTATGCCTACACATACCCAGTCCACTCAGACCATAGATATCAGACAATTGGAGGGCAAAGACATTGACCAGGGAAGTGTGGCTACTGCAACTTCAGTGACTGTTGACACTGGCTATAGTCAAACTGTTGGTGAAGTGCCATGCAGGTGGATTGATAGGGGTGCCCCGAGAAGGCCTGCTGTCCTTCCCGACCTGTTGCAGCTTTCTCTTCATGTGTCACTTGACATATGTTTAGAGCCATCATGGAGGCACAGACACATTCAGAAAGGACCTCCAGAAGAATGCTAAGGGTTATAGATGCAGCACAGTCTAACATCTATGACTGCCTCCACCATGTTGTTGATTCCCTGGATCAGATGAATGACATGTTGGAATGAGATGTGTCTCTGAGGGAGTGCAGAGTATCTATCATGAAATGCACATTGGCTGTAATGGAATACCTGCTGGGAGGAGACCATCAGCCTGGTGTGCATAGCTCAGCAACTACATCTGCTGAGAGGCAATGTGGCTGTTCCAGATCATGCTTCCATAGTGGTAGTACATCCACTGCTCCAGCAGCGAGTGCACTGTCCACACCCAGATGTAGTAAACCTTAGTGTCATGGTCCTGGGTGTTACCATGAAGGAAGCATGTCCAGCAGACATCAGTCACCTTCTGCTAGTAGCACAGCATCTGACCTTGGGCATGGAGGTGCCAGGGCATCTCTTGGCAGAACCAGTTATCATGGTCTGGGCGGAGACAATGAACTGTCAGCTCTACCATGCACTGATCACAGCTGTCCGACATACAGATATGGAGGGCTAGCACTGAGCTTGGCTGTGTTCAATCACTCACATACCAATGTCACAATGAGGGCACCTACAAAGACATATGCAACATTAACACTGCTTCCCTTGCTTACGCAGACATCCACATGTACACTCCCCAACCTTTTTTATAGCCTAGGCATCCAGCACCACCACACAACAGCCTGTGCAAGTGATGCTAATTGTACCAGATCCCTGTTGTCTATGTTTTGGATTCAGGGATACTAAAGCTATGTGCCTGATGCAAAGGGTGACTATCTATGTTAATATGAATTTATTATCTCCATTTGTACTGTTGAAGTGATAATTGTACCTGTCAGTTAGATTGTACTTAGCCAGTTAGACAGTTGCTAGCATAATAATTTCTCTACTTTATAATGGATGCTTTTGTAAGGGATTTGAAGTCAGACAATTAAATGTGTCTCATTAATATATTTAACTTTGTGTTTAAAGATTGTTTAGTACAAACTTATGGGTGCATATCTAAACTCAACCCATCAGATTCAGTGCTCAGGATTTTATGTCAGCACTGAAGACATATCTCATCAGAATCGTAATACAGTATAATGTTTGTTTTTGCATTTACATCACCATAGGTTCTGAGGTTCATAGGATAAGACTAGGATATTGACATGATGGTGTTTAGAAGCATAGCCATTACATCACAATATAATATTCAATGCCAGATATAATGCATGGCCAAGTTTTGTTTAGCAAGGACCACCCATTTGCAGGAGAGAAGCAGCAGTGATCCATGGCAGATAATGTCTTCACATCAAGCCATCCAGCCTTTGCTTAAACAGTGTAATGGAGCTGCTCTGCTTGACATGGATTTGAAGCCTACTGCAAGGAAGTGACAACCTTTAAAATATGTATCTGTCTCTCCAACATGTCCTATGTATGTCATAGTGTACATTGAGGTCCCTGGAACAGATAACTCCAGTCCCACATTACTTACAAATGTTCAACTTTTTCATTCCATTTTAGCCACAGATAGCCCTGTAAGGCATACACAATTGGCCTCAAAGCTAACTATATGATACTGGACACAGTGACAGTGTGACACTGCCAGCCCAGCTATCTGGGATTTTGTGGATAGTCGTGTGTCATTTATGAATATTAATATGATTCATATGCTTATCTTACAAATGTAAGAGAACTATATGTTATGTGGATATTAAACTACTGGTGCAGAAGTGTATGTTGAACTGTATGCTATGTACTGCACTTCAAGAATGTAACCACAGTGTACCCTACTGGAAAATAATAGAAATGTATATAAACTATATACCTGTGCGAAAGTATGTTTTAATAGTAGAAGCTGGAGCACACAGAGTTAACTTGCAAAACCTCAGGAAAATAAGTTGAAAAATAAAGTGTTTTATGATTATGTTATCTCAGTTTCAGTGCAGCAAACAGACACAATGTCTAGAGCTAGAGGTTTTTCTATTGTCTTGCAACGAACTAGGTTTAAAATGTAAAAGTGTTTAATTGTTTACGACTTCCAGTTCTAGGCAAACATCTGAGAGATATGTATTTTTGACACAGAGATTTTAAAAATTCTTAGCTTCTATTAGCCTGGGAACTGAAGGCAAGTGACAAAGAATGATGTTATCCAGGCTAACCCAGCAATAATATGTGATATTAAATTTAGAACTCTCTCAGAGAGAAAGACTGCGCATTTTGTATCTTGTCTTGGACCTAGCAAGAACATCCATTCAGCACTTCTGCATCTGCCTTGCTCTATAAGTAAGTTATTTAGGGCATAGTATCATTTAGATATAGATAAGAATATAGTAAAGATTAGTTTAGATGTTTTCTGTATTTATTTCAGACTGTCCTGCAATGTTGTTTTAAAATATTTCCTGTGATTCTGAACTCTGCAGTTACTGTGCTGATTGAGTATTGTCTTATTCTTTTATTATTTATTATTAAATATATTTAAATCTATCTTTGTGGCTGATATTTGTGAGAGACATTTAAGCTCTTAGAGTACTTGCATATGTATTTGGTAACACTGTACAGGCTACTCCAATAGCCTTATTCTTGGTCACAATTATTATTTGGATAATAGTAATATTACACAGTAGGATCGGTCACCCTTTGTAAGGGCCTTAGAGTAGCTGATAAGTAGTCATTGGTGGCAGTGATAATTACCATATAGTCTGGGCTGAAGAGGGCATAGCTTGTAAACCTGTGCCAGCCTTCCCCTGTGTGTTTGTATATAAATCAAATCTCAAAGTGTGCGTGTGTGTGTGTGTGTGTGTGTGTGTGTGTGTGTGTGTGTGTGTGTGTGTGTGTGTGTGTGTGTGTGTGTGTGTCAGCTGCTACAAAGCACTGTTTGGACAGAGAGGGTGATGGAGGTTTTGGCTTGACCACTCAGCTGAGATCTTAACCCTATAGCTGTGCCAGTGGGGAGTCTTATTTGGGATCTAGAGAAAGAGGGATAAACCAGCCCCAGACTGACTGTGATCTCTGTGTGCTCTTCAGAGAAATTGTACTTTACTGTGTGTGTACTTGTCATGCTCCCAATATGTACATCCCTCACTGTTGCCAGTGGTGAGGATTGGGACTCCTTGATTATTGGGCTAGTGCAGGGGCATCACAGACAGCTACTTCAGTCTACCCAAAGAAGACATGTGTTGGAGACATTGTGATGTTTTATTACTCAGAAATGTCTGATGTCTGTCAGTTTGGTGCAGGTGTCTGGTACAATGCATATCAAAGGGAGGATTATATTCATTAATTGGGCAGATGAGGGATGAGTATAGAGGATTAATAACATATTTTGCTAATCAGATATTTGTTAATCAGATGTAAGATGTAGAATGCCTTCCATCCCACAGTAGACCCAGGTTGCATGTGGTCCAAGGTCTAGCAATACAGAATTGGGGAATAGTGCATTCTTGGTTATGTTATAATAAGCAGGGGCATTTGTGATTACCACAGGGCATGCTGATGTATTTTTGTGCAGTTGATGTAACACCCATAGCTTTGTCAGCAGTTGGTAGTGCCACAAAGATGGTTTGCCGCAGACCCTCTGTTTTGTTCTGGACTTCTGAGACGTATATGTCAAACATGAGGGGCCACAGCACTGACACTTCTGTTACCACACAGGTGACAGGTCTGATGCCGAGGTGAAGTCTCCCACTGTGATGGAATGTTGTTGGTCTGTGATCCCATCTGCAAACCAATTGATAACATAGGATTTGATATTCACCTTGGTTTGTTTCTCACTGAGACTGAATGCTGGATTGTGCTGAAGGCCTTAGCACAATAGGATGTGTGCACAGTTCTGACTTTTTGTATGTCTCTGGTCACAGTCTTGAATCCCACCAGCTACCCTTGAGAACACTTAACTGGAACACATCTAGTGTTTGGAGGTCACCTAAGTCCTTGTGTCTGAAATGCATGCAAATTGTTTCCATTGCCTAACAGCCGAGGTTGCATAAAGTTATGGGTCTAATATTATACTTGTATTTTGCCGATCATCCCTTGTGTGGTTGGAAAATGGTCACTGTATTCCATTCAGTGTGGACAACAGCAGTATGCAGACTGTGGTTGAATATGGTGCCTAGTGGATTAGCTCACTGTTGAAGCACATGATGAGCACAGTCTGGAATGCCATCTGTCCCATGGAGCCTGTGCTCCTAGTGTTGGAGAGGGCAGTGATAACTTTCTCTTTGTAGATGTCACAGGTTGGAGGTGATGTTGCTCACATGGTTTGTAGTATGTTTGGTGGTGGGAGAAGGAACATCTTTTAGCCTAACATGTCTGCTAGCAGGTTTGGAATTTCCACTGGGTCAGTGTGTGTAATATCATACACAATTAATTCCAAATACATCTGAGTTTTATATATCAGTTTGCATATGTAAATGAAGAAAGCCTTATGGTTATCCCTGGATATGTTGTTGTATAAATCATTAGCATAGTTTCTCTGTGAGGGTTTTTGAAGGTGTCTTATTTGCATGTTTACACTGAGGAGATTGGTCTTCCAGTACTGGTTTCCCAATGTTGTATTTGTAAACAGGAGCTTCTTTCACTTAATGTAGTAATTACAGACATCACCAGTAGGGCTTGTATTTTCTGAAGGATCTTTGCTTGAACCTATCAGGCACAGCTGTGCATACATTTGTATATATGTGCAGACAGGGCCTCAGGGAGTAACTTATTATAGCTGTCAATGTCCTTTGTGGAAACTGGGGTTTGGATGTAGATTAGACCATCCCTTAGGATGGTGTAGTTACCTTGGATGATGTTTGTTAACCTGACTCCACCTTTGGAGAATTCAGTAGATATACCTACTTCAAAACATGCTGCTTTATACTTGCATTAACAGTGCAGGCACTACACATGCGCCATTACATTGTTCACTCATATTGTTGAGGAGCAGGTCTGGTATATGAGAGAAACTTGTGAGGTGGTGCACTATTTCTTGCATGGCATTTCAATTCACAAACTCCAGGTAATATTGTGAAAATGAGTTTGTTGTCCTATAACTATCCAGATCAATGGATGAATAGTTTTACTCACCTCTTATTGGGTAATTTTGTTCTACTTTAATTGTTCCATGTAGTAATAAATAGGCTGTGAGACCTTTCATGTTTATAGATGGTGACCTGTTAGTGGCAATAACATGAAGGGGTTTTCTATCCATTGTACATTGGATGTAGAATAACTCCATATAGTTATCTTCTCTAATCAGTCTTGAGGTGTAATTATCATCAATGTAAATAGATACGACACCTACTGTGGTTAACACAACCTCCATTTGCTGTCTGGATGTTTGGAAGGCATTCTAGTCTTGCAAGGCCAGAACACTTACTGCAGTCTTGAACCAGGTTTCTGTGACTGCACAGACATCAACATCTTCACTGAGTGCTTACAGAGAGTGCAGTTTAAGATGTGAACTCCTAGGGTTTAGCAGCATGACCCTTACTTTGTTGGAGTTGAATATTTTCACATTGGTAATTCTGCTTTTGTGACCTTGCCTAATAAAGGTATTACAGTGCAGTCAAGTGCCCTATGTTTGGCAAAGCAGCGTGCTCTATCCACCATGTCATCCCACACTGACAGATACTGTAGCACCTTATAATGACACCAGAGACTTAGGCAAGTTCAGGAAATCTGTTGTTCTCTATATAGTGGCATCATCCTAGGCCAGGGCATAATGCTGCTCAAACATGGGGACATACCTGGCTAAGACCCATATTTAGATACTTCAGTCATGTTTATATTCATATATTTAATATAGTCACATCTCTAGTTGTGCATACCAACATGAAATATGCTGGATTATGAGTGGGATTTGTTGAGAGCCTTGATTGCATGTGTGCTGTGATGACTACCTCTGCCAGACAGCTGGCAATAAACTTATCCTTGTTTAAGCTGGTGAGTGGGACATCCATACATCTATTATGAAAACCTCCAGAATAGATGCCCATTGCCTTTGTCACTCCTCTAGTGACACTGGTGATATTTTTCATGTGTATTGTCTGCATTGTGTGTAGTGTTAGATGTAGTGTGATTGAGTTTAGGATGTGTCTGCTGTTTAAGTTGCTTTTTGGAGAGTAAATCTGCACGATTGTTTGTGTTGGGTGCATATAGGCGTATGAGTTAAGGTGTGTGAGCAGACAACTTGTTTAGTGTTGCTCTTCTGGAAACAAGAGAGCACTGATTCCAGATTCCTACTATAGGTGGAGCTCTTGAAAATTGTAAGTCAGTGATGTAGGAGATGCAGGCTGTTCAGTGCACATGAGGCATTATCTGCACTGAGTCAAAAACTCATGTCAACTAGGCTAGCAGGAGAAACAGAGGGAAATGAAACATGGACCAAAGCTCCAAAGGCAGTGGTGTTTCCATATTCATATAGGATATGCACACCTCCAGACTAGTAGCCCAGCATAATGCATCTGAGATACTTCGGGTACAACTAACTTTGGGTAAGACTGCGATCCAGGTCATAGCCTACAATAGGTCCCCAATCATGTCCCTAGAGTCTCACTCCATGTTCCTAAGCACCCTGGAATCTATCAAGGTCCAACCCAACACTATCATACTAGGAGATTTCAACCACCCCTCCATCAACTGGGAAAACAACTCAAGTACCAATGCACTGGCCCAACACTTCCTGGAATTCAACAATTTGATTGCCCTGGACCAGCTCATTCTTCTCCCACTAGAGGAAGCAACATCCTTGACCTGGTTATTACTAATATGAGCAACCATTGCTCTGTACCAATAGTCAATTCCTCCCTGGTTAGATTTGACCACAAACTAATCACCATGGAAATCCACATCTCACCCACACCCCCGCAAAGGTATCCACCATGAAAAACTTCTCCAAAGCTGACTTTGGACTCCTAAAAATAGAGGTGGCTAACTTCACGGCACCCATGCTAATGGAAAATAGATGCATGACTGCCGAATCATACACCAATGCACTGTACGAGCATGTAAATAAATGCATGGAACTAGCCATACCCAGCAGAGCCTAGACGCTCTCCTCCAAATAAAAGGAAGCCAATCTGGTGGTCCCCTACAGTTAATAAATTCTACAACAGAAAGAAGACACTGTTGCAGAAAAAGGTGAAGTCCCAAGACTGGAAAAATTCCATTATTAGCCTCAACAAAAAGTTGAGATCCCTTATCAAAACCTTCAAAGCCAGCTATGAAGGCAGAATTGCTGCAGACACAAAAAACAACCACAAAGCCTTATTTAGTTATATCAAGAATCTCCATGGCAATACCCAGATTTGCTCTGAGTTGCTGCACAATGGTACCTCCTATACTGAGCCAACAGATATTGCCCACATACTGGCAGACAGATTCAGTGCCAACTTTACCCCTCTCTCACCCCCTATAGGACCAACCTCACTACTGGAAGAATGCCAGACACCCTGCATTACTACAGCACAGGTTAAAGCTGAATTATTTAAGGCCAGGAATACAGTTCCATGGTACCTAACAATATCCCTGACTGTGTTCTATATGAATTAAAAAGTGAATTGGCATCAGATCTTTGTGCTCTGCTCACTCACAGCCTCACCTCAGGCTTTGTTCCTACCAAATGGTTCACTGCTACAGTCACCTTCTCCATAAAGGAGGAGCGACAACAGACCCTGGAAATTATCGTCACATTAGCCTGATCAGTCTGATGTGTACGGCTATGACATACATCATCATGGACCTAATTAGCAATGATATAGGGAATCTTCAAACTCTAGATCCCATGCAATTTGGTTTTGTGAAACATAGATCATGCCTGCTCAACCTGGTTGACTTCTTTGAGTCAGTCACCAGAGTGGTGGATGAAGGTAAGGCAGTTCATACAGCCTATCTCGATCTGGCCAAGGCCTTTGATACCATTCCTCACTCAAGATTTATCGAAAAACTCACCAAACTAGGCATCAGCCCCTATATCATCAGGTGGGTTGCAAACTGGCTCACAGATAGAACACACAGTGTGAAAGTAGCAGACTGCAAGTCAGACTGCTGACCAGTCAAAAGCGGAGTCCCACAAGGATCGATTCTGGGTCCACTCCTGCTTGGTATCTACTTCTCAGAAGTCCAGGCCAACACAGAGGAACTCTGGCTGACCAAATTCGCAGATGATTGCAAGTTGGGAGCCTTTATTAACTCCCCAAGTGATGCAGATATCTTACAGAAAGGCCTCATTGAGACCAATGACTGGTGTTGAAACCATGGCCTTGAGCTTAATGCCAAAAAAGCGTTGTCACCCCTTTTGGGAAAAACTCAGTTCCCACTAATTACCACATCGATGGGAGCCCACTGAACACTGAAGACATTATAAGAGATCTGGGGACACAGGTTGATAGGAACCTCTCCATCGACCACCACATTGCCATTGTGGTCAAAAAATCCTTCTGTGTGGCACATCTCATTTCCATGGGTTTTGCATCCAGGAAGAAAGAGGTCATCATTTCTCTCTACTTTTCCCTCATTAGACCAATCATAGAGTATAATGCCCCATTTGGCATGTACCTCACTAGACACCTGCAATAGCTGGAGAGGCCACAAAAGTACCTCATGAAAAGGATCCTAGGTCTTAAACACATGTCCTACATGTACAGACGCAAACAACTACAGCTATTCTCTGTCTCATATCATCTAATAAGAGGCAATCTCTGCTTGACTTACAAAGCCATGTCTGACCCAGCTCTGTTAGAAATGCTACATCTAAAGAAATCCCAATCCCACTGCACCACACGGTCCAGAGATCTCAACCTTATTACCATAATCAACAGAATATGCTGGAGGGACAGGTTCATAACCCAGAGACTGCCCATGCTCTGGAATAGACTTCCCATACATGTCAAACAGAGCACCTCACTAGTCCTCTTAAAGATCGACCTTGATGAGTGGATGGGAAACAGAAAATTCACCCTGGGGATCATTCCAGTGGCTCTACTTGATAGAGACACTGGGAACTAATGACGGGCGGGACAATGCCAAGACACCTTTATGGGCTAGGCTTGTAAAGGCCCCAGGGCCATTAGCTTAGTACACACTTATGAATCTATAATGAGAGGTTTGAACCTGGTATATGCATAGAGAATTCAAAAATCAGGGGGATATATAATCTGAATGCTATTGTCAGGGGACAACCTATGAGGTGTACATTAGGAGGTCCCTCATAAGGTGGATCAGTACTTCTGTTATTAATAGGTAAGTGGTTAAATTGCTGCTTGTTATGCAACAGAGGTTCTGACAGCTATATCTGCTCTGCTACATAACAGCAGCTGATTGTATTTGAAAATAAGTGTATTGAAGTTTCTGCATGTATAAGGGCAAAGTGTTACAGCCTCTGCACACAATCCAGAGCAGAGCAGTTAATACAAAGACACACTATTAAAGCTCAAACTAAGTCCAAAAAACACCAACTACAGATGGTGTTTCTCCAAACACAGATGTAATCTACTTCTTCTTCTTATGGATAGTACCATTAGGGGTCACTGCAGCAGATCATTTGCTTTCATTTCCACCTGTCCTCTGCATTTTGTTCTGTCACACCAACCACCTGCATGTCTTCTGACACCACATCCATAAACCTTATCTTAGGCCTTCCTCTTTTCCTCTTACCTGGCAGATCCATTGTTAGCATCCTTCTCCCGATATACCCAGCATAATTCCTTAGCATATGTCCAAACCAAAACAGTCCCACCACTCTGGCTTTGTCTCCAAACCATACAAACTGAGCTGACATTCTAATATATGGATTAATACTCCTGTCCATCCACAGTGCACCCAATGCAAATCTTAATATCTGGACCTCTGCAACACCTGTTATGACTCCTGTCTTTTTGTCAGTGCCATCGTTTCCAACCCATAATATAGCTGGTCTCACTACCATCTTTTAGACCTTCCTTTTCACTCTTAGTGGTATCTGTCTGTCAAAAATCCCTCATGACACTCTTCTCCACCCACTCCACGCTCTTCTTCACCTGTCTTCCACACTCATCATTCCTTTGAACTGTTGATCCCAAGTATTTCAAATCCTACATCTTCACCAACTCTACACCCTGCATCCTCACCATTTCTCTATCCTTCATCTCATTCACACACACATATATTCTGTTTTAGTCCTGCTGACCTTCATTCCTCTCCTTTGTAGAGCATATATCCACATCTCCAGGGTCTCCTAAATTTGTTCCCTACTCTCACTACAGATCACAATACCATCAGCAAACATCATAGTCCACAAGGACTCCTGTGTGATCTATGTCAACCTGTCCTTCACCACTGCAAATAGATGTTATGATGTTTGTGCATGCAATAAGAGGAATGTCACTGTTGCCTGCCTTGTATAGGATGAGGTGAAATCTACCCATCTACCAGGTCAATGTGTGACCATGGCCTGTTGTGATGTATATATAGCAAATAATCTGATATTGCTGATGACATCAGCAGTGTCTGTTGAAGACGAGATGACAGTGTCCTGTGTACAGCCACCAACAGCTCACACACATACTTGACTATGGTGAGAATAGAACCCCTACCTGTCTATATTATGGATTACAGATCACAGGATATAATGCACATGCAATGACACAAGTCTGAATTTAACAAGACTGCAGATGATCTTATAATAAAATTACATCAGCAGGACATGTGGGGGGGCAAGAGTTTGGAGGCCTGCTTCGACTGGATGTTTGTGCAAATGCCACAGCAGGCCATCAGGGGGACAAGAGTTTTAAGGCCTGCTTTGACTGGATGTTTGTGCAAGCACCAAAACAGTGGAAAACCATGCCATTTGAGAAGTCAGTGTGGGATACACACTTTCACCCTTCTTTATAGAAGTGTGCATGTATGCGCGCGCACACACACATACACACACACACACACACACACACACACACACACACACACACACACACACACGCACCAAGTTAACTGCAGTGAGGATAGAATCCTTACTTGTCTAAGTATACAGACTATAGAGCACAGTACTCAATGCATATACCACAGAACAAGTCTGATTTTAACAGGATTGCAGGTGATGCTATGGTAGATGACATCAGCAGGCCATGTCGGTGACCAATGGTTGGAGGCCTGCCTCACATGGATGTCTGTGCAAGTGCCAAAACAGTCCAAAACCATGCCATTTGGAAAGTCAGTGTGGGGTACATACATGTGCCCTTCATTATGGGGTCACAAACACACCAAGTTGACTGCAGTGAGGTTACAACCCCTTCCTATCTGTTTATGGACTATAGATCACAGGACGGTGACACAAGTCTGAATTTAACAAGCCTGCAAGTGATCTTATAGTAAATAACATCAGCAGGCCATATGGGAAACATGAGTTTGGAGGCCTGCTTTGACTGGATGTTTGTGCAAGCACCACAGCAGGGCATTTGGGGGATAAGAGTTTGGAGGCCTGCTTTGACTGGATGTTTGTTCAAATTCCAATACAATGCAAAACCATATAATTTGAAACGTCAGTGTGGGATACACATTTACACCTTTCTTAATAGAGACACACACACACACCATGTTGGGGTGCAGTGAGGATAAACCCCTACCTATCTAGGTTTACAGACTACAGACCACATTACGTAATGCAGACACTACTGCACAAGTCTGATTTTACCAGGACTGCAGATGATCTTATAGTGGATGACATCAGCAGGCCATGCGGGGGACAACATTTTGGCGGCCTGCTTCATCTGGATGTTTGTGCAGGCACCAAAACATTGCAAAACCATGCCACTTGAGAAGTCAGTGTGGGATACACATTTACACCCTTCCTTATAGACACACACACACACACACACACACACACACACACACACACACACACACACACACACACACACACACACACACACCAACTCAACTGCAGTGAGGATAGCATCTCTACCTGTTTAGTTTTGCAGACTCTAGATCACAGTACTTAATGAACACACCACAGCACAAGTCTGATTTTATTAGGACTGCAAGTGATTTTATAGTAGATGACATCAGCATGCCATGTAGGGGACAATAGTTTTGAGGCCTGCTTTGACCTGATGTTTGTGAAAGCACCACAACAGTGCAAAACCATGCCATTCAGAAGTCATTGTGAGACACACACACACACACACACACACACACACACACACACACACACACACACACACACACACACACCAAGTTGACTGCAGTGAGAAGAGAACCCCTACTCTATGTTTTCAGACTATAGATCACAGTACTTATCACACGCTCCTCCAAGGCACAACTTTGATTTTATAGAAGTTAATCTTATAGTTGATGACGTCAGCAGGACATGTGGGTGATCCTTGTTTGGAGGCCTGCTTGGAATGGATGTGTTTGCAAGCAGCAAAACAAGGGAAAACCATACCATTTGGGAAGAGGGATTGTGATACACACTTCCACTCTTGTTTATACACACACTTGACTTCAGTGAGACTAGAACCCCTACCTATCTAAGATAAAGGGACTATAGAAGTCAGTACTTACACACACCACGGTACACGTTTGTTTTATGCAAGACTGAAAGTGAACCTATAATAGATGGCATAACTAAGCCATGTGTTCAAAAATGCCTTGGGAGACCTGCATAGTCACAATGCTTCTTAGTGTCATCTGAGGCTAGTAGCCTAGCAGACGAATACTGTTTAGTAGCCTAGCTGTGTAACAACAATACCCTTATTGAGCATATTTGTCTGTTTGAGTTTGGATGACCAATCTGCTGAGCTCTACTAGCTGGCCTTCTCCATGAGGGGGAACACAACATTATATATTATAACTTGCAGAGTGGTTGATATATGTGTGGAAAAAACAAGGAGAACCAAGGCTGTTGTGATTGTTGGTGTTGTTGCTGGTGGAGAAGTAAATGGTTGGATGGTCAATATATGTACATACACTTATATTGTGCCTCATTTTGCAGTGTTTCCACATGTAGTGTTAGGTGAGACATGGGGTCTGAGAATGATAGGGCACTAAGGACATATATGTATGTATATTATGCCATAGCATGAGAAGCATCAGATTTGCTGTATGCTTAACTAAATGTACATGCATATGCATTTGCCTCTTTACCTGTTTGCAGGTAGGTAAGCAGTGCGCAAATGTGAGGTGCATTGCTTACATCTGAGACTTCCTATTATGCAAGCTATACCTGCTACTACAGCCCACTCCTATATCTACTCCAGGCCAGGATTTTCCAATTACTAATGGTAATAATTGAATGTATCTGGTGTCTATGATTGGCATTCTGAGATAAATCTTATTTCCTCTTTCATTGTTTCTGCAGTGCTGCACTCTGCTCAAACTGGTTGAGCCTAATCAATAATGTTTTATATACGTGACACACCACATAAATGTGGAATTAAACAGGACAGAGTTGATAACAGTATGGGAGACAGAGTCACAGTCTGTAAAACACGCTACCTATTGCTAGTACACCTCTAAAACTTCCACATATATCAGGATTAGAACCCTCAACAGCAATACAGCTTCATCAAAGAGGATAGCTGCCTTAGTCCTTTTGGCCGCAGGAGCAGCTTGCAAGAACTGAGGATATTCATCACACAACCACCTGCATATAGCTGTACAATGCTATCGAGCCATGCACTGTATATTCTACATGTACTTCTCTGTATTATATTTGGACAGGGAGAGGTTAGTCATCACACAACCTGTCATAATTATGGTTACAGATAAACATGTCTCAGTCTTACATGCATGTGTTTGTTGTCAATTCATCAGTTACCTAAAACATACAATGTATAATCAAATCTATATAATTGTCCTGAAAATGTGATGGATAATAACTGTGACATAAACACACATATACTGTGTGTTTGGGGGTAGCATAGCTGAATTACTGTTATGGCAGTTATAAGGGGGGACACACTCCTGTATTGGGGGCTAGGGGAACAAACCAAATTTACTGTTAGGATGCAAGCAAGTCTGAAGCCACAAACTGCAATGTCTAGCCTCACTTTCTAACTTCTGTCTTGAATGAGGAACCAGTATTTTGCTGAGGTAGGACTGTGCAAACGTTTCATGCCTGATGCCTACTAATTACATATGAATGATGAACCAGTATTCTGCTGTGGTAGAATTGTGTGAATGTTTTATGCCTGATGCCTACTAATTACATATGGACACACATTAGCAATATAAGTGTCTGTAGTCACATGTTAATTTAAGTTCTCTACAAAACCACCACTATATAGTTGCATACTGTAACAAGGTAATAGATACAAGGATATGGCATAATACTCTTCAAGAATATAGTCTAGGTTCAGGCCTTACCTTGCAAATGTGGCGATTGACACAACTTTAGTTCAGGGCTGATTCTGTCTGATGCAAGCAGTACACAGCCAATACATGGATAGGCTCAGGTTGTGTGAGCTGTCTGGCATCAGTTTTAATATCTATCTATCTATCTATCTATCTATCTATCTATCTATCTATCTATCTATCTATCTATCTATCTATCTATCTATCTGTGTGTGTGTGTGTGTGTGTGTGTGTGTGTGAGTAGGAGAAAGGTATTAGTCCCTAAGTCCCTAAGTGGTCAGTGAATGTGCTATGCAATCTTTCTACAGGGACATCATCTGGGGATTCCTCCCCTGAGTCCTCCTGTGATTGTGGCTGTGATGACCTAGGCATGGGTGGGGGGGTGGGGGGTTGTGTCTTCATTCCTCTCTCTGATCCTGCTGCAGCTGTTTCTGCATGATCAGATTGTGGAGCATAGCACATACTGCGAATTTTTGTGTACATGTGCATGGAGTATAGTTCTGGCCTCCACTGGATATATTTAGGCACTGGAACCATGACTTCAGAAGCCCGAACACATGCTCTATGATGTCTTTAATTTGTACATGTGCCTTATTATGGTGTTTTTCTATGGTTGTGAGTGCATTTCTGATGGATGTCATTATCCACGGTTCCAGGGCATAGCCAGCAACCCTCATAAAATGGCCTTGTGAGATGCCCCCCTAGCAAACATCTGGTAAAGCTGTGATGTGTGCCAGATATGGGTGTCATGATAACTGCCAAGGTTGCCAGCAAGCACATTCAAGATAATCCCCTGGGTATTGCACATGACTTGGCAGCTGATGGAGTGTTATCCCTTGTGATTAATATAGATGCTACCCTGCTCACCATGTGGTGCCTTGATGTGTATAACATTGAAATCTATGGCACCCAGTACTTCAGGGTAGTGTGCTACATGATAGAAGTGTTGCATACTGCTGATCTCTCCTCAATAGTATGGGGAAAACATATGTGTTCACTGGCATGTATAAACAGAGTATCCAGGCACTGGTGGAGTAGTCTGGATGCTGATGCCTGTGAATCCCCCCCCCCCATCATGTCCCCAATTGGTCTTAAAAAGTATAAAAATCAAAAACGGTCGTGGGTAAAAGCAAGGTGCAAAAAGGAACCCAAACAAAATGAAAGAAAATGCACCGAGCTAGCACACTGAGAACGTTTATTAATAGACAAAACAGAAAATAGAAAATGGTGAGCGCTTTCACAACATAAAGTTGCTTCATCAGACAACAGTAAAAGGCTTACACTCTATTTAAATAGTCAAATATCCATTACTCAATTAACTAATTAGGGCTAGCAAGCTGTACAGAATCAAAATCAAGAGAAGCTTACCACAGTGAATCCTACAAGATGCACTATGCATATAATGTTACACACAAAGTTACTAAACATATGTAACCAGACTATATACAGTGTAAAAAACCATACACATACATATATAAGATAAAACAATGACAGTAAGACATATAAAAAGCTAAAAACATCTAAAATGTCTTCTAAAAGATCTTGAAATCAGTGCATGAGTGGTTGAGCCTTCAAAAAGGGAACCAAAGTAGTGGCAGCATTCAATCCAGGAAACTTCTCAGCGTTAACCTTCAGTATCCATTTTTGCTCATGCCCCTCTGCAATATTTTCTATGTCACCACCCCTAGGGTTCGTATAAATATGTTGCAAAACCAAGAATTTAAAAGAATGTGAACGATCATTAGACATAACGTGACAGGCTAGAGCACTGGATTGTTTACCGTTGGTAATGTCTCTCACACGTTCTAAAATACGATCTTTCAACATTCTGTTCATTTTGCCTACATAATAAGCATGGCATTGTTGACAAAAACAAAAATAAACAACATCAGTGGTTCTGCAATCTAAATATTGATTAGAATGTAATGAAAAATGCCTGGTAGGATGCACATAATTATTTTTGTTATAAACAAACTGACAGGCACTACAGTTCCTACATGGAAAAGTTCCATGGCGAACAGAGTAAGTTAACTTTTTGCATGTTTCCCAATGCAAAAGTGTTGTTTAAGTGACTTACTATTCTTAAAACTGAAATGTGGAGTCAGTCCAACCTTGTCTACAAGGCCAGGAACTTCTTGTAAAAGGTGCCAGTATTCCTTAACAACATCCACATTTTGATTAATGTTGCTAGAAAACTGGAGAACCACTCTAAAGTCATTCTCAACTGTGCCACTGTGTGTTGCATCTGCGGTGGCTCTGTTGTGATTATAATAAGGTTTGCACCTAGTATCTCTAAGCTTCCAGGCATCAGATATTGCATTATCAATATCTGCACTAGAATATCCTCTAGCCAAAAACTCAATTTTCAAGTTATTCAATGAAGCTACTGCATCATTATCACTACTATGTAGCCTGAGTGTCCTAAAAACTTGCTCTCTTAACACAATCCTAGGAATGTGTCTAGGGTGATACTAGATTTATGCAGCAATGTGTTCTTTCTAGTTGGTTTATGGTATATAGTACTGCGGAGATGATTCAAATCAGATTTACTGATTTTGACATCAAGAAAACTTATGTCAGTGGCTGAACTCTGGTGTGTAAACCTTAAAAAATCAGTTGTTGAATGCAAGTAATCCAAAAATTGGTCTAAATCAGAGCTGGAGCCCTTGCATAACATAAAAACGTCATCAACAAACCTAACATACCACAGTATTTGTCCAAAGAATGGATTAGTGACAGACAAAACTTTTTGCTCTTCCCAACTAACCAGTGCTAAGTTGGTGTACAAGAAGTTCCTGGCCTTATAGACAAGGTTGGACTGACTCCACATTTCAGTTTTAAGAATAGTAAGTCTGTCAGTTTGTTTATAACAAAAATAATTATGTGCATCCTACCAGGCATTTTTCATTACATTCTAATCAATATTCAGATTGCAGAACCACTGATGTTGTTTATTTTTGTTTTTGTCAACAATGCCATGCTTATTATGTAGGCAAAACGAACAGAATGTTGGAAGATCGTATTTTAGAACATGTGAGAGATATTACCAACTGTAAACAATCCAGTGCTCTGACCTGTCACGTTATGTCTAATGATCGTTCACGTTCTTTTAAATTCTTGGTTTTGCAACATATTTATACGAACCCTAGGGGTGGTGACATAGAAAATATTACAGAGGAGCATGAGCAAAAATGGATACTGAAGCTTAACGCTGAGGTTTCCTGGATTGAATGCTGCCACTACTTTGGTTCCCTTTTAGAAGGCTCGACCACTCATGCACTGATTTCAAGATCTTTTAGAAGACATTTTAGATGTTTTTAGCTTTTTATATGTCTTACTGTCATTGTTTTATCTTATATATGTATGTATATGTTTTTTTTACACTGTATATAGTCTGGTTACATATGTTTAGTAACTTTGTGTGTAACATTATATGCATAGTGCATCTTTATTGTAGGATTCACTGTGGTAAGCTTCTCTTGATTTTGATTCTGTACAGCTTGTTAGCCCTAATTAGTTAATTGAGTAATGGATATTTGACTATTTAAATAGAGTGTAAGACTTTTACTGTTGTCTGATGAAGCAACTTTATGTTGTGAAAGCGCTCACTATTTTCTGTTTTGTCTATTAATAAACGTTCACAGTGTGCTAGCTCGGTGTATTTTGTTTCATTTTGTTTGGTCTTAAAAAGTACCTGTAGCTAATATCCTAAGGGCTACACATACCTTAGTTTCCACTAGGATGGGCTCCACCTCTGTTGGCTTTGGGTCTGAGTTGAGGGCGGCAGAGCTCACAGAGTTCTGGCAATATGTCCCTGTCTGCCCTGTAGTGCTCTACAATCTCCAGCTCATGTAGCACGTGGAAAGTTACCCTGGGCCTGAACACTTTCCTGCTCCTTGGCCTAGGCCTATTGTCAGCAGCACCAGCAACATTGACTTCAGCCTCTAGCACATACAAATGTAGAATAACTGCAGCAGCCCCTAGCATTATCTCAGTTAAAATTTCCAAGTCTCTACTCCAATGATCTTGAAGTATCGAGGGGAAAATCAGAATGTAGGCTGTATGCATACTTTAGACATTTCTTGAGTATGTCTACCATCTAGGATTGGCTAATTAAGATGTAATTCACCTGCTTAGGGTATAATGAACATGATTTAAAATGCCTGCTTCAGTGCACAATACTGTGTTGTGAGCATCATTGCACAGCAGAGCTCAACTGTGCATAACTAAGGTAAGCCATGTCAAAATTTTATATTTTTATCTGTGTTGTCATGAAACATGCAGGAAACACTATTTACTGCCAGTTACTCTTTATTTATATAAGCTGCAATGTCACAACAGTATAATGCAAGTTTGCATACCCTGTACTAGATGCCAGGACCATCTGCACTCCAGCCCAACACTTAACACCTGTTGCTACAGAGGTAGCTACATAAAGTCCTGTAACTTGAGGGCTTTAGCGTGGTGCAGCCTCACTTACTGGGTTTGCATGATGCCCAGCGGTGCTTAGCAATATCAATTGAATGCACCTAGTTTCTATTTTTTGATGTATAGCTCATGTCTGATAAATAGGTGGTGTAGTCATGCAAACAAGTTATGAATTGCCAAAACAGTTTGTGGCAAGCAGCACACTATGCAAACATACACATTACTCAAAAAAGAAAAAGAAACTGACTTGACACACACCCCTGATGTCATAGATATCCATTGGAAATGTAAACACCGTGAAGGAGCCTACACAAAGTGAACATCCCTACACAGTTCCTGCTTTTTATAATTCAAAAAATCCACTGATTTTTGCACTCACTTGCATAATAACTGTGCTGACAACCTGGAATCTATACAATTAGTAGCTGTGTAAGCTGGTCAACAGCTGGGAATATGATTCTAAAGATACAAGGCAGCATAACACTTTACTAATGGTTACAGTATATTATACTCCTCTTTTTCGTGAGTTTTTTTGGCAAGCTTAGTTCAAACTGTTTGTGACAAGCTCAAACATGATGTGAAAAAAAATTAAAAGTTACAGTAATCTGACACATGTCCTGATGTTTTTGGACATCCACTGTGTAAACATCACCCATTATATCTGTGTTCGTACTTTTTCAGGGGAATTCTTTCCATATTTCTGGACTTTTGCATGCCCTTGCTTCTGTGTAGATCCCTGAACTTGGAAATGTTCTGCATACACTGCCAACATGGACATGGAGTCTAGACAGTTTTATCAGAGGAGTTTGGATTGCTCCACTGTACTGTTTCATTTTATTAACATAAATTTCAGCTACCTATGTTGAAATTTGCATTCCACAAATGTTTCCATAATTGCTTGTGAGTGCATGTAATTGCGCATTGCTACATGGAGCTAACTGAATCTAAAAATGTTCAGTCCCATATTCGCATAGCACTATGATATGAACATGGAAAAACTGACCATGTAAGTTTTATTGAATTCCCCTCAATATTTATTACTTCGTTGTATCTTGTTAGGGCGTTAATGTGTTTAGTAAATCCATAGAGTTTTACAGTGGTTTGGGGGAATTCAGTAGTGAAAGCCTTCCAAAGAATATTTAGAGAACATAGAATACCAGTTTCATGGGGGATAGTAGTTAATACCCAGGATAAGATCTCTTCTGCTGTAATGTTATTCTGTCCAGGAGGGATGTAGAGAACAATTGTGCACAAGACTTTGCATTTATTAGGTTTAATGTATGTGCTAAGGAGTTTGGTATTGGTAAATCGTGAAATAGTATGTCTGTAGTGCATAATCTCCAGGCAGTTAGACTAGATAACACCACCGCCTCCCTTTTTCTTTATTCTATTAGTTATGATTTTATTATAGGTTGGGGGGAGCCGCGGTGGTGCAGCAGTTAGCATTGTCGCATCACAGCAAGAGGTTTTCTCGTTTGATTCTTGGCTGGAGCACCTTCTGTGTGGAGTCTGCATGCCTTCCCCATGGTCGACTGACATTAAAGGCATGCAGGTAGGTGCGAGCGTGAATGGGCGTGCCTTCAATGAAGGCTGAGCGTCGGGCTGGCAACTCGGCACTGTAAAATTCACTGCCAATCATGAGCGGACTGGAGTTTTGCTGTGGTGACCCCTAACCGGGAAAAGCCGAAAGTCAAGTCATATTATAGGTTGGTGGGAGAATATTTTTATCTTTAATGTTTGATTTCAGGAATTTCTTATATATCAAGGGAGTGGAGGCTTACACAAGCATGGCATTCGTTTAGTTTATTTCAAATGCTGTGGCTATTAATGTTGTCTGCTTTCAAGCCAGTATCATTAGCAAAAGTCTGTTGTGATGCAGTCTAGTTTGAGCACCCAGTAGTGTTAGAGGGTGTTTGCTGAGTTGTGGACTGGGTTGCACTGGGGGAGCAATTTGTGTCTGAGGTCAATGCAGATGGACTGGAATTAGGGTGAATGTCACCGCATAGTTATACATTTGTTATAAACATCAATCTTGCAGGAAATGTCTTGGTTTTTAATCCAGCTTTCATTTTGGTTTTGGGTAGGGGGAATGAGCAGTTCAGATATTTAAGTATAAAGAAAAAAGTAGACGTTTGGAGCTATATTGCAGTATGTACAGATGGTTGGGTCGTTAAGAGGAGTTTGATTAGGGGACAGCAGGTGGTGCATAAGCAGTGGACTGTGTCCAGATGTGAGATTACTGAGAAGGAATAGGAAGGTAGACTTTACTGATATTGTGAATGTCATTATAATATAGAGATGTGTTATTATGCCATAAATTAAGTTGAACAGAAAGAGGAATGAGAGCAACTATTGGGCTTGTTCCTGTGAAATCAGAAATTAAGGGCTTGTGGTAGTCAACAGAGATGGTATAGATAGGTGAGTGGATTAGAAAAAGTGATTGCAAAACAGAAGATAAGGTTCTGGTCAAGTACAGTATAAAAAGGAAGAAAGTTATCAGGTTAGAGTCACTAAGTTCAGTGGAAAAGTATTATTTGTAGTAGATGCAGGAATGTAAATTTTGTAGTATTAGTTGATAGGTTCTTTTTTTTTTGATTTGCTGGTGATGTCTATTAGTTGCAGAGCTAAAAGGAAATAGAGTGGGTTTAGTTTTTATGAGAGAGCAACTTGATTGGTTCCATTAGGAAGCTTGAACTTTGTTCTGCCATGCTTAGTTTGTAGTTGCTATGACCATCAATAGGGCATTTGCTTTGAAAAATGGATGAATGCTTGATGTGCGTGTTATTTTATACAGTTTCTATATGAATTTGCTCATATGCAGCCACATTCTATAGTCCTTTTGAAAATCCCCCAAACATTCCACAAGAGAAGTACTGTTTAGTGATAACTGCATCAATTCCTTCTTTATTTATTTATTTATTTGTTTCATTGTTGGTCACCATCCCTCCACAACCATCAGAAAGCTGGTATCTGCCATTGGGTCAGTCATTCCTCCTTTCTTCATACCTGTGAACAATGCATATGTGAGCCAGAGATCATTGCCATAGTCCACTGGGGAAGGGAGGTGTAGAAACACCATATGCTTTCCTATTAGCAAGCAGTGCTTATAATGGTGACCCTGGGGGGATGCATATTTCCACAAGATTAAAAGACTTTTCCAGATTGTTGTTCACTCTGTGGCTGGGTTTGAACCCCAAGTCACACATTCTGCTGATGGCACACACATGTGAGATGTGGTCTTAGGATTGTTCTGATATGATGAGACTAGCACCAGCCCATCCCACAGAAAGGATAAAGCAAACTAATTTTTCATTGCCAACTGTTACAGACTGTCTCCCCCTATACCCAGGACCACAGCTAGTGCCAGAATGCATAGAAAGCAGTCAGGGCTAAAATCTGTATGCCACAAAGCCAACACCGTTTCACTTATTCACAGCCACAATAATCATGGTACAATTGCAGCAAGTGTCACTGATAAATGTTAAATGATGCAAATAATTTTATTTCTGACACAGGATATCTTGAAAACACAGTGCCTTGCAGTGTAAAAAACTATAGTTTAACTATATTTGGATTATTTTATAGTAATATGAATTATAAAATTGGATGAAACATTATAATTTCCAACATTCTAGTTGAAAAATATTAACATGCAACCAAAGAGAGTGCTATTTCAAGCAACATGACCAAATATATCAAGGTAAAAATAAAATTCAGCATCACTGACTAAAGCAAAAATTCATCAGTAAGTCATTAAGTGCAGGGGAAACCTTTGATTATGAAAATAGTTCTTGTGGGAGGCAGATTTTTCCACACATCAAAGAACAGAGCACCCTTACAGTCTCAAACTCTAAACGTAACCCTATTACTAACTTTAGCAATAATCACTAAACCAGAGCCCTTGCCCAGACTCCAGCTGAAGCTTTGTACATATATTAGAAAGTGACATAAAACCAACTGACCTTTTATTCACTGTGGTATTCAGCTAAATTAAATTTAAACAAGGTGTCTTGACGAAATGTATTGTGATAAAAATATCTTCTAAAACAATTCCATTCCTTTGCTTGGTTGGGAAAATAATAATGTAATTTTTATTTTCATTAGCAAATGGTTAACATCTTTATCATCTTTATAATTGTTATAAAAACAGTCAGTGACTTTGCATTAGCACAAATCTTATATTTCAAAAATAGAAAACTGCAAAACTAGTTTAAATTTAGAATAAAACTATTAAAAATACAAATGTTCATCCATCTTAACTTAAATGCCAGTTATTGTTTATTTATTTATGTTTGTTAACTGGAGTAGTGAACTAATCCACTGAGGATCCATTTTATACACAGCTGGGAGATAAAGTAGAGCAAAAGTAAAGTAATTGCAATGCAAAGTAGCAGAAATACAACCATCTTATAGAGCTACATACACAAGACATCAAGAACATGATGCAGGAACATAGTGCCATAAGTATAATATAATTGTTGAGTGAAACAACAATGGCTTAAATGCATAATGAAAGAGTATAAATTTGGACACATACACCATATGCCTATGCACAGTTCATATTTTCTTCTTGTACGGAAAAACTAGATTGCAGTTTGAGTTGGAGATAAGGTTAGTTGTTTGTCATGTAAATACAGATGACAAAAGAGAAGTGTATGGCAAATGCAGAAATGGTGGTAGAAGAGTGGGGATGATAAAGTGGGTTTGTTCTTTCTCAACAGGTTGACTTACTAAGTTGATATAATATGCTGCTAATAACATGCAACCTCTTGATATAAGCCTAATTATTAGTTTCCAATTTCCTATACCATATGACTCTAGGCAAATTTTGTAACTATATTAAATATTTCAGTTAATTATCAACTATACAGTTATCCTTAATCAGTCTTGTTTGTAAACTATCAGTGCAATAAAAATAGAATTAATCTGACAAATTACAGTTTTTCTTTAAATCAGTTGCGAAATAATAACAAGAGTTAATTAGTATCCTCCTAATAATAATTGTGACAACCTGATTTTAAAACATTACGTTTTGCTGTAATATGTGTTAGCAGTTAGCAAACTACATAACACAGTTCTTACCTCTGAGCATGGATAAAGTAATGAAAAGGAATGTGATGATTACTGCAGACACCCGATACTCCATGTTGTAACGACACCTGTCTTGCAGTTCAACCAAAGTCAAAGTGAATATGCAGTGTAGCAAACTGAAAGAGCTTTTAAGGAAAAGTATATTACTGTATGCTGATAAAAGAGAAACAAAAATAGAGGAAGGAACTTATATATCCTTCCACAGAAATGCCACATAAGAATGATTGCTCAGGATTTACTTGTTATGACTTGTCCCTTTACTAAAATGTTGTGCTTTTTGCTCACAAAAATATTTTATATAGGCCAAACCTGCAGTAAATGTAGCCTGAACTATGACAGTTTATGTTAACTTATGCAGTTTCTGTTTATTTGCGTATTTATGTGACTAGAAGAGCTTTCTGTGACTTTTACTGAAATTGAAAAAGAGTATCACCTCAGTAAATTTTAGTTTTAAGTGAAATAACAGCAGACATAAGAAAACAATAAGAATAAGAGGCAAATACGTGGCAACCTTTCATAAGAACCAGTGAGAAAATTTTCCATACAGTATTTCATTTCTTTTCTTTCTCTTTATTTTCTACTTAGAAAAGTCAAAGAAAAATAGGACATTGCATTACGTAGTTATGTCAGTAAAACAGATAAGATGTCTAGCTAGTTTGCCCAAACTGCATAACTAGTATCTTTCCGTTTTTCCTCCTGTACTCCTTTCCTTTCTATGTCCTTTCTTTTCCTGCACCACGCCTCCCAGGTTAACGTGAAGAACTCCGTGGTCAAACAGTGCAGTCTTTTGAATTTATCCACTCTCCTCCCATGCAAAGGTACTTTTTAATGTCCAGGCTGCACTTCGTGCCCTTTCTCTGACATGTCTCTTATTCCCACAATGTCTTTCCACTTAACTGGTAATACTTAGACAGAGACTGACAAATAGCTTGCAGGGCAGAGTATCCCAAATTATGAAACTCTAAAAATTACTAAAATATGTTCAAATCATCTCAATGCAGCTGTTTCAAATGACACTAAGGTAGGTGTTTTTGTATTAAAAGTGTGACTCCCATAATTAGGACCACAAATACATACATGGGAGATAATTGTTTTTAACCCTGAGTTGCAGTAGTACAAGGTAAATAATTATAAGCTGGGGTGAAAAAGGTAGGGATGCAGGGTTCTTTCTCCCTCAGAAAATAGCTATCGGGAGGCGTGGCCAGGATGTCAAAAGAGATAGCAGCATTTTTTTGGTGCTTTGCCTATAAGGATTATTTCTGACAGGATTTTATATAATTTTCTTTTAAAACTTAATTTTTTTTTACTTCTGTTACTTCAGTTTACATTGAGGACCAATTTTATCAGAAAATTTCCATTTATTAACTACATCTACAAGAAAATTCCTGTCAAAAAGTTCTGCTGCCTACTTCAAAATGAGGGAAATACGAATCACTCAAAAACTTCTTCACAAGACAGCTCAGTAAAAAGGAATTGCCGACAATAATCACTAATATTCAAGACCTGTCCATAAAGATGGATAATTTATTAAAGATTATGGAAAACATGAAAAAAGAAAGTAAGAAACAAATTGAAGATCTAAAAGAAATAATCACAAAACACACTGATCAAATATCAGCCATAGAAGAATCTGAAAATGAAATAGATGGAAGTCAAATGGAATATGATAATCAGATTGATTTCTTGTTAAAACAGAATAATAAACTTCTTGAGAAAGTGGAAGATTTGGAGTCAAGATCAAAAAGGAACAACATCAGAATCTATGGTGTTCCAGAGAAGATGCAAGGAAATAACATGGTCTGTTTTCTAAAATGATTGGTTGCCTAAAATGCTTAATCTCCCTGAGTCCTTTTCCTTCAGGATCGAAAGAGCACACAGGTCTCTGTCAAATCTATATCCATCTAAAAATCCTGCTGCAACAAGATCTATTATTATAATGTTCCTGTCAACACAAGACAATGACTCAGATCTGCATGGTCTGGTAACCCAATTTTAGTTAAAGGAAAAAATATAAGATTTGACAATGATTATACTTCTACAGTAATTGCCAAAAGAAAAGCCTGTGTTCCTCTTATTAAATATCTAAAAAAAGCTAACATAAAGGCTCAAATTATTTTCCCAGCCAGAATCAAAATCAGACTTTCTGATGGTCAAAAAATATTCAATAACCTAGATGAAGCAGCTGACTTTGTCAAGAAAAATAACCTTTTAGACAAAGTTGAATAAATTGACCTTTCTGCACCCACTTTGAAAAGATAGGCTACCAATGGTAAACTTCCTTTAAATGCCAAGACTAGCAAAAAGCTTAAAGGAAAATAAGACAACAAAATCTCTTCTCTACTTCTTGATCCCCAGCACTCAGCATTAAGGTAAAACTCTCTTTTTACTCCTCTTATAATTACTCTTAAATATACATAACTACACATAACTGCACATAATCTTTTTTGCATGCAGGTAAATTGAACTAGTTACATAATGTTCTGAATATCGAATGTCATTATTCAGATTCACTTTATATCCTCAAAATACTGAAATGTTAAAATTCAATATTTCAAAGCAATAAAGTCGAATCTTTAAAACATAGAAAACTTAGATGCATGAAATTCAAAGTCTCGCACACTGGAGATTTTGAATTTTGTGCTACTACTGCACACACACACACATACCATCCTCCCCACACACAATCACAAGCTCTCTACTACATAAAAGCAGGGGGGCAAGGCCACCTGCACCCCCCAAGCCCCCTACTTAAATATTCTAACTCTGAGGTCGCACTACACACAAACACACACACACCACCACACAAGCTACATTCTGCTCGCACACGCACACATCACAGCAACAAAACACACTAACACACACCACAGCCCCTACCCAAAACCCTTAACACAAACACACACTTAAGTGAATCTGTAACCACAGCGGAACCTCAGAAGCATGAAATTCAGAACCTCTGGTATTTGAGGTTTTGAATTTCGCATTTCTGAGCTTTTGCTCTTTTCAGGATTCCACTTTATGGGCTCGAAATACTGAATTTTGACATTTCCGTATTTCGAGCTTCTAAAGTGAATCCCATTATTCATATGTTCATTATTCAGTTTTAAAAATATGACATTTTGATAGCTAAATACCTGCATGTTTTCATTTTCTTGTAATGATTTCTTGGTTTCTGTTTTGGGAAAGGGAATGGGGACATTTGCCTGTCTTGTGTTCTCCCTACTTTACTTGTAATAACTAATGGTATTTTCCTCTTTTATCTTTGTGCTTATTACTTCTTTTTTTATTTATTAATACATTGTGCCTGAGTGTACTGAAGTAATAGGCATCCTGTTTCTAGTGTAATTAACAGTTTTCTTTTAGTACACATATGCAGTTTTCATCTCACTGACTCATTTCTTTTTTTTTCTCCCTTGTTCATATCTGTGAGTCTCGAGACAATGTTTTACCATTATTTTACTTTGATTTACCTTGTGAGGCTTTCCCACTCCAGAATACATACAAAGCTTCACCACTCTAAGTCTCGAGCACTGTCATAGCCTTTTTCCACGGTTCAACCTCCCTTTCAGTGAGCTTTAACGTCTGAGCTTTCAACATGAACTTTAACCTCCTTGTTGTCCTCAGATGATGTCGGAAAGCAGGAAATCATCACTACACTTGTAAAGATGTAGACAGCAAATGAAACAATCATATCTGCCATTTACTATGGTGCATTTAAAAGAAAGTAATCCTTCTACAAAAAACAAAAACTGAAGAATTCTAGCAAACAGATTTTTCTTTATAGTTTTACATAATCGCTAACAACCAAGACACATTAAAAGGAATCAACCCTTCTGCAAGAAACAACAACCAAAGGGCTTAAACAGTTGTTTGTTTAACTTAATCCCCGTACAATCGCAAGCAAGACTTGAAATAAACTGCAATGCTTCAGGTACCAAAACAAAAGTTTACACTTTTGGGAAGCATTTTACAGACTTGTCATATATACAGCTATTGTATTTTGTTCATGAAAAATGAACATACAAAATGTTTTGCCAGCTTTATTTCTATTAGATCGACGGCATGCAGTGTTTCCTTTGGTGGTAGACAGTTTTTAGGAATTACAAGTGATAAAGAAGACTTAGATTTTTGTATGGAAACTAAAACTGGATCTGATGTTGGAGACACATTTTTGAAGACTGTTTAATTATGTGAACAAGTAAATAATACCAGTGTGTGTGTGTGTGTGTGTGTGTGTGGGTGCTTTTCCAAAATATGGGCAATAGTGAAGATTGTATGTTTTTTCTCTTCCCAAGCATGTACACATCACATCTGACTCTGTTTAGCTAACAAAATTACTTGAGCATTGAGCAAATGACAGACCGTTCTGTTTATATTTTCAAATAACTTGAAACAAAAACAGCTTTGATGTCTCATCTATACTGATTTATATTTATTTATTATTATCATTGGGGGGGACATATAATAGTCATCTACTCACACTAGTTTATACCCATTAACATTATTGTACAATTAAACCTTGAGGCAAATCCACACTTGACATTTTTATACCAGTTGTAAATGATTATACTTTCCTATACTAGAAAGTATTGTGCATATATAATAGACTATACACCTTATAATATTGTATCACACATCACTTCAGCTTGCCTCACAGATAATTTCTGTCTTGAGGTGAGTCTCTTGCTATAGAAATATCCAGATTTATATGGCTGTCTAATATCAAGCTTAGGGCACAGCTCAGTTCTATAATAAAGTTATGATCTAGTCTGACATCACTCTCTTAAATAGCTGTAGCCTGGGAAATGTGGATACACCTTTATGTTTTAAACTAACATTTATTTGTGATATCAATATCTTTTTCTATTAAAGGGGCCTCCAGTGAAGGAAACACTTGTATGCAGTCATTCAAGGCTACTTATTATTTACTCCTTAACAACACCTGCCTAACATTCTCTTGGAATAGTGTTAATATACACATTTACTTTACTTGCATAACAAGCCAATCTATTCATCTGAAAAGCAGATTAAAGATAATTACTGCATTAGGCATCAAATTATATCTTTTTTTTTAAATATCCATAAGAACATCTCTACTAGGATATTTAGTATTATAGTTAACTTTGGTTATAGCTGTAAATGTGCAGATATTAAAAGGAAAGGAAAGGAAAGCAGACCACATTTTTACTTATTTCAGCTCAATACTATTGATGGATTTTTTTATTTTCATACATGTTGTAATACTTTAGTATTTAGTACCTACAGGCTCCACCAGGAAATTTGTTTTGATGTTGCAACTCTTGGGAAGTATACGCACTACGAACAAGATGGTCTTCTAAAGGAATCATTTGTACATACATTTTAATATGGCTTATTGCTAATAAAGCTAGAGCAGCTATCAATTTATTTTATAACACAGTTATAGGGGAAACGCCTGTTAAAGTATATGCTATAGAAAGAAACTTATCCCTTTATCTTACCTCAATCTTTTAAGTCTCTCAACAAGAGTATAATTTGAATTAGTCAATAACTTAAAATGCTGACTCCCATTGTTCATACCAAGGTGTGTGTGTGTGTGCGTGCGTGTGTGTGTGTGTGTGTGTGTGTGTGTGTGTGTGTGTGTGTGTGTGTGTGTGTGTGTGTGTGTGTGTTTTTCCTTCCTATAATGCTAATAAGAAGATTTTTCTCTTTGAGTTTTGTGATTTTGGACTGATATAATATTTCTCCTTTACTATTATACTAACATTTTATTATGGTACTAATGGATCTAATTGAATCTACACTATCTTTATGAGTATTATATTCCTCATGACTTCCATTTGTAAATAATCATTAAATGTCACATGTTTATAAAGATACTTAAACTCTTGTTACTAATGCATATACATACTGTGATATACATTACTTTCTCTTAATTTATATCTTCAGTGTTTTTCAAATATTCTCATTTTTTTCCTCTTTAAGCATAAGTTTATCTTACTCAGTATAGTCAATAATTTAAAGCAAGAGCACCTTATAGGTATAGGTGAATACTTTGTGGATGACTGATGGTGAATTTGATGGTGCATTCATATATCCAGGAATTATATATTCCATGGAAATGTATATAGTTTTTTGGGGTTTTTTTTCAAGTTAAATTAAGTTTATATCAGTTGTCCATAACAATTTTTAAGACTATCTTTCGTATCTTGAAAAATGATTTCTTATAGATCTGTTTCATTAGATGTCAATGGGCTTAATAACCTTATAAAAAGAGGAAGTCTAATCAAATACTTAAAAACAAATAAAGTTGATATTGTCATTTCGCAAGAGACTCATATATCTGATAAAGACTATAATAAACTTACTTTCAAAGGTTATAAAGTACTTGTAGAAACTCATTATCGGACCAAGAGGAAAGGCACTATGATCTTATGGAAAAATTCTTTACCTACACTTAAAATAATTGATTCATACACTTCCGAGGTGGTGCAGTGGTAGTGTTGTTGCCTCAAAGCAAGAGGGTCTCCCGTTCGATTCTAGGCTTGGGTTGGGAGGGCCTTTTGTGTGGAGTCTGCATGTCCTCCCCATGGTCGAGTGGGTATTCGAAAGACATCTGTTGAAGGTTGGGCGTTGGGCTGGCAACTCGACACCAAAAAAACCAACTGCCAATTATTAGCGGACTGGAGTTCTGCTGTGGCGACCCCTAACCGGGGAAAGCTGAAAGCTGAAAGACAAACAACAACTCAGACAAGAATGGTATGTTATGTCTGATCATTCTAGAAATTGAGAAAAGATGCATCACATTAGTAAATACATATTGGATTCCTGGCATAGGTGCTGAATCAGCAAACAAGCTTTTAGAAACAATTTCAATTAAATCTAAGGATAGTCTAGTTTATGCTGGTGATTTCAATTGTTTTTTTCTCCATCAATGATACTACCAATGCTAACAAATTCAAATTGTCATCTCCAGCAAAAAAACTTAATAATTTTATATCCCTTTTGAACTTAAGAGATATTTATGAAATTAAAAATCTAAATCCTTAAAATACACACATTATTCGTACAGGTTTGGCATGCAAACAATAATTGATAAATTATTTGTTGCTGACAACCTAATTTCTAAAATACAAGACGTTTCAATAAATTCCTGTCCATTGTCAGATCACAACACCATTTTTTTCAAACTCAACCTTAAGCCAAATGACATGATCTTTTGGCAGAGACTACCAGCCTATATTACTAATTTAACTGGATTTAAATAATGGCTTTTAAAAGAAATAAAGTTATTTTAGATATAAATGATAACAATGCAACACATAAAACTATTCTTTGGGGTTACCTATCAAAACATCTATGCTTAATAACATCTAAACTCAAAACATCAAGGCCATAACATCTAAACTTCAAAATATCTAAAACTCATAACATCAAATCTCAAAAAATTGAAAACTACAAAGCAACTATAAATAACATCCCACACATGGTTTTCTACATTTATGCAGGGGGGAAAGCCCCCCTGTACCCCCCAAGTAGGGGGCTCTGCCCGCTACACCCCCTGTAAATTAAATATACCAACTCCAAGGTTGCATTACAGTGGGGTTAGGAAATTAACTTTTTCCTCCACTGTAGTATGACCTTGGAGTTGGTATATTTAATTTACGGGGTGTGAGGGGGTGCAGGGGGACTTTCCACCCTCCATAAACATAGTAAAAACTCTGTGTGATTTTATTTATAGTTGCTTTGTAGTTTTCAATGTTTTGAGATTCGATGTTATGTGTTTTAGATGTTTTGAAGTTTAGATGTTATGGTCTTGATGTTTTGAGTTTAGATGTTATGAAGAGTAGATGTTTTGATAGGTAACCTCTCTGAGACATGTTAAAAACATATTTGTTTGGTAGAATCAAAACTTGCTTTTTTTAAATAAGAAAAAAAAATGGGACAGTGATCTGCTAAGATTGCAAGCAAGGATAGATGCTTTAAAAAATAGTCTAAGAACCAAATAGATTAATTCAAAAAAAGGTTACATGCTAAATATATTCAGATTCTAAATAATAAAGTAAAAATACATTTAAAGAGAATTAAATTACAAACTTACACAATTAACCCTAAACATGTGCATAAGTTAGCGGTAAAATCAAATAACCTAGCACATTAAGGAAATTATAGACAACTCCAAAAAACACAAATGTGTTACAGACTTGAAAGAAATATTAGAGATATTTAGAAAACATCATGAATTAATTAACAATAATTCTCAATTAGCAATAACAACTCTTTGAGAAACAAAATTTTAACTAAAAACATAACCAAAAAATTAACTAAAGAACAAAATGATAGACTTTTCAAACCAATTTCATTTAAAGAGCTAAAGGAGAAAATAGGAGAAAATAAGTAATCTGAAATATAATAAAGCCCCAGGCTTAGATGGTTTAATGGGAAAGATATATAAATTACTTCCGGGTGACACCCTAAAACTAATGTTGCAAGCTTTTGAAGAATTTCGAACCAATGTAAAACTTTTTCCTACATGGAAATATGCAATGATATCCCCTATTTTAAAGCATGATAAAGCTCTGAATTTGGTAAGGTCTTATCATCCTATTTCTTTATTGAACATCGATTATAACATTTTTACATTCATTTTTGCTTGCAGATTAAATCAACTGTTGCCTTCACTAATAATAAATGATCAAACATACTTTATTACAGGAAAGTACAGAATAATGTCATCAGACTTCTTTCATTAATAGATATAGCTAACAAGAAAAAAATTATCAATTATTAGTCTAGATTTAGACAAAGCTTTTGACTCTATCAGTTGGCCTTATCTATTGAAAACATTAGAAACCTATAATTTTTCAAATGTATTTATAAATCTGCTGAATAGATTATATGAAAACTCAATATCATACATTAAAATTGGTGCATTCCTTTCAAGTTCATTTGAAATCTTAAGAGGTACTAAACAAGGCTGCCCATTGTCTCCTCTTTTATTTGCACTATCAATAGAGCCTCTGGCCAATTATATAAGAGGAAAATCAAACATACAAAGTTTTTCTGTTAACTTGATGTATAACTCCAAAATACAACTTTTTGCAGATAACATCTTATTGACTATTGGTAACATCGACTCTTCTGTTGATCATATTATAGACTCTTTACAAACATTTGAAAAAGTCTCAGGTTTAAATTTTAACCCTAGTAAAACAGAAACTATATTATTAAACAAAAAAGTGCTGTCATTTGCAAACATAGTAATTTTAACTGTTTGAATGATACTTTAAAATATCTAGGTGTACTTATAAAATCGAATTGGAAAGATACTATTAAAATCAATTAAAAATCCTTAATAGCTAATATTAAAGAATATCTAACTAAATGGAATACTTTGTTTTTCTCTATGAAGGAAAGATTATCATTAATAAAAATGATCATATTACTGAAAATTTTATATCTTTTTCAAACTCTAGTTGTTGCCCCCTCAAAAAAATTAATGAAACAAATTGATTCTATGTTAATAAAGTTCTTATGGTTTCCTCAAAAAGCCAAGAATTGCATATGCATGGAACTATAGAATCTGGGATAATGGAGAAATATGATTTCCTAATTTAAAACTTTGTGCTAGTTCCGTGACACTCAATTTAATTAGTCAGTGGTTAAATCCCATATATAAATCTAACTGGAAACATCTTTGAAAAAATATTATATGTCTTTTACTTGCTTCTTGCTTGGTGTGATGGATCTGCAGTGTTCTTAAGACACGCAGTCTTGCTGGCTGGATTCTTGCTAAAATTCAAAGTCTGATTATATTTGCATTCACAGTCTGTTGCATACAGAAACTTGCAGAATATACACTGATGAGAGAATATACTTTGCAGCATCAACTTTAAAGAGCAGTAACAAATAACTTTTTATAATAAATCAAACGAAACCACGTTGTAGCTTAAAAGTACTGTTCCAACTTTACTTCTCATATAGTACAGATGATGTGAGAGATATAACATTTACCTCAGAACACCAAATGTGTTCCTACCATATCCCTAAACAACTGGATTTATACAGCTCTTTATATACTCTTTTTAAACATATTTTGGAGAATTGCTTATACTGTAGAAACAATACTAAACTTCCTTGTTTAACAATGTCTTGTAAGAGACCAGCTTTTCTGACAGTGTGAATATCCTGTAACAGTGTCCTGATGTCCATGTAGAAAAACATATTTTTGAGGAAACACATTGTCCTGTATTCTATTTGGATCTGTGTATAGAAACATGTGTTCTTATGTCAATGCTGATAAGCATATCCTGTTTTTTATGAAGAAAAACATATTTTTGAGAAAACACATTGTCAGAGATCAGCTTTTCTGACAGTGTGAACATCCTGTATTTTATTTGGATCTTTGTAAAACATCTGTTCTTGTGCCATCCTGTTTTTCCATGCAGAATAACATGTCATTGTTCTTTAAAAGCAGATTTTGCATTTTTGTTATTGCATATATCATGCCTTGAGTCTGTAAGGGAATAATGTCCATTCAGCAGATTCCTTTTCCAAGCCATGGTCATTTAGTATGACTGCTGATCACATTTACTTAAACTTTGTTTCTGCATTTAAGCAAGCCTTTTCTTTCAGCATATTTACAACATAATTAATTTCAGATTTATATTCATAAAATCTAACAATTCCCTCTGTTTTTAAACATACTCAAAACATTTTATATAGAAAACACAAGAAACAAACCTTTAGTTTGATACAACAAATCAAAATGCAATTTTACATAGTTAATACAATGATATTAAAGTATTACTACCAAAACTGAATGTATTTAACAACTTTTTCTTTTGCAGACCATTCTGTGAAAATATTTTATCAGTTATGAGCTGTGTCTGCTTTAATGTTATTATTTTTTTTTTAACATGATCAATTTATTCTTTTGCAATCACAGAATTTAATTTATGACTTAGAACTGTTTCATTAACTCTTTGCAACTGTTGAATTAACTATAAGAGACAGTAACCATGTGCTACTGCAAGCATTTATACACTACTGAAAACACACAATTTCAATGTCATTTTAACCATAACATTGTGGTCATGTCTTTGAACTGCTCAATAACATCTTGGTAAAACACTGAACTGGGCTTAGATAATAAATATTTGAAAGCAATTTACTGGGGTAAAACCAATGATATTACAACTTGACAAATTACTTTTGAACTTATCACGATGTATTCTTTACAGTATGTATTTACACAGACTGTTTGCTATTCATGCATTTCAATCTAGTAGGTACCCTGGACCCATTTTTTATTAAATATGGTTTTCACACATATTTATTACTAGACATTAATCTCATTTGTACTGAATTCTTCTGCATTTGTACATACAATGACTATAAAGTACATTTAGTCTAATCTTACAAATTTAATAACATTAATATTAAGCAAAATCTTGGAAAATGTTTGTCTCTTTAGAAATATCTAGTGGAATTGACACCAAATCCATATGTCCTGTTATTTTAAACTACATACTCAACAATTATTAAAAATATTCATGCTTTTTATACCAACATTGTTTTGCCAAAAACTTATTAAAAATAGTGACCATTCTTGCTATTAGAAACATTTATGCATTTTTGCATATCTTTATTCTCTCTTGTATAGCTTTAATAAAGCAATTTTAAATCATCTCTTGTTTTTTCTAAACAATAAAATAATAACCATTATGATAGCTATTAACAACTTGTAAAATATCTTATCATTTTTGCATATCTTTATTCTCTCTTGTATAGCTTTAATAAAGCAATTTTAAATCATCTCTTGTTTTTTCTAAACAATAAAATAATAACCATTATGATAGCTATTAACAACTTGTAAAATATCTTATCCTGTCAGGTTTAATCCAGTTTACCAGTATTTCTAATACACTAATACCTGTTTTTCCCTCTACCTAAAAGAGTATTGTCAAGAATGAATGAGATATTTTTTTTTTCTGTAGCTTTATTTTAGACCCTTATTATTTATTTTTATGTAGCTTTATTTCAGACCCTTGTCACAGTCTGTTTATACAGTCAGTGTAAACCTGAGAAAGTGCCTCCCTCTTATACAGTCAGTGTAAAACTGAGAAAGTACCCTCCCCTGTAGTACTTCAGCACTGTTTACCTGCCCCACGCTGCAAGAATAGAATGTATGTCAGCCCAACACTATGGTCATACATTTATTTTATTAAATTATGAACTTTTGTCTGACTTGATAACTTTTTATAAAGCTTTTGCTGTTTACTACCACTAGTAGGCATTTACATTCTCCTGCACAATTGATTTGAACTGTATATATATACTATAGCCCATTTGCTGGCTGTACTTGATGCAACTGAGTTTTTTTTTTTTTTTTAACATTTACTTGCAAACAGATTATCAGTGACATCTATGCACAATTGTGGCATTTTATGCCAATTATTAAATAGTGTTGCCTGTAAACATTTTAACAATTATGTTTTAATAACAATGATGCTTTAGAAAAACTCAAGCTACTTGCCTGGCAATCAGTCTTGTTGTTTATCTTATCTTTCCAGCATTTCCTGTAACTATTCATTCAGTCTAGGAAGGTCTGAGCTCACATTTTATACTCTATAAACTATAGTTAATTCTTTTAGCATTTTTCCTTTAATGTGATTGTGATTTGCATAACTATGCATTTATACAACATAAATAGACATCATTTTACAATTACCTTACATGGATTTCAGTATTTTTTTAATTTTTTTATTTAACTGTTTAACTATTTAACTGTCCTGCCATTAATTTTACAAAAACTGTTTGACTAATGCCATCTGTGATTTTCTTTTTAAAATTCAGAACTTTAACTGTTTGGTGTTACTATATAATTATAAACAAATTGTAAAAAACAAAATAGATATTAGTTTAACCAACACATTTATATTTATATTATTTATATTTGCTGTTGTCTGCCTGTGTATTGTAACAGATGTACTCTAGATGAAAAGAACACACATGCATGTCTGTCTTGTATATGTATATCTTTATACAAGTATGTCATGTCTTGTGACTTTAAATTTTTACTCTTATTAACTATTTTTATTTAATTTTATACACTAGAACAGTTTTGTTTACCTTTTGACTATGCTAATGAATGGCATTCATATGCTTTACTTTACTGTAGTACTGATAGATGTATTGCTTTAACTGAATGAAAGTAAAACATTTAAGAATGATTTGTCCCTATCATCCTACCATGTATGTTTAACCATTTTCAAAACATAAACATATTATAAAATATATTTCTTTTGCACAGATTAACTGTGTATGCAGGAAATTCCCTGTCTCTGTCAGTTCAGCTAATTTATTTCCTTTATTCTGCAACTGCTTTTGAAGAATTTCCTGGAATGTTGTATGGTCTTTCTGACATTCTTTAGTAAGCTGTTCTGCTGAATTTGAAACTCCTATGCACTTTTGAAAAGATGTGTGTATAACTTGCCTAAGCTTCCTGAACTCATTGTGTCTGTCGTTTAGAAGTTTACTACATTCCTTTGTAACAAAATGTACTAGGGGTTCTATCAGTAACTGATTTGACTCACATGTGGTGACAGGACATAACTGTTCAACATCAGAATGTAATGGGAACACTTTACCCTTAGTTAATTCTTCAGATCTGTCTTTACAGTCTATTTTTATATTTGCAATATGATGCAATATTTTTTTATGACATAATACACAAAATGCAGTTTTTGTTGAATCACACAATAAACATATGTCATATTTCACATGATTTTCTTTGAGATACCAGTCAAATATTGTAATACATTTGCATAATGCCTTACTATCAACCTGCCCTAATAAGGTTTTACATTTACTAATGTGCTGTGTATACCAACATAGCAATTTACTAAAGTTTGGTTTACTCCTGCATGAATTATAAATAATATTCATACTATCTAGTAATATACAACCTGTCTAGGAATACAGAAACTATATATGAATATACAAACTGTCTTAAGAATATAAAAACTCTCTTAAGAATATACAAACTGTTTTAACATCATCCACACTAAATATGTGACACAGAAAAAGTCTTACCAGTTAGCAAGAAAACAGGTGATCAGGCTGCTATTGCAGATGGCTGGACATTTTTCAAAGTCACTTGAGAAGCTGGGAAAGCACAACAGGCAGTGGACTGATGGGCTAGTGGATATCCCCTTTCTTGAAGAATTTATGGCACTGCGAATTTCTTGAACTAGTCTCACTCCGGATTGTAGACGTCTAAAAAACTTTACTACTGCAAGCTGCATAAACTGGAATACTTCTGTTCAGAATTGACACATACGTACAAATGTTAGTTACTGCAATTTAACTGAAGTGACCCTCTGCAGGGCTTACCATCACTCCTCCTGTGTTTGAATGCAGATTGTAGGTTCAAATGCAGACTAGCTTGCCATTGAAAAATTATATGGTGCTAGTCACTCAGCTGCCTCGCCATTGAAAAAATATTATATGGTCTTACTTGCTTCTTGCTTGGTGTGATGGATCTGCAGTGTTCTTAAGACACGCAGTCTTGCTGGCTGGATTCTTGCTAAAATTCAAAGTCTGATTATATTTGCATTCACAGTCTGTTGCATACAGAAACTTGCAGAATATACACTGATGAGAGAATATACTTTGCAGCATCAACTTTAAAGAGCAGTAACAAATAACTTTTTATAATAAATCAAATGAAACCACGTTGCAGCTTAAAAGTACTGTTCCAACTTTACTTCTCATATAGTACAGATGATGTGAGAGATATAACATTTACCTCAGAACACCAAATGTGTTCCTACCATATCCCTAAACAACTGGATTTATACAGCTCTTTATATACTCTTTTTAAACATATTTTGGAGAATTGCTTATCCTGTAGAAACAATACTAAACTTCCTTGTTTAACAATGTCTTGTAAGAGACCAGCTTTTCTGACAGTGTGAATATCCTGTAACAGTGTCCTGATGTCCATGTAGAAAAACATATTTTTGAGGAAACACATTGTCCTGTATTCTATTTGGATCTGTGTATAGAAACATGTGTTCTTATGTCAATGCTGATAAGCATATCCTGTTTAATATGAAGAAAAACATATTTTTGAGAAAACACATTGTCAGAGATCAGCTTTTCTGACAGTGTGAACATCCTGTATTTTATTTGGATCTTTGTAAAACATCTGTTCTTGTGCCATCCTGTTTTTCCATGCAGAATAACATGTCATTGTTCTTTAAAAGCAGATTTTGCATTTTTGTTATTGCATATATCATGCCTTGAGTCTGTAAGGGAATAATGTCCATTCAGCAGATTCCTTTTCCAAGCCATGGTCATTTAGTATGACTGCTGATCACATTTTACTTAAACTTTGTTTCTGCATTTAAGCAAGCCTTTTCTTTCAGCATATTTACAACATAATTAATTTCAGATTTATATTCATAAAATCTAACAATCTTCATATATCCACTCTGCTCCTTAGCAATAATACCATAAATCAAAACAATCTGTTCTCTGAAACTGAAAAAACTCTTCTGTTCTTAAAAGATTTTGTGATTAATTCCAGAAAGAATGATAAGTTATTTCCTTTTCTTAATTACTTGCTAAACAACTTCAAGAATATAATCAACCGAAATGATATGACAAAAAACTTTACCTTTGTCATCTTTCCCATTGCTTTTACAAACTCTTATTTGGATTCTTTTAACTTGGATAGAATGAAAATCATGAAAGATAATGGTCTAGTTTTTTGGCACCAATTCTTAACCAATAATAACATACACAACATTAATTCTCTGTTAGCCAGATATAACATAAACCACAATAATTGGCTTAATATGCAAACTTTTAGAGAATTTTGATTAATCGATTTAAAAAAAATCAGATGGCGATCTCTCCTCTTATACCCAAGATGTTTTCTATTTTCTGTGAAATTAACACCCCAATCAACACCATTACTTTCTCTTTCTCAAAGATATACAAAATCCTCAGAGCTGAAACAAAAATTGCAGATGACTATTGTTGGAATTACACAGAAAAAAATAAACAATTTCAGTTTCACTAAGCAGGAGAAAAAAATAATTTTAAAATCAATTAATAGAACATCCTCATCACCTTACTTGGCAAATCTACACATGGAAATTCATACACAGAGTCTTTTTTACACCACACAAGATTTCCTTAATACTCAAGAATAATAACCCCAATTGTTGGAGATGTGATGAAATACTTACTGCTGACTAGATGCATATGATTCTCAAGTGTAGAATAGTTTCCCCCTTCTAGCAGGATTTCAGAATTTTTTAAAGTCATTATGGTCAGATAATTGTGAGATTTCTGACTCCTTAGTACTCTTTAATGCCCCGATACCAGCTTGCATACCTGGGATACAAGTGCTTTTCCTCTGGTCCATTCTTGCAATTGTGAGAATGGTTATCACTCTAAACTGGAAATGTAAAAATGTCCTCCTATTCACAAATTTTGTTACATTAGCTAAAACTGTTTGTAACAGGGAACTTCAAACTACAAATTCAAGATCTAATAACATGACGCATAAGAAATTATCTTGGCTCAAGCTTAAAAAACTGTTAGACAAAATGTGAACTGTAAAGGAATTGGTTATTGTTATGGACTTTGTATATAGTTTTATTGTTATTCATATTTTAATTACTTGTTTTTGTCATATAACTTGTTTTAATGCTACTTTAAAAATCAATAAAAACAACTGAAAAAAAAAAGAAAATATCTATCAAAAATTGCATTTGCTGTCATTTGCTTTGGTGACCTTAAATCATATTGTTGGTTGGCAAAAAGCTGAAAAAGATTTTCTTCTAACTAATGCATATGGTCCTTCTTGTCAGGTTACTTGATTCCCTTATTTATTATACATACCCACATGTATTTGTAAGAAATGTAGGAATATCAGGGGATTTATTTCTTCTGCTGAAGCATAAATACTGAAATAAGATGAATGTCAGCCCAGTGTTTTAAAACAAAAAAAAAACAGCAGGTTCTCCAAATTCACCAGAAAACATGGGCAACTAATTAATTTTTTAAGTAGTAGCCGAGTTTTGAAATATTTTATTTTTTAAGTAATAGCCAAGTGTTGTCTTTTTAAAGTAATCAAAAATAACCGTTAAAAAAATGAAAGAGTCCAGCTGCCCCCACAAAGGGAAAGTAGTTTAATTCAGTCACTCTTGTTAGAAACGGCCTACAAAAACAGAGCTTAATATTTCCACACAAATGTTATATCTGAACACATCCACAACAACCTTGACAAGCACAAACAATTATTTATTCATAAAAAATGATCATATAACACACAGATATGACATCTATGTGAAAATATTAAGCTCTGTTTTTGCAGTCCGTTTCTGACAAGAGTGACTGAATTAAACTACTTTCCCTTCCTGGAGGCAGCTGGACTCTTCCATTTTGTGAATGGGTATTTTTGTTTTTGGTGTTTTCTACTTTTTCTATTTTTTTAAGTAATGACAAATTCATGTGTAATTAAATTAAGCAACAAGGCATTTGGGAAGTTTCCACAGGTTGGTTTGGAGTTCCTTAATGTAAAGCACTAATTTTGAATTACCGGGCTAGAGTCAATAAATCCTTGGTGCATGATGTGCCATAATGTGCACACAGTAGTGTGTTGATTTGTGTTTAGTAAGCAGCACTACATGATGTGTAGATCTACACTAACACAGTAAGCATCATGGCATGCTAAATACAGCATAAGCAGCTGAACTGTATGCTAATCAAGATGTCCAAGATGGCAGAGCTATTTCAGAAGCTGTAAAAAAATTCATGTTCATTTATTGTAGGTTTTTGCCTTGAATTCAAACACCTATTGTAATTCAGCCACATAAACTACATTAGAGGAAACAAATGTTAGGGGCTGCTGCGTGTGTATGTGTAGCTGGATCAGCTCTTTGTAGCTGATGCTGATGGTAATCCTTGGGCAAGAAAGAGAATGGTGTTTAGACCCCATTTAACTTTTCATAGTCTGCATGAGGTGGAAATAGTAGAGCACTACAGGGTAGATAGAGACATACTCCAGGAACTCTGCAACATCTGTTGTCCTCGACTGAGAGCAAGGTCAAACTGAGGGGAACTATTACCTGTGGAGACAAAGATACGTGCAGCATGCAGAATGTTATCTACAGAAACCTTCCAGAGACCAACAAGGGACATGCTGTGGGTGTCACTGTCATCAGCATCTAGGTTCCTACATCAGTTTCTGAATGATATGCTACAGCATGCCAGTGACTATATATATTTACTCAGTATCCCTGAGGACAGAGCTACAACTTTGCAGGATTTCTACCCTGCAGCACACCTCCCTGAGGTCTTGAGTGTCACACACTGCATTCACATTGAGATTAAAGTACCACCCAGGGAACAGGGAAGGCTCTACATAAACAGAAAGGGCTTCTACTTCATTAACTGCCAGGTCATGTGTAATGCTAAGGGAATCATCCTGAATGTGTGTGCTGGCAACTTTAGCAGTTACCACAACTCCCATAACTGCTAAATCTCACAGCTGTACCATAGGTTTTCTGGGGGGGGGGTATCCCACAAGGCCATTTACTGGGGGATGCAGGATATGCACTCATATCGTGGCTGATGACACCTATCAGAAATGCACACACACCCATGAAGGAACACTATAATGAGACACACGCTCAAACAAAAATTATTATAGATCATGTGCTTGGGCTTCTGAAGTCCCAGTTTCAATATCTAGATATATCAGTGGGTGCCCTGCAGTACAATTCTATATTTGTACAGAAATTATCAGTCTGTACTATCCTACATTATATTATTCTGAGACAACAGCTACAACAGGAACACCAAGGGGAAGGAACACACATTTCACCACCACTGGCAAGGTCACCACAGCCACATGCAGGTGAGGACTCAGAGTGGCATCCAGTAGCTGCTGTGAGTATAGGTAGACATAACCATAAGCATACACAATATGCTTTCACCCTGACCAAGAGGCATTGAAAAACTCACATGCTGACCACCTAAGGGGTACAATTTTCATCCTGTGCACACGCATACAGTAACACTGAGGCCAGGTAATGCTCACAACCTTTACTTACTCATGTATTGGCTGTGTACTGCTAGCATCAGACAGAGTCTGCCCTGAATTACCACTGTTGTAACTTCAGGACTATCAAGTTAAGTGTTGAGCCTAGAAAAGGAAAATAAATGCATAAAAACACAAATGAATGGCAGATACTTGAATGCTGTTACTTGAAAATGTACTTAAGTAGAATGTGTGTGAGTGTCCAGCAATGACATCAATATGTGACAGGACTGACTTATGTCAATAGATTTCTGCTGTTTATCAGCTAACATGCCTCAAGCATCTAAAATACACACAACAGAAGAAACAGTCCAAAGACTAATTAGCCCTACATTTTCACAAGTTGACCAATAAGCGTCACTGATGTATCAATGATTCCAAGGTAGCAATAACAGCAGTAAAAAGTTGTAAGAAATCAGTAAACATTTCAAAATAGCATCACCAATACATATACTAAGCACTCAGCTATGCACCCTGTGCATCAGAAAAAAATACATATGCACCCATGAATCCAAAAGATAGAAGCAAGGTGATGGCGCAATCATCATCATTTACACAGGGTGGGGTTTGGGGGGGGTGAAGGCCAAGACTGACAAAGAAGTAGTGAGTTTGTGTGAGTAAGAAAGACAGGCAGGCAGAAATATACCTAATTATCAAATGGCCACTGAGACAGAATGACCTGCAAGCCTAATGAATGTCTCATGTACCTGTGTGTGTGTGTGTGTGTGTGTGTGTGTGTGTGTGTGTGTGTGTGTGTGTGTGTGTGTGTGTGTGTGTGTGTGTGTGTGTGTGTGTGTCTGTATGGGCACTTGATATGAAATGTCTGTATGAGTGTCTGCATGAACACAGCCATGCTCTGTGCTACCCTATGTCCTGGCATGTTGGACAGGTATGAGTCATGTATGGTAGAAGTATCAATTCATTGTCATCGCTCCCAACCTCAAGAACTGGCTCTGCCAGGGTTGCACTGTCACATCCATGTCCATGGCCAGATGTGCTGGTGCTACCTGAACATGAGTGATGTTTGTTAAATGAGTTCTACTCATGACTAAACTCAGGTCCATGACTCAGTGGCCTACCATGTCTGGGTGTGGACACCCTGAATCACTGGTAGAGCAGTGGAAGTAGTGCCTCTATAGGACTGGGATCAGGCACTGCCACATTGGCTCACAGCAGATGATGTTGTAGATCTATGGCCACATTCTCCCAGCAAATGCTCCATCACAGACAGTCACTGCTCATTCCACTGAGTCAGTCATCCAATCCATTGAAATGGTCACACAGTGCGGGCAGTCACTCACATTAGGCTGTGTCACATCTAGAACCCAAAGCATGCCCTCCATGATGGCCCAAATTATACATCAAGTAGCATGTAAGGACACACCGGGATCAGGTGCAGGGTGGACAACAGACATAATCTGAGCATGCCTTCCAACCCTCCTCGTGGAACATTGCCCACACTTTGGCTATGGCCTGAGTCAACCGACACTGAAGCCACAGTAACCACAGTACACTGATCAAGTGTGTCACCTTCAATGATGCAAAGGAAAGGATGGCGAATAAGCATCTCAATAGGAATAACACATGGTGACAATGAATACACAGTCACCTATATGTCCTGTAAGAAATAGCTGAAACTGAAACTCAGCTGAGATGTCCACCCACACTTGTGTATACTGAACACCTCTCTTGTATAACTCTATTACTTGTCAATAGGTACAGATACAAAAAATATATATCACAGGAAGTAGCAGTGAAATTATGTTTTATTCTACAAGCAAATATAAATTTTGCCATATGTAAGCTTATCTGAAAGCTGCTCCTGGGACACACTTGCTCTCCCAGAAACATTAGCCATCTCCACTGAGGTGTCTGGATCTCTGACAGTGGACAGGAACTCCTCATGTGGTTTCAGTGGTGGCTCAGTAACAGAACCACCCTCTATAGCCAGCTGTTCTCAGGCAACTGCAGCTCCCCTCTTCCAGGCTGATGGAATCATATAATATAATCATATACCTCCCCCCACCTAGACTCTTAACCCAGCTATACTACTGCCACTACTAACCACAGTCAGAATTAGCTAGTTGTTGTAACATACTTTAAAATCTTGTCTGACAACTTTGTTACTAATATTATAAATGACCAGAAACTATCTTAACTTGCAACATTTACTGTATATATTCTTGATAATCAATATCTTGTTATTGTATTAAAGCCAGCAACCTGTAATGTTGTTTACTATTGCTGTAACTTTGTATCTCTATTTATCATGTACATGATGTGGAGCTTTTCTCCCCAGGCATCCACTGAAAAAGGACCTGCTTCCAGTCGGAATTTCCCGGTAAACAAATGTAAATAAAATAAAAATAAATAAATAAATATAAGTGGTCCAACACTGCACCTGATCATAATTTCTGCTGCAGATACCAACTGCATTGGCATTGTTGACTAATTAGTTCCAAATATCATTTCTGGCAGCCATATCCCTATGGCATCTCTCCAGCAGAAAGGCTCCATGGTACCTCACAGCCTGTATTATCATCACATTTTCCATGTTACCAAAAGGGGCTTTCTGTGGATTTGTAGACTTGGGTGCCATAATCCTATATGACATAAAAAAAGAGGAGGATAAAACAGATAAATATCATATTACTAATGTATTCCTTTCATTTATTACAACTAAATGTTAGGTGAATGTCTCACCTCCCCTCATACACAAACAAATGTCTGTACAAACCAAATAAGTAATGCATATATTTTTTCCACAGAAATATCAGGATGTTTACACATTTCAACGTAAAAGCACTTGAAACACAATTCTGTTTTTTTACATCATAATGATAGGTGGCTCATTCAACACCAAATCACCAAACAAATGGAGATTTGTACAAAACCAAGTAATACAACAGAAGTAATGTATATATATATATATATATATATATATATATATATATATATATCGACATCACTTCATCGACATCTCAAATAACCGACACCGCAAATCACGGACATTTAACAGGTAAGAGAATTAAATTTAGCGCTTAATCAGGCCTAAATTATGCATAACACTACCATACCTACAGGAACATGGTAGGCATGATTAGTCCTGTTTAGGGAATGTCTTACCTGTTAAATGTCAATGATATGGACGTCGATTTGGATGTCGAGAGGTGAGTGTCGGTGAATACACAGTTCGATGAAGTGATAGGAACCCATATATATATATATATATATATATATATATATGTATATACTTCTTACACAATTATCAAAATGTGCACATAGTTTAAAAAAAAATCAGTTTATGAATGTCAATCAGTTTTTACTGTGCCCACCATTTCTGTGGCGGTTGCCCTGGGCCATCTGAGAAGCATAACACCAGTGTCAGTGACATGTACATTACATTTCACTCCAATAACATAAGACATTGAAAAAACAAATTTTAAATATATACTTGTGCTGAAAGTATAACCTCTCTTTCTCTGAAATGTAAATGCCTGCCAAAAATGCATATGCCATCAATGAAGTACAAGAAGTGCATGCAGATAAAAGTGCCATTTTCTCCTGGATATATAAATACATTTGTAACATTTTACAAAATTTAAAATGTACTTGAATAATACAAGTATATTAGCCTGATCTACTGAAACCAAATGTCTGTTTTGTCCAAATACACATCTTCTCACCTTCAAGTTCTATAACTACACAGTTACCTTCTTATAGTGTAGATTCAGCTCTCTGGACACCGTTGAGATGAAAATGAGGTTTGACCTCATTAGAATTGCTGAATAACAAACTTTTGACTTTGTCTAGCACATGTAAACATAGTGTAGGCTATACACTATTGTTAGTTGCTAATAGCTTGCGAATGTGAAAGGAAATGCAAAAGCAATTCAGACACCCTTCACTGCAGTGGGTGCTTCAGTGAGGATATACTTACAAAGTGTGGAACTAACTTTATTGAGCTTTTAAATGAAACAAAACACCACATTTTTATAATTTTTGTTCACTAATAGCAAAACTCTCCTGCCTTTGCTGAAAACTGTTGTTCACTGTCATGTATTTTTATCACACATTTAAGAAAAATGATACAAAATGCAATATAGACTGCATGTCTGAGACTACAACAGAGATAAGGGAAAAATGAACACAATACAAAGAGCAGACAGAGCTGTATTTGTGCAAACATATTTATAAATGGTTGTGTCATCACTCACTGCACTAAATGTGTTAGCCACACATGTACAATAATGTACAAGTGTATGTCCTGTTAACACTGTAGAGGAAATACGAATTGTTTGTAGCACATAATTTGATTGCTCCTGCAAAACTGTGTGCATGTGATAAACACAGATAACATACTACAACTATGTGTTGTGTTATTTCATTACTCTGATAGTTAAAATCCAGAGCTGTGTAATTGTTTAAAAATTGTTTAATTTTAGTACTTTTTTTAAATTATTTTTAATTTTTTTCTCTTTTTAACATTTGCATGGTATGTCGTTTAGCCCAAACACAGTTAACTGTATAAAAAAGAAAAAATAATGTCAATTGCCTTAAGAAGCACAAACACACTTAGCAGCATTGTGCGGCAGTCAGAAACTTGGATGATAATGACAGCAGAAATAACATCTGTGATCTGTATGTGTAGCACAAGGTGTAAATATGTTGACATACACAATAGATAACATAGTTAAACTGTGGTTGAGTTCCACAGCAGTTATTTTTACTGAGGAATGATCATAATGGCTATTAACAGAAGGAGTATATATTCGCTTCTGCTCTTTACATTTAAGTGTTGCTCACCTGTGCACAAATATGGTTCACTACTTAACGAAAAAAGTGAAACATTTTATTTGTTTCACCTTCCTTCTCACAAACAGGCAAAGTGGTGATACACTGCCATCAGCACTCTGGACAATACAGAGTATAAAAAATACACTTTCTGCCTAGCTTTCCCAATGGCACGAAGTGTAAGCTCATGTCCAGTGCTGAGGTACCAGGGTTCTAATCCTGTCAATGCCTCTTTTTATTAAAGGTGTTTCATTGTAATTTTTCATAAAAATTAGAATATAAAGATAATTATACATAACAATAACTACGCATAGCAGGTTGATTGAGCATACACATGGTATTACATGTATTTTCTGTGTAACTGGTGTAGCATGACAATTATGGCTCTATAATTATAAATGTAGTTTCAGACATGTGATGGACTTTATAGTTTACCGGCAGTCATCTATACACCTCCCATTACACAAGTATAGGTAAAACAGAATGTATTGTGTGGTCTGAAGCAGAACTCAAATCTTCTCTGCAAGTAATACAAGTATATGCATTTCCTTTATACTGCCACACATTACTACTGCATCAAACCTCATAGTGCACAAGCAAGGACCTTGCCATGTCACGCACATACAGGCTTAACTGAAGTGTAGCACCAGTCACTCCTTAAAGTATGCATTAGTAATGACCGTGTTTGGCAAGCACTTCTTCTGTTGTAAAGAGGAAAAAATACCTATGTGGAAATATATGTATTCTCTCTTTTGTTTTTTTACATAGGTTTGAATCCCACATTGTACAAATTACTTTTCTCAGTGCATAAGGCCTCACAAAATACATGTCAAGTCTCAGGTCTTAAAAACTAAGTCATTTAACATATCAATGTTGACAATTGGGCCAACTGTTGTCATGTATAGTAGCACTCATGCCGTAAATTAATGCCAAATGTGACATTATCCTTCCTATTTCATAAATTGCCTTCCTGTTTGCCTGGCAATGTTGTTATCCCCTTAACATCATACAAACGTAGTTGGCATGGTTTTACAGGTTTGTGCACTGGCCATAAAATGCGATATCATGAATTGGCTGGAAAACAATTTTACTGTTGTTGGAGGACCTGTGCAAACATGGCAGGATGGAGGCCAATTCAGGTTTCAAAGGAGGGGTGTAGAGGAGCCCAAAAAATTTGTTGCACTCCTCATGAAGTGCTACAGCTTTAGGCTGCTGCAGGGGGGCTATACCAGGTCTCGGTATAATACTGAGGCTTGGAGCATTCTAGCCAAGTCTGTCTCCAGTGCAACTGGTATACAATGTATTGGGGAGGTTTGCAGACACCACTATAATGACCTGAAATGGCAAAAGCAGGCACAACTCAACCAGTGATTGGCTAAGTTTAGAAATGCTGGCATTCCACAGTTGTGTAAGTATATAGATTAAGCAACTTTAAATGTTATGGAAAGCTCTAGATAGCCAAGACTGGTATGCATAATGCTTCCATGTCTCTTTTTCGTTCCTTTATTTTACAGCTACTCAGTAAATTTCAGCAAATAGAGAGAGTACATGATGACTGATTAGAAAGACTCAGAGAGGTAAAAGGTATTTACCAGCACAAATGATTATCATGACTGTATCAAAATTATTGTTCTTCTATACATTACTAGAAGCTTCAGCATGCAGATCTTAACTGTAAAAGCAAATGTGCATGCATTCTTCTGTAGATCTTGGTAACTGTATTAGGCAAGTGTAATAGTGTATTCAGGTTTGGTAAGTTCAATACACATAAGTAACAAATAGATTAAAATTACAAAAATATCAGTTTTTAATTTTTATGCCAGCAAAACTGGCTTTAATACCATGTTGTTAACTTAATATGTATTATCTTAAAAAGCATATATGCAATATCTGTATATTGCAAGGATTACATGTTACAATTCACAATCCTATTTTGGATACGGAAAGCTGTATAGCTTATATAATAATAATAAAAGTATTATTTACTGTAATAAAGAATTTGAATGTGACATATACAGGTTCTAATCATCTGTTTTCTTTTTTGTCTCACCCCAATCCTTATACCTCCCTTTTTATATTTGACCACACTGTTTTGATGTCATACTTTTCTGCCAAAATACAAAATGATTTTCAGCACAGGGAGGTGAGCCAGCTGCTGTGGTTCATCCTGCCAAACCTCTACCAGCTGCTGCACCAACACTCAGCACATTGGGGATGCTACCTGGCAGCATTGCCTCTACAGCCCCTGCACTACCTGGCCCATCCACATCAGGTAGAATTTTCCCAGCTGCTGGTGCATTGATACACTCTGTGAGTATTGGTGGAAGCAGGGATTACATCAGCCATCAGAAGTTGCCAGAGATGGTGTGTTAGGTAATAGAAACTGGCATTAGTGCCTACCTCAGCCATCTGGAGAAGTTGCTCCTTAGAATGCAAAAAGATTCCCACATCAAGCAATCTCACAAGCCACCATCAAAGGGGACAGTGATGACAGCTCTGATGATAATGCCTGGCTCCCCCCACCACCGACTGCACCACCTATTGCACCCCCGAAGTATCAGCCCCCCCCCCGCTCAACAAGGAGTGGAAGCACAGCAGCCAGATTCCACTACTAAAGATTCCACCCCTAGAGAAAGAGAACAAGCTGCGGACAGTCACTCTAATGAATCTGATCCAGAAACAAGCGATAGAAAAAGGGACCAAAAACTCATAGTAAGACTCATAAAGAAGCAAAAGCTGTAATGTATTTTAGAGCTAAACCTTATTATAAAGGAAAAGGGAAGTGACATTTACACCGACAAAGGCATTTTGGCCAGTTCCCCACTATAATTAACACTGGGGATGGGTATTTTGGGCCAGATAAATTTAATCCAGATTCAGGATCGGAGTCATCAGACAATGACAGATTGTTACCTTTGAGGGAGGTACCTAACCCAGCCCATGCTAGAAGTGCACAGGAACCACCGACCATTGTAGTACTTAGGGCATGGTCAACGGTTGATTTTCAAGCCATTACCAAATCATTACCGCCTATTCGTACTAATCCAGCTAATTTCCAGCTTGTGCTGGTGGGGCATATTTGTTTACAAAATCCTATAATAGAAGAAGTCAGAGCAGTTCTTCAGTACACCATACCGGCTGATCTGATGAAATGGATTTGGGACCATGCCAATGTCGCTACTCAGATTCCAAAACATGATGAACAAGGAGATAATGGGTTCAAAGCGGTCAGACAGCAAAAAGTAGATGCTATTACAGTGATAGTTCCACCCAAACCCAACTGATCCAAAATTAAGTCAGTTCTTCAAAAAGAAGACAAACCTGTGGACGAGTATTTAAATCATCTCACTGAAGCCTTTGAGGCTTACTCTGGTTACCCAGAACCCACCGAAGAGCCGGCACAGAGTGGATTGTCGGCTGCTTTCGTAGCTGGGTTATGCCTACAAGTACGGGATAAGCTAAAGGAAGTATGTTTAAACTGGCCTAGTCTTGGATTGCATGAATTAGTCACACAAGTGCAATACCTCTCCGACCCTTAGCACAGGAAAAAAAGGATTTACAGGAAAAATTGGTTAAAGCACAGATTCAGATGTGTACTGCCTTGAGGCAGTGTGGACAGGGAGGATGAGGACAGGGAAGAGGGATAGGTGGACACCAAGCAGCTGGAAACCAAAATAGAAAAAAACTGGCAGGAACATCGATTGGCCCCACCCCAAAGCTATAATAATCAGACGGAGTGTTTCAATTGTGGCCAAGTAGGCCATTGAGGAAATGAATGTCCATATCTGGCAGAGCAACCTGCCCCACCCACTGATATGTCACCTCAGTGGAATTCTAATTGGACTCCTTCTAATCGGCAGCCATCACAATGAAGGTTGGTGGATCAAGATGGACCACATGTTATGTTACTTGTCAAAAATAAACTGTACCCATTTTTGATTGACAATGGAGCATCCATATTTATGTTAGCTTGTGAAGCAGCAATAAATGTCCCCCTCTCTAATAACATAACTAGAGGGGTAGGTGTCTCTGGCATTCCTACTGAATATTCTGAAACCATCCCAGTCCCAGTAACTTTGGGACCTTTACAAGACAATCATACATTTTTAGTAGGACCCTCAACACCTTTAACTTTTTTGGGAAGAGATTTGCTCTGTAAGATGGGAGCAACCATCTTCTGCACTGCTGAAGGAGTATATTTACAAATACCTTCAGAAAAACAAGATAGTATGTTGGCTACTTTAGATGAAAATGTCACTCTGCAAACAATGTGTATGCAGTATGACCTCGATAAAAATAAGTATCTAAATTCATTACCCTCTCATCTATGGACCACTTGTGATAATGATGTTGGGTTTCTGATTTCAGCCACTCCTGTAAAAATAACCTTAAAACCCGGAGCAAAGTTACCTCGGGTACCATAGTACTCTTTGACTGTAGAGGCTACATCTGGTATTGCCCCCATCATTTCTGCCTTGGTAACACAAGGAATTATAGTACCTAAAACAAGTCCATGTAATACTCCAATTCTACCGGTAAATAAACCTGGTACCTTATGGAAGGAAAGGGGTTTTTTGACATCCTCTGGGGCACCAATTAAAATTACCTGTATATTGATCACCTCTTACAGGATTTAATATTACCTTCCAAAATTGCTGTTGTCAAGTGTGCAGCTCACCAGTCTAATGACTCCCTAGTAGCTAAGGGAAACAATCTGGCTGACTGAGCTGCCAAGCAGGCTGCTCTTTCACATACTGTTCAGAGACAATTTCTGCAGCCTATCTTACAAATGGTTACTTTTGACACTACTGTTTTGAAAGCTTTACAAAGTGAAGCATCAGAATCAGAAAGAAAAACATGGCTGGCCCACAATTGTTTCCAATGCTCTGATTTAATTTGGCAGCATCTTGATGGCAGATTAATTTGCCCTATATCTATGTTAAATTCTCTTATAAAAGCATATCATTTGCCAGGTCATGTAGGGGTACAAGCATTAATCAAACAAATCCAGAAGGATCGGTTCGCCCCAGGACTTGCTTCTGTGCAACATTTTTTGTGCATGTGCTCCATTTGTTTACAGCATAACATTTCAAAGGGCACTCTGGCTCCTGCTCAACTGGTGCCAAAACTAATGGGACCATGTTGTGCTTTACAGTGGGACTTTATTGAACTCCCACCTTGTACTCGTTTTAAATATGTTTTGACTATTGTTGATATTTTTTCGGGGTGGTTAGAAGCCTACCCATTTGCTAAAAATGATGCTATTTTAGTTGTAAAAAAATTGTGTTATGAATTGATACCTCGTTTTGGTGTTCCTTGTCAAATATACTCTGACCGTGGAATGCATTTTCCTCTAAGTTAGTTGAATCATTGTGTACTATGCTAGGCATTACTTTAAAATGCCATTGTCCGTATAGACCACAGGCATCGGGTATTATTGAATGCATGAATCAGACATTGAAAACTAGGCTTGCTAAAGTCACTTCAGAAACAGGCTTAACTTGGGTGCAAGCCTTACCACTAGCCTTACTTTATATGCTAGCACAACCATACCCTACTAAGGGTCTTTCTCCACGTGAAATTCTCATGGGTTGCCCTCTGCATATGCCCATGACACCACCACCACCTTTCTCTGAATATGATGCATTTTATAATGATATTCTCTTGTACTGCAAATCTCTTATTTCTTTCCTACAGTTTCACCATCGATAAGTAGCAGCTGCTCAACATCTTCCAGATCCTTTCCTGTCATCTGCACTACAACCTGGAGATTGGGTTTACGTTAAGTCTTTTTCTAGAAAAACAGCACTCCAGCAGCACTGGAAGGGGCCTTTCCTGGTTCTTCTGACAATGTCATCTGCTGTGTGACTGCAAGGATCTCCAACCTGGATCCACATTTCACATGTCAAATAAGTTGTGCCATCTGAAGACCAATGGCCTTTACCTTTTTCAACTCCAGATTCTCCTCCCATTGCTACTCGTACTCGAAGTAGAATTGTTCCAGTACCTGACAATGCCTAACATTTACCCTTTTGGAAAACTCCAAACTCCTGACACTATGCAGGCTCAACAATCATTTCCACAGAAACATTGGACAGCCATTTTGGTGGTCATTCATGTTGTACTGTTATTTTTATTATGGCCATTTTTATTTCCAGCTCCATCAATGCATCATACCAAATGAGCTATTTGGCATCCACCTTTCAACACCTACCAAGCTATAAAATTTGCCTTTGTATCATCCCTCAATTTCTCTCACTGCTGGATTTGTACTGCTTTACCTACTGTTCATGGGGGATTGATGCTAAGTACAGTTCCTTTAGGGGATAATGAAACCTGGATGAATCTGATCTATGACACTTCAAATGTCACCTCAAAAGACAGGCTAGCATTACATCTGTTTAACCGTCGAAATGGAACTGTGTGTTTTCAGAAATTTGGTAAAGTCAAGGTAGGATGAAGTTTTTGTAATGTGACAGTTCCCTACAGGTATAATAATAACTCCTCCTACTGTAACACAGCCTACAATTCATTTTGTGAACTGGTGCATAAAACATACGAAGAGGTAAGAAATAATTCCATTCTATACCAACAGCTGGTATTGATCAATAAGAAGGTGTTTCATTCTGAACAAGGTTATATAAATAGTAATATCACCACTAAGGTGGAAAATTGTTACTTTGTGTCTGGTAGAAGAGCCTATAAATGGCTACCAGGAAACTGGTCTGGTAGCTGTTTCTTAGGTTATTTAGTCCCAGCCATCCGACATACATCTGCTTTACCTCAAGGAAAAATTCGGAATGTTTGAGTGGTCAAAAAGCCTGCCAATCCGGTAGGCCAAATTGACACTTCATGGATTTATCATCATGACTTAACTCATGTTGGCACCAAAGAACTATGTCATATGGACCTGGGTGATGACGTCATTTTGTGGGCTGGTATAATTCCAGCATACAAAGCAGTAAAATCAATTTGGGAACTGAGAAAACTGTCTAAATTGCTTGAAGTATTAAGCAATGCCACATTTTCTGCTTTAGAACTAGTGACAGATGAACTGACTGCCATGAGAGCTGTAGTCCTTCAAAACCGTATGGCTCCTGATTTCACCCTAGCTGTGAAAGGCGGAACTTGCGCTTTAATCCAGGAGGAGTGTTGTACATTTATTCCTGACAATCAGCACAAAATTGAAAGCCATCTTGAACTCATGCAGAGAGTCTCTGAACTCTCTAAGGCCAAGGAGGCCGATAACTCAATGTGGGCATGGTTAACCAACCTGTTCTCAGGCTGGGGAGGTGGATTATTGAAATTAATTTTATTAATCGCAGTATTAGCTCAATTGCTTTTCTTGTTGTGTTTTTAATCAAAGCATTGATCTTGAAATTAACGTCTTTTAAGACTACTAAAAAGGTGCCAATGTTTTATACGCCTGCAATTATGAATATGGATAATGAAATAAAAATGTGTGACAATGTTGAAGGAACTAGCCATATGGTTATGCTAGAATTAGGGCAAATGTATGATCGACTAAATGGTGATGCTTACACAGCATCAAATGGGGGATTGTAGAATATGAATGGCCAAAGTATGTGCTTAAGGAAATTGAGTATGTGACAATCTGTATGCATTGAGATGAACTTTGTACTGTGAACTCCGAGTAAACTGTGAACAGTGGAAAAGAACTGAAAAACAGGAGCCTGCTTGAAAGCAGGAAATGTGCCTTATATGGAAGTGTATCTGATTTTCTTTCTCTACCTAGAAATGTAGTAATGTTAACTGCTTTAAGCCTACGGGTAAACCACTGATTGGTTAATTGTCTTTTGTACTAATTTAATTGGTCTAGTTTATATTTTTGTACTGTCAGCAGTATCACCAGTATATAAGCTTATGTATTCCTTTGTTTGGGGAGTCTCCCTGGTACTTTCCATGAGGCTCACACACGTGTAATAAATGCCACTGAAAGAGAGGAAGAAGTGTCTTGTCTTCTTTTAAGGTGAAATGTTAAAATGCAACATTATTTAATACAGCTACAGATGCCTAAAGCAGCTCCTATGTCTCTTGTGTTACCTGCTTTAGATGGTGCAGCCAGCTTACCTGACAGGCAGCCTTTGGTTGCAAAAAGTTTGATAGATTATATAAGGTACTCCATTCTCATAAGTACCTGTTTTATAATCCCAAAACAGACCCAGCAGTCATTTCTCTGTCTATATCTGCTGCTGCCAGACAGGTTAATGCTTCTAACTCCACCCCATCAGATATAGATTAGAAGGCAATGGGGAAGTTTCATAAGAAGTTGTATGCTTCTAGTACTTTAACATTCAGGATTGTTAATTGTGAGTCCTGTATGTAAACTTTTTTGCTTGTATCTTTTGAGAATGCTTAGAAGTTATTAGCTAACCTTCCATATTCTGAGATAAAAAAAAATCTGTAAATGCTTCTGTGACAGCTGTTTCTCAGGTCTAAACTGTACTTATGATGCCTCTGACTCTTCTTCCATAGTGACCATTTTTAGATCACTTTTTGAGGAAACTTGCTTGGCTTTAAGTCTCAAAATCTTCTAGAGGAAGTAAAATGTGAGGTATTCAACTCTCCTGTAGATAAATGCTTTACTTTTTGGCCCCGCACTAGCTCAGGTACTTAAGAAGTGTGATGAAAGTTGAAAATAATACAAGGAGTGAGAAAACTTCTACCATCTTCTTTAAATAAAACACATACTAATTTTCCCTCCTACCTAGTCTCATTTCCCAAGAAACAGTTTAAACAACAAGGGACCAATATTTCGAGAAAGGAGAAATGGAAAAGAAACTCAAAGGAACATGGAAAAGCCTAAAAACAAAAAAGAGCAACCTTCTCAGTCAGTATGACAATCCGCCTGTTTTTACTCCCATCCCTACCCTCCATCATGGCAATCTAGCCATCTACATCAACTGCACTTTTGGCATCAGATAGTGCCAGACAGTTGTGTTCTGAAGCTGATCCAACAAGGGTAGTCCTGACAATGGTAACCTTCCCTCAGCTCCTGGGAATTCCTTCTTGCTCAGGGAATAAGATTTTTCTATTTCCTCCTGTTCTGCACAGCATGATGGGCCAAAGTATAATAGAACCAGTACCACTCAGTCATTTAGTCAATGGCTACTATTCAAGGATTTTTCTGATCACCAAATCTGAGGGATCCTGGAGGCTAGTGCTGCATCTTTGGGATATAAATTTCCATATCAATATTCCCAAGTTGAAGATCCTGTCACTTCAGAATCTTTGTACAGTTCATCCTAACTCTTAATTTCATTGTAAAGTATACCTAAATGATGTCTATTACCACATTCTCATTACCATACAGTACAGATGTTTCTTAACATTTGCTGTGTCTGGCTTTACCTTTTGGACTATCGACTGTTCCAAGGGTATACCTAACTCCAGTAATTGCTTATTGTAGACTCCAAAACATACAAGTTTCCATATTTGACAGATTTGTCTTATCTTTGCAGACTATTTTTTTAGCTGTAAGGTATCTCTAAAAACTAATCAGGAATTTCTACTCAATCTGTGATTTCAAATCAGTTGGCAGAAGTCTTCTCTTAACCCTTCACACAAAATGGCATTCCTGGGATATTAACTTGCTTTTTCAGTGATTTTCTCCACACTAAACAAGGTAGAAACATACCAAGAGTTTTTTTCTGAGTTTCTCTAGCCAAAACAAAATAGCTGCAAGAGAGCTTCCAAAAATTCTGGGTTATAGGACATTTATGATTATCATGTTCCTCCTGACCAGACTAAACATGAGGAAAATACAATGGTATTTCAGATCAGTCTGGACTCAGTGCTATACCCTTTGACTTTTCAGATTCTAGATATGGGATTTATAAAGTCGGAGAATGGATAGTGTGTAGATGAGACAGCTTGCAATTCAGGTTCTTCCATGTTCCCCTCTGTCTTTCCTCTAGTCAGTCACTACTTTTGGTTCAGATCCCATGTGAGGATTAGTTTCAAAAGATTTAAAAGTGCTAGCTTTGTGAGATACTGTAGACAAAATAAAACAAGAAATATGTCCACTAAGGAGGATATCACCAAAAACAGAATTAAAACAAACAAATCAAAAAAATGAAGAAAAATCCTCTCCACTTGAGCTAAAACAAATAATTTATTAAAAGCAAAGCTTTTGAGAAACAATCATCCTCAGTACTAGACAACAATCATTAAGTAACTTCTGCTCCTATGCTCTCATTTCTTTGTCTGTCCTATACTGTGCATCCTACCACCCATCTCAGGCACTTCATCTCCATGACCTCTAGCTTCTTCATCTATTCTGTCTTTAATGCTCAGTTTTCTGTATTCCGCATCAATGTTTTGTACACCTTTCTTTTCAGATTATTTGGCATTCTTCTGTCATGCACTACTCCTGAAATTCTGTGCCACATTGCTGCAGCCCTTCTAATTCTAGCCTTGACCTCTTCATTCAGACTTTCCTTCTACTCATCCATCCCTCCCAGATAACTGACCTGTTCCACTACTTTCTCTTCTATCTCAGTTAACAGTTACTTCTGATTTCTCCCACTTGCTGCCATTGCAACTGTCTTATCTGTGCTCAGTTTCAACCCATGTTCTTTAGTTTTGCATTCCATTCCTCTATCCTTTGCTGAAATGCTTGTTCCGAGTCTGCCTGTAATGCCACATCATTTACATACAACAACTATGTTGACCTCTCCCTTCTGACCTGTTTGCTAATGGAGTTCATCACAAGTAAAAACAGCAGTGGGTTCAGAGTTGAACCCTGATGCAACCCACTTCCACTGGGAACTCCTCTTTTTGTCCAGACATTGTTCATACTTGAGTCATTGGGACTTTGTACATAGCGTGCACCAATTCTACTAATGATTCTGGGACTTTGAACCATCGCAAGACTGCACAAATCAATTTTCCTGGGACCTTGTTATTTGCTTTCTCCCAGACTAGGAATGCCCAATTGGACTCTCCTCATCTCTTTCTTCTCACCCATCTGCCTCACTGGAAACACTGGGTCAGTTGTGTTGAATTCTGATCTGAATCTTTGTATTCCTTTATCAGTTACCCTGCCCAGGATTTACATGCAGTGTGATGAGGAGTTTGATAACTCTGTACTGCACACAGTTGTGAATCACTCCTTTGTTCTTGAACACTAGCACTAGTATGCATATTCTCCTGTCATCTGGGATATGCCATTCTCTCCATAATGCTATGTGCACCTCAGGAGCCATTTCTCCCCTATCTCACCCAGCATCTTTATCATATCTGCTCTGACCTCATCTAAGTCTGCTGCTTTCACTGGCTTCATTTTCCTCAGTGTTGTTCTTACTTCTTCTAGGGGGGCACATCTTTTTTTTTTTTATAAATTCTAGTTCCTAACCTACCATTTTCAATATAAATACATAAATCTAAATAATGTATAGGGCTCATAGAAACTGTAGCATTAAACCTTAAAAAAATCTGTCATAGTATGTAAAAATAAAATAAAAACAATCAAACTAGGCTCATTATCACCCCATATTAAAATGTCGTACTTATAGCACATATTAAAAAAATCTATCATAATATAATGCACTTTCATTACAAATATAATGCACTTTCATTACAAATATACTTGTTTTCTGAGCAGGGCAATTAAACATTCACACGTGTTTGGGTAGCAATGGTTACTCAAGTTGCTATTACTTGATGATAAAATTAATTTCCAAATAAAAAAAATATTAGTAAGAACTAAGTCTAATAGAATACAAATGGTTTCAGTATCTGTGTTTGACATATTAGTGAACTGACACAAGTGTTTTCTCACAACCTATATATCCACCTCATTGGGAATGACTGTGAAACGTGAATTAACTACCAGTACCAGAAACAGAAAATCAGTCTTAACTATATTACAATATCACTGTGATAGTTTAAAACAAAATTTCTTGTACCCTTAATATAACTCTTTAAATGGCATAACAACAGCTGTAAAACAGCTTCAAGATATTTAGAAATGGGTTCCTAATCCAGCCTGAGCTGAATACTATAGGGCACATAAGGGAATGTTTAAGATCTTTATGTATCTTAGGTAGCATACACAAATAGTATAACAGGTTTACAAACATGGAAATCAAAGAGTGAAAAGGTAACACAGACAAATCAATTAGTAAAAAATACAAGAAAAATGTATCCAGGCTAGAGTTTTTACTGTGTGATACCATAAACCTCCTGAAATAGAGGCCCATGGAATATATGCAAATGATCCCTTAAGGACCTCAAGTGTTTCAGATACTATAAACCTTCTGTATATCACATGGGCCTCTATTACAGGAGGTTTAACGTATCTGGTTTGGATGTTAGTCGGGATATTTTGCAGACACCTTAATGGTTACGGATGTCAGCTGGGTGCAAAGACACTTTGTTTCTAAAGTATAACCAAACAGTCTACTTAAGCTGTGCTGATGAGGACATAAGAAGGCAGAAACATGTATGTCGCAGCTAGTTGGGTTTGGCTTTATTAGCGTGAATGTATCTGCAAAGACTTAAAAGGAAAAAGTGATGGATATTCAGAAGCCATATAGCTGAAACACTTGATATTAAGGGATCATTTGCATATATCCCATGGGCCTCTATTACAGGAGATCTAAGGTATCACACAATGAAAACTGTAGCTTGGTTAGGTTTTTTCTTGTATTTTTTTACTATTTGGTTTGTCTGTGTGACATTTTTACTTTTTGGTTTGTATGTTTGTAAACCTGTGATACCATTTATTTATGGTCTACCCAGCTGTTAATATATCCACTGTTTTAGCCAAGAAATAATGTGCCCAATTTTAAAGTAATTTAATGCCTTGACAAAATGTGATTGATAATGGGAATGATCATAACTTCACATTTAGAGTTATTACCACCTTAGGATGAAATATTAGAAGGGGTGATATGCCTTTAAAAACAGAATGTGCTGAGTATAAATAGATTATTTTTTCAAGCATATAAATATCCAGATTTAAACAGTACAGTTAGTAATAAACCTATTTTACAAGCAAATTCTTTATATAATTAAAATTTATTACTGATTAATGTTCTGTTGTTTACTGTGTTCCGATTGGTGTTTGTGATCATGTGAATTTTATTTAAACTATGTGTCACCCCATGTCTGTTATCTATCACTGAAGGAGAGATTGCTTCTCAAAAGCTTTGCTTTTAATAAATTATTTGTTTTATCACAAGGGGAGAGGATTTTTCTCCTTAATTTTTTGCATATGAACATAAATAGCAGGGAGATGTTGGCTGTCATCAATGCTTTGAAGGCCTTCCATCATATTTGGTCCCCAGGACCTCTGTTAGTGTACACAGACAACGCATGGAGTGATGTAATGCATAAGCAAGCAAGGCAGTACCTTATCCTACCCCCCCCCCCCCTTGGTAAACTGGCTATGATGGCCTGGGATGTTTGCAATTCAGCTTAATCTGACTCTTCTGGCTTCATATATTCTGTCAGAGCAAATCCTTATTGCAAACAAGCTCAACAGGACCAAGCTAGATCTCTATGCATGGAAACTTTATCCAGAAGTCTTCCAAGAATGGATCTGCCTGTGCAGAACACTTCAACTAGATTTTGTTGCCTCCTTTCAGAACATATAACTAAATAAATTCTGCTCCAGGACTCCTTGCAGGCAAGTCTAAAAGACAGATGCCTTTTCATTTCCATGGAAGGGAATTTTTATGTGTACTGTTCTACTTCATTGATTATGAGGGTTCTTCGAAAAATCCAGAAGGAATCTCCAAAAATTGTAGTGGTGATCCCCTTTTGGCCAAGGCAACAGTAGTTCTCTTTTCTTTTTGGCCAAGGCAACAGTAGTTCTCTTTTCTTTTTGGCCAAGCCAATTTTCATAAGCTTCCTAACAGACCAGATTTACTCACACAAGACAGGGGGTGTTAGATACAACCCATTCTGGAAATGCTTCAACTAACTACTGACACAATTTTGATTATTTAGACACATTTTTTCTTAGGACATACAGCAAGTACTTAAAAGCCATGAAAACCTACTACTAGGAAGTCATGTATGAATAAGTAGAAAAGATTTTCTTGTTGGTGCCACTGTGACAGCCAGTATCTTTGGCTGGCCTATATGCCTCTGGTTCTTGATTATTTGTGTAAGTTACTTTCCAATAGTTTGTAATACTCTTCTATCAAGGTACATTTGTCAGCCATTAAAGCTTGACTGCTTATATATCCTACCCTTCTAGAAATGCAGTAATTATTAAGTTTTTGAAAGGAGTTTTAGATTTCTGCCCACCTAAGAAGCAGGTGGTAGTACTTGGGAATCTCTGTTGTATGCTTCAGCAACTTGCATTGTCTCAGTTTGAACCAGCTTATCATGATTTAAGCTTCTTAACATGAAAGACTGTTTTTCTTATTGCTCTGACATCTATTAGGAGAGTAGCTGAGTTACAAGCAGTTATGGTTAGTCGGCCCTACCTCATTTTTCATCCAGACAAGGTTTCCTTAAGAATAAATCCTACCTTTTTGCCTAACGTACTTCCAAAATCTACTTTAAGCCAGATCATTAAACTCCCATTTTTCTTTGCTGAACCTACGAGCAGCAGAACAAAAGAGTCATTACTCTGGATATGCACAGGCAGCTCAGATTCAGCCTAGGCAACACTTAACCTTTCAGGAAAGCTGAACAACTGTGCTTCTCCTATAGAAGTAAGAGTAAAAGGCAACAAGTGTCAGAGTTATCTATTTCTTCATGGTAGTCTCATGCTAGTACTTTTTGTTGTACTCACCACAAAAAAAAAAAAAAAAACACTCCCAAGTAAGGTTACAGCTCATTCAACAAGGGCTCTCAGAGGCTTTCTGGAAAGGTGTAGACTGTTCTCAGTACATACATACTTTACAAAGCATTACAAACTGGATTTCTTTTCCAGGTCCAGAATTGGCCTTGCTAAGACCATTCTCCAGCATGTTCTGGATTTTTAACTACTGGCTTTCTTCCTATTTTACTGTGCTTAGCTAAGCTATGGTTATCTACCCAGGTCTACTATGGTATAATTGACACACAAAACACATCCTTAACTTAAATGTTGACTAAAACATTGAACATGAAATGTTGAGAAGGTCAGAATGTTGCAAACACATGCCCTGCTGTGAATCTGACCTTTCTCAACATCCGTAGAATGCAGTTCTACACTGCACAATATGTGACATGATGATTTTGCAGAGGGGCAAACACCCCTGCAGCCTCCCACACTACCTGCACATTATATATTCAAACTCCATGATTGCACTACAGTGAGGAAAAGGGTAAATTTCCCGATCCCCACTGTACCGCGATCTTTAGTTACAAGACTGACTCATCTGTGTGAATGCACTGTGCATCCTCTGAACCGGAATTCGCATGACTGAAGGATCAGCAACACGGGCTGGCCAACTGTAATTTGACAACCTGAGGTCGATGAACCTTCCCTCAGAAATTTAAATGCAAACCATCTACCTACATAGCTTAGGCTACTGCAGCAATGATTATTTTGAACATAGTAAACTTGTGTAAGTAAACTTATCATAACAGTAGATGTTCGAATGCATCATCATTGCAGTAGATGAATCACCTTCCAGTCCCCTTTCCTTTATGTTTTTCATGGTTTGTTGTCAAGATGTAGATCCTTCAACACTTTCTAAATAGTTTGCTTTGTTTCCTAGCACATGCACTCTGGGCTCTTGCCTTCTTCCTTGAATAAAATGCTCTGAAGCTTATGGCGCTGCCTTATATAGGAGTGCTCTGCAGGCTCCTGGCAAGGTGGAGTGAGGGAAGGCAGCTAAAGCTTTTCGAGGTTGCCCTGTGCTGGTGGGGTAAACCCATATAGCTTATGTTACTGCAACAATGTGTTACTTAGTCTCTGTCATTTCAGATTTATTTAAGCAGTCACATTCTCATGGTCTAATGCAAAAAAGAAAATTCTTGTATTCAGTACAATTAACAGTGTGCTTATAAAGTGCATTACTGCTATTTTTGGATTTAATATCAAAAGCTTTTTCCATAGTTCTTTGTGATAAGATTCTGGAGGTCATAGTCACATAGAATGATTTATAAGCTAGTTAAATTGCTATAGAAATCACCCCTTAATTGCAGTTATAGAATGTTTTGTAGATTCTGGGGCATATAAGTCTTGCCGAACATATTTATGCCGTTAAAGTCAAAAATGGATGGTAGAGATGTTGTGTAACATAGAATGCATGTGGTTTAACCAGTCCAGTTAAAAACGATAACTATCATCCCTTTATGCTTGTGGCAAAATGTGAAAAACAAACATTGCCATGAAATCCCCCCCATGAGAATAGACACACCCTAATGACTGAATGACTGCTTATTGATAGATTTCAAGGCCATACAGTATGTATTATTCAAGAAACCAAACTGCTAATCATTCGATGCAACAACAAAAGCAAGTCAGAGAGAAATAGCAGTAGAATCAATACCCATAATGAATAGCATGGCCACATTGCTAGACTGCTCAGCCATACCTTGAATGGCATCATTGACAGCTTCCTTCCAATATCGATATGAACTGTGGAGCTACATACCATACTGCTCACTCCTAACTAAATTCTAATAACCAAAACCAATGGAAAAGAGAGGATCCAAATCTACCCCAACAGGCTGAAATCAGCCTTTTTATTCCTTTTCACTCTAGTGTCAGTAAATAATGCCTAATTGCACACAGAAACCACCCTTTGCAAAAACAACTTCAAATTAATATTAAAGCAATCCAACCCAAAAATCAGACACATGTATACCATCATCTTTCATAGTTTCATAGTTTCATAGTTTGGTACTAGGCTATCTGCCCTGGGGCATTTATAAGCCTAGCCATAGTGATGTGGCTTTCGCCACCCCATGTAATGGTACAAAAGTGAACAGAATAGATTTAGAATACTGTGCCTCTGTCTAGTAGTGACACAGTGAAGACCCTCTTACATAACAGAATTAGTTTACTGTGCCTCTGTCTAGTAGTGACACAGAGATGACCCCTGGGGTAAACCTACGATCTCCCATCCACTCGTCAAGATTTCTCTTGAAGAGAGTCAGTGAGAGGCTCTGCCTAACATAAACTGGGATTCTGTCCAGAGTATGGGAAGCCTCTGAGTTATGAATCTGTCCCTCCAGCATGTCCTATTCATATTTGTGCTGAGGTTCAAATCTTTAGCTCTCGTGGTTCTGATGGATTTGGATTTTTTAAGGTGGAGCATGTCCATCAATTCCTGGTTGGACATGGCCTTGTACGTCAGGCACAGATCACCTCTGAGTAGGCAGTAAGCTACTGAATAGAGCTGGAGTTTCTTTAGTCTGGCAGCATATGACATATGTTTGAGACCCTTGATCCTCTTGGTGAGGTACTTTTGGGGTCTCTCTAGCTGTTGCAAGTGCCGGGTGAGGTACATACCAAATGGGGCATTGTACTCAATCATGGGCCTGATAAGGGAGGAGTACAGGGGCACAATGACCTCCTTTGATCTGGATGTGAATCCCTTCATGATAAGGTGGGCAAGGTAGAAAGTCTTTCTAACCACTTTGGCAGCGTGGGTGTCAAATGAGAGGTCGCTATCGACTTGGGTCCCCAGGTCTCTGATTACTTTTTTTGTACTTAGTGGGTTACCGCCTATGTGATAATTTGTGGGCACTTTGTTTTTCCCAAAGGGGATGACTATACATTTTTTGGCATTTAGTTTAAGGCCATGACTCTGACACCAGTTGTCCATTTCAGTGAGGCCTTTCTGTAGGATGTATGCGTCAGCTGGTGTATTGACTATGGCGTCTAGTTTGCAGTCATCTGTGAACTTTGTCAGCCACAACCCTCCCATGTTTGCTTTCACATCTGAAAAATAAATGCCGAACAAGAGGGGTCCCAGGACAGAGCCCTGTGGGACATCACTTGTCACTGGCTTTGAGTCTGACATGACTCCAGCGATTTTGACTTTATGGGTTCTATCCTTTAGCCAGTTTGCCACCCATCTTGTGACATATGGATTTACATTTAAGCTGTTGAGCTTGTCTATGATGCCAGAGTGGGGTATTGTGTCGAAAGCTTTAGCCAAGTCCAGGTAGGCTGTATGGACTGCATTGCCCTCGTCAATGGCTCTAGTGACTGTTTCAAAAAATTCAACCAGGTTTAAAAGGCAGGATCTGCCTTTTACAAAGCCAAACTGGGTGGGATCAAGTGTCTGTAAGTCCCCAATGTCTCTGTTTATTAGTTCCATAATGATTCTTTCCATAGCTTTGCAAACCAGGCTGGTTAACTTATGGGGCGGTAGTTACCAGGGTCAGTAGAGGTGCCTCCTTTGTGGAGTGGGACTACTGTTGCTGTATGCCAGTTTTCAGGTACATATCCTGTAGTAAGGCTAAGGTTAAATAGAATTTTTATGTGCGGGTTTAGCTCCTCTTGGAGTTCACGTAGCACGCAACCCGGGATACCGTCGGGTCCCATTGATGCTGTGTTTTTAGCTTTGCTGAGGGCAGTTCTCACCTGGACATCTGAGATGACAGGGAGGTTACAGTCAGCTGGGATAAGTATTTCTTCTTTTGGGGGTGAGGGAGGGGAGAAATTTGCACTGAACCTGCCTGCCAGAATGTTGGCAATATCTGTGGGTTCAGTGTATTTTTTGTCATTGTGAACTAACTCTGAACATATCTGAGGGTTTCTACCCAGGTTTCTAACATAGCTGAAGAAGGCCTTGTGGTTATTTTTAGTGTCCATAGCGATTTTTCTCTCAAAGTTGGCCTTGGATGTTTTTATGAGAGAACGTAGCTTTCTACTAGTGCTGATCAGAGATGCCTTCTCTTTATGGGATTTTGCTCTTGGGATAACAAACTCTCATCTCTTCTACCAATCTCTCTTGGAGTCCCCCAAGGCTCTATTCTTGGACCACTTCTTTTCTCCCTCTTTATAAATGACTTACAATTAGCCATTCCTCAGGCTACCTGCATTCAATATGCTGATGACTCCACACTTATTTGCTCTGCTAAATCCATTTCTGAACTTCAAACTAACACTCAAGCTGTATTTTCTAAAGTCGAAACTTGGTTCCTAAAACACTGTCTACTCCTAAACGCAAAAAAGACCAAACTACTTCTCTTTAAACCTACTACCAGATCCCCTACACTTGACTTCTCCATTGTGTCAAATAATGGAACCATTATATCACCTGACTCTACTACCAAATTGCTAGGTGTCACGATTGATAACAATCTCTCCTTCGACCTTCATATCAATAATACCATTAAATCTGTAAACAGGAAACTTGGCTCTCTATATAGAATCAAAACTTTTTTAACCTCCCCAGCTAAAGTGAATCTTGCCCACTCACATCTTATTTCCACACTTCTCTATGCCTCACCTATCTACACTAATCTTAAGAAAAACAATCTCTCTAAACTATCTACCTCCTACAATAACATAGCTAGATTTGTTACTGGAAAACAATTTAGAACCCACCATTGTCAGAATCTGCAACAACTTAACTGGCTTGAACTGACAAACATGTTGCTTCTTTCCCAACTTATGTTTGTCCAAAGAGCCTTTTACCAACCTCTTAATACACCTGCTCTTTCTAACCTCTTAAGCCCCTACTCAAACCTGAACTCTCTCCGCTCTTCTAGCAAACTGCTAGTTACCTTAACCAAATCTAATAACCTTGCTGGTGATTCCCTTTTCTCAAATGCCATTGGGAAACACTGGAATAAACTTCCTGGCGAACTTACTTCAATTGCATCTACTGCTCTGTTTAAACAAAAACTAAAAGTCCACCTTAATAACCACTGGATATGTTCCTGCTCTAAACCTGATTGAAATTTTCTTGGCTCTTTCTCCTCCTCATGGCTATTTGTCTCTCTCTTTCTGGCAATACATATCTCTTCTATTCTGTACTTTGTTTTGCATAATATTCTCTCTTTTCCTTGGTCTCTTGCTTTCTCTAATTGACTTTCTCTAATTGATTCCAATGATGAAATTATGTTGAACATATGGTTTATACCTTTAAATATAATTAGTTATTCTTGTCTTGAGTAAAATACCTATCACTTTTTTAAATCTGTTTGTTAATCTGTTATTATGTATTTGTTGTTTTGTTGTTATCCGTCCTGTCTACATGTGGAGCTTTTCTCCCCGGGCCTCTACTGAAAATGGAAATATATCCAGATAGACTAGCCCGGTTAACAAATGTAAAATAAATAAAATAAATAATAAAATAAATAAATAAATCTTTCATGCAGTATCTTCCTTCTTTTGTTATACAATTTGTTTATGGCTGGGGTCCACCAGACGGTACCCCTGCCCTTGGTGGAGAGGGTCTTGGTTTTATTTGGAATTGCATGATCCATGCATTCTTGGAGATGTCCGTAGAAAGCATTTGTGAAGGATTCTGCATTGTGAGATATGCTTTCCACTGTCCCAGTGGGCTTAAAGGATACCATCTCAGTTTTAAGAAGTGTAAAGTCGGCTTTTGAGAAGTTTTTCACTGTAGTCTGTTGTGTTGGGTGTGGAGGTGGGATATGTATATCCAGGGTGATTACTTTGTGGTCAGACCTCACTAGTGAAGGGTATACTTCCGGTGTGGAGCACTTTGTCCTCATGTTTGTGATAATCAGGTCTAGTATATTATCTCCCCTTGTGGGAGAGGTGACTAGCTGTTCCATTGCGTTTGAATTTATGAATTCCAGGAACCTTTGGGCTAGGGTGTTTGGGCTAGAATAATGCACCCAGTCTATGTTAGGGTAGTTGAAGTGTTCCAATATGATGGTGTTTGGTGAGACATTCATATCCTCCAATGTCTTCAGGAAGGCTGAGTGGGATTCCTGAGATTGGGAGGGTGGTCTGTAGCATGCTACCAGTTGTATAGCAGTTTTGCCTACGGTTAGTTGCACCTGGATGGTCTCTGATGCTTCATGTGTTGCCACTAACCTGGATGTGTGGGTGTCCTTGATGAATATGGACACTCCCCCTCCCTTCCTGGTTTGGCCCGAGTTTTGGGGCTGAAAAGCATGATACAAGGTATAGCCTGGTAGCACTGGGGTGCTCTCAGGATCCTTGAAACAGGTTTCAGTTACTTCACAGACATCGATGTCCTCCATACTGAGGAGTGCTTCGAGAGCCTGCATCTTGAGATTTAGACTTCTGGCGTTGAGCAGCATTACCCTTAATTTTTTTCCATTTTTGTTTTCTAAGGAGGTGGGTTTGTCTTTTGAGCCTTGCCTAAAAAAGGCACTATGGGGGAGGCAAGAGCCTTAGCCCATATCCGGAAGCCCAGAACCATGAACTGTCCCTGTCTCCAAATTACCAGTGTTCAACAACAAATAAACCTAAGGACCTTAGAGTCCTGGAGATTTTCTGATTAAGAAATGTCTCCAGTCCTTCAACTGGTGACATCTTAATAGTACTTTCCAAAACAATGTGCTATGCTTGCTGCCCATGCAAGTAAACTCCCACTGAACAACTGTTCCTAGTTCAACAATCTCTAATAATATGAGATAAAAGCCTTCTCTTTAAAACTGTACTCACATTACCCCCCTCCCAAAAAAATGAACAATAATAACCTTATTCAAATTACCTGGTAAATACAACTTTTTTACCACAGGCAACAATTGTTGCTAAATCATGCATCTCTTCTCTTTCCAAATGACATCCTACTTCACTAGATCAATGCCTAATAAATTACCACTAGGCCTGACAATCACTTTCTTCACTTTTCAAAACACATAAGAATGCCTGATAATTAAAACAAATTTCCAATCCGCAAAACAGCAACAAAATGACAACAAAACAAATTGTGAGGGGCATAACACATCTATAACAACCTTTAATGAAACAATAAGAAAATGTCAACAAAATAAAATGTGAGGAGTATAACACATCTATAACAAACATTAATGAAGCAGCAAAACAAAATGTGAGGAGTATAAGACATCTGTAACTCCTACCTCCTATCATGTTACAACTACCTAATACAAACAATAAAAGCCCATGATGCCCATCTGCCCAGTCTCTTAATCACCTCAATTAGCTTACCCTGTTGATCCAAATCTGACACCTTCCCTGTCCTGAAACAGTGATAGGAATATCGACCCAGCCATCCTTAGAAAAAGCTAAACCACATCAAATTGCTTATAATGCACCAGATTGTCATCAACAAAACAAAAAACAAGTCCCTGCTCATACCTCGTAACAGTTTCCACCATGAAAAACCCACTTCATTGAACAACTTAAACTGTCCATCCAGCTGTTTTAAGCTATCTCTTGCTCTTTGCCCAGTTGATCCATTTTAGACTAAGCTGGTCAAATCAAAACTGCACCACAGGTAAAAAAACAGCTCTGCAAAGTTGTATTACTTAGTAATCCATTAATCAAAAAAGCTACATCGTACAAAACAGTTATCAAGGTTGACCACAAACATGTTCAACAAAGAAACCACCTCCTTAAAAATACCCCACAGAACCGCCTTCAATAACCTACTCCCAATAGGCATCCTACCATCCACCAGTAGTTCTCCAACCCTTGACCAACCCTTCAAAATATGCTCTCAAATCCAATTTTTATAAAATCCCTTAGTCCTTCTAACTTCACCAGGGCACTCAATGTTGCCAAGCAAACTTGCACAAAACACAATTAAATACTAAGTTCACATCTATAAACTAAGTATCTTACTATGAGTAACATAAATCAAACCCTGACACAGACAGATCTTCCACAAATGCAAAAAAGCCCACAAAGCCAAATCAGAAACCTTCTTGCTTGATATAGCCCATGACAGCTGAATCAACCATCTAGTTACAGTTTCTCAGTTTCCAATACTTCCCTTAATATTCTTTCATGCCCAATGTATTCAGCTGGGGCCAATTTCCAAAATCTGCAAAAGTGAAAAATGTATAAATTACCAGCAATACAGCTCATTTCCCCTGACACATACTTTGCAGAAAATTATGAATTAATTCTTAAATAATACAAAACAATCTTTCTTAATAACAACTGAACCTTATCCAGTTTGCATGAACCTCTTTAAGAGCACATGTACCACTGCTTCATTATCTGAGCAAACAAAATGCTGTCTTGTTACTGAACTGTTCATGCCACATTACCATTGCTACCCAAATGGGCATTAGCTTGAGAAAAGTAATGTCTTTCCTCCAAGCCAAGGACTAATCCTGTGTCCAAGCTGCCAGAAACACTGATCCTTAAAATGAGCACCCATCCCCGACCCCTGCTTAGCATCTATATGCAATTGCAACTCCTCAGATGATACAATATCTTCCTGTGACATCACAACCCACTAAAATGCACCAAACATTAACTCCAAATCAAAAAATCATCCTTCACTGCTTTCAGCACTCTAACCCATTGATGCTTGGTTTTCTTTACAGTCAATAAGTTCAATAAAGTATCTCCCTGAACTAATTAACCTACGTGAAAAATTTAGTAAACCTGGGAATTCCATCACAGTCCTCAACTGTGATTTTATCTTTGCTCATATGACCATTAATTTAAATTTCAGTTTCACTAACTTATCCTCCAGTAATCAAAACAAAATACTGAACACATTCAAAACCAAACAGAAAAAGATGATAACTTTAGCTGGATCCTCCTGCTTCTCTTATGTGAAAGGAACTGCAAGTTATTTCCACACTGACAAAAACTCCTTCACCCCCTCCTGTATTCCCTCCATCCTTTCCCAATCACGAAAAAATATTACAAATAATGAATTGCTTTACTATGAGACAGTCTCTGTGCCCTAATCCACTGCTACACTGAAATTATCTTTACAAATGTAGCAAAAGCAATCCATAGGCATTTAAATACTTTCCGAACATAGGCCAATCCTCTTTCCTAATGGTTAATGAATGAAAGGCTGCCTCATTATCTATTTTTAGTTACTATGGGTCATTTAAAAACCTTTAAGCAACCTTATTGCATCATCCAATGAGGTATGTTTAACTCAAAATCTTCCCCTTTTCAATACAGTCATTAACTGAGGAACCTTCCAGGAATTGCAAATTATGTATAAGCCTGTACTTCTCTTCCATGTTCTTGGATAATAATACTAAAGGTGAAATACTGTATTTAGAAAAAGGGAAAGAGTCTGGTAGAGCTAACAGCATTAAAGCTACTATGCAAAAAAATCTCACCACGTCAATGGATGAAACCAACTCCTAGTACAAAACGTAGTCAAAAGGCAAAACCAAGGAGGTGGTAGACACGGCAGTTAAAAGATAACTAGTTTAATGAAGTATAAGCACTTTCGCATTGCTTCCACAATGTTTCTTCAGATACAATAAAATAATATATCAAAATATTTGTATTTAAGTCTCCATAAACCAATAAAAATACTAGGAGTAGTTACATGACATATAAAACAATCACCTGACTCTTCAGTCATACCAATCACCTGACCTAAACTTCAGTTGGCAAAATCACAATAGCACATTCATCATAAAAAACAAATATAAAACATTCAGCCTATAACACAAAGCTGAAAAACTGGTAAAATTAACATATAAAGTTCCTGAATAAACTATACATACATATTTATATATAACAAACAGTTTTCATACTATCAAAAGCATAATCATATTACAAGCAGTCACACACCCTAATGGAAGTCATAAGAACTAGCAAATAAACACATACAAGGCTGCTCAATAACCCCTACAAGATGTAAACATAAGGCCTGCATCACTGTGCTATTTCTGTTTAAATCTCTATGACCTTTCCATATAAATAAACAGCAAAGTTTATAAAAAATACTTCTATGCATGGCTTCCACTTAACACAACTTGTGACTAATCAGCAAATATGTCTATTTCAAATGAGTCTACATACACATGCCATTTCAAAATCAAGTTAAACAGTCAATGCATGTAGAACTAAACAACAACAGTCTTATATATATAAAGAACAGCAAGATAAATAAAAAAAATACTTATATAGACACCCCCATGGTTTTACTAAGCACATCTTTGTCATAAATCAATACGTTTATCTATTGTAAAGGAATCGGCATACTAATGCCTTTTCAAAGTCAGCTATTACAGTTTATGCATACAGATCTGTAAGACATGGATCGGCTCACTGAGCATAGACTAATAGTTAAACCTTCCTGCTATCCAACATGCTCATTGCACATGAAAAAAGTTCTAGTCTAATTTTTTCACCAAAAGTTCTACTTTTATGCATGAGTTACTACAAACCAGTTGCTGAATGAGTGTAAGCTTCCTTAGGTGCAAAACTACATGGGTTGTAAACAGCATTCAAAAGGAACGTTTCCACTTCTTGCTTCCCATCCACCATAAGGCCCAAAGCCCACAGTCCACCTGATCTTGCTCTTTCCTTCAGCATTGCACACCATTGTCTAGACCACTTCAAAATGCACAAACATATGCAAAGCTGCTACCTATCCAACTGTACCTACCAGCATTAAATGCCCAACAAGTCTTACTCATATTCCTTATCTCCTCCCAAGCTGCTACAGACACTGCCCCCATTGTCAAACATTGTATCTAACCAAGTGTCTGCATGGTGACACTTGCATTTAAAAATCTTGTCCACTGCTTTTAGTTTCCTAAAACAGTGGTTATACCTTAGCTGTGTTTTCACCCTCAATAGCTGTACTTCCATAGTTATCAACCAGTAACCTAACAAGGAGATATCCTGGTTTGGATCCTTCTCTACAACCATTGCCATAATAAAATAAATAAAACCTAACACCCAGTTGTCCCAAGATATAACCCTACATTTTTCAGGTTTCTTCTTCCCCAGTGCTCTTAAAGTTGCCATGAAGTCCTTAAACCCAGGGGTCTCTATCTCTGCAATCCTTTGTATCTCATCAGCATGAGTCAATTCAATTTGATAGATAACAAATTGCCTCACAAATAGAACCCCTAAAATTAAGGTGGATGGCACCATCTCCCCAAAAGAAATGTCAGCAATTGTCCAACCCAGGGCTCTGTCCTTGGGCTACACCTCTTTGGCATTTACATCAAAGCTAATGTTAAGGGTTTGCAGCTCACCAGGTTTGCTGATGGCATTAAACCAGGTGCCATTATTAACTCGGTTTACTATCAAAATTTAGATTAGCATTTATCTAAAGCTTTGAAAGTTGAAAGGCTGCTTTCAAGTTTCGATAATGCTGATCCAGAAAATGTTCAATTCCACATTAGCGAATGGTAGTGTGCATTTGCTAATGTGGAACTGACATTCTGATAACAGCTCTCATTACAGTGGGAATTGGGAAATGTATCCTTTTCTCACTGTAGTGCGATCTTGGAGTTGGAATATATAATATGTAAGGGGTGTGTGGGGCCCAGCCTCCCACATAGGGGGTGCAGGGGCTTACCACCTCCGAAAAAATGTTATCAGTAACACGCACGTTCGACATTGGAACTTCTGGTTTTCAAATGTTGATTCTGTGTTACTATAGGTGGATATCTGGTGTTCAAAGGACAGTTCACTGTCACAAAAATGACCATTATGAATGTCTGTTACTATTTATTTCTTTATTGTATTATACTATTTTCTTTCTACTAACAAAATAGTTTACTAACAATGGGGCTTTTCTCCCCGAGCCTCTGCTGAAAAAGGGTTCTATGCCCAGTCAGACTTTCCCAGTAAACAAAAGTAAAATAAAATAAATAAAATAATAAATGTAACCTACTTAGATACAAATAGTTATGAAACAAAACTAAAAAGCTAGTATGTTCTGACAAAAAAAATTCTCCAACCAATTGGCTAGCCATAGAAAGAACCCTAAGCAATTCTGGAAAAGTATCACTAATCTCCTTACCCCTAGCACTAAACAAAACCCATCACCATGCCCAGACAAAACACCCTTGCAAATACCCACTATGCTGAATTCACATTTTATAAATAGCATATACAAACTAATAACAGATTCCACTTTCTCTACCCTCATCTTAGCAAATCCCCCCCACCTCTACCCCATAAAAGCAGTCCTCACTTAGAAAGATCCTTCCTCCCTTAGTCAGATCTTCTCCCATTCACCAAAGTAATAATACACCATCTACCCCTTCTCACTGCAACCAATACCAACCACAGAAATCTAGAGACTCCTCTGGAAATTAAAAAAATGTTCTCTCTCCTCTAATGACCTTCCACCAGAGTACTTAAAACTTGCTGCTAAAGCCATGGCATATCCTGTTAGCATTCTGATCAACCGCTCAGTTACAGATTCCTATGTCCCCAACCTCTAGAAAAAAATCTGTCATCACTCGACTTCACAAATGAGGTAACTCCAATGAACCCTATATCTCCCAATCTCTATCCTGTCCCCACTATCAAAACTCCTCAAAAACTGCATTCATAAACAACTACTTCACCACCTCACATACAACAACCTACTCACGCCCATCCAACTTGGCTTTCACCCATCACACAGTACAAGCACCGCATGTATCTCCTTCATGGATACTGTACAAAAATCCATCAACTCTGATAATATTACTTCTGTACTACTACTAGATCTGTCAAAGGCGTTTGATACAGTATCACACAACAAATGTCTACAACACCTTTATAATATTGGCTGCAACCCAGCTACCCCCCAATGGTTTAATAGCTACCTCGCAAACAGGCAGCAATGCATAAAATGGCAAAATACTCTATCAGAATACCAAATCAACCAAACTGGAGTACCACAAGGGTCCATACTTGAACCTTTACTCTTTAACATTTTTGCCAACAACCTTCCTACTACTTCTCCTCTAAGCTCTGTTATCCGGTATACAGATGATACTACCATAATTTCCTCCTCAAATAACATACCACACCTCCAGTAAACAATGCAAGATACTTTCACCGCAATCGAAACCCAGTTAACCAAATCACAGCTACTCCTTAATGCCATAAAAAACAAAGCTTCTACTCTTTGCAGCAAAACCCCTCTCATCTGACTTACAGATTTTCTCCCAAAACAATACAGAAATTTAAACTGTATCCCATGCTAAACAATTAAGTATTACCACTGACAATAAACTTACATTTGAAAATTATATTTGTAATGTCATTAAAAAAATACTGGAAATTAGGACCCCTATACAGATATAAACATTTCATGGACAGCACCACCAAAGAAGCACCGTAGCCTCTTTTAACTGTCCATAGCACATAAAATTGTCTACAACCCAAACAACTGCCCTGTTCTTAAGAACATTCTAATACCTTACAGCCCCAGCAGAACCCTTCACTCTGAAAATAAACAGCTCATAACTGTCTTTTTACCAAACAAAAGAACTGGCAACTGCCTTTACTTGTACACTGTCGCTAAACTATGGAACTCACTTACAACCAGTATAAACACCATTGGCTGCGTCAACAAATTTAAACTCACCCTAAAGAACTGTCTCTTAAATGCTAATATCTGCCTCTGCAACTATCCAAATAGATAAACCACCCTTCTCTCTTTGAGTTTTCCCTCTAGCTTACCTCAGTTTTTACCCACATAAATCAGTAGGAAACGGTTTTGATCTACAAGCTATTTAAAACAACTCTATTCTTACTATTAATCTCTATAACCTTAACTATCATTCTAACCCTTACTTGATTTTTCACTTTCTTAACTTTCAACCTTTTCAACTTTTACAAAAAAAAATGTATTTTGTAAACTGATCTGTTTCTCTATGATATTGTAATTCCCACAATTTATAACTTTTCTCCATATGCTATATTGTACTGTTGTATTGTCTTGTAAAATACTTGTAAAATACTTGTTGTTCTGTGCATACACAATGTCTTGTGGAGCTTTTCTCTGTGGCTCTCCGCTGAAAATGGGTTCCTGATCCAGTTGGACTTTTCCGGTCAACAAATGTCAATAAATAAATAAATAATAAATAAATAATTTCCAAAATTTTGGTAATTCATTATTACCAATTTCAGCAAACTTGCTTGATCAAAAGGTGGAAAATTATTTTGATTTTCCACATTTTCATAGTAAACCATTAACTCTCCAGAAGACACTAAGATTCACCAAGACCCAAGACAGCCTTTCCCATTCAAATACCTGGCATCAAAACCACGGATTAAAACTAAATGCTGAAAAATATATAATAGTATCCTTTGGTACAATGTCCCCTGAAACTATCACATTGATAGCGCATCCCTGAAAATTGATCTTGTATTTCAGACCTGGAAGTCTATGTAGACAGTGAACTGTCCTTTGAACACCAGATTTTCCACCAATCTAAGAAAGTCCCTTTTTATTGTGCAGCTTATTACTAAGGGTGTCCAGGTCCTGGGATATGATCATTCCACTGCATTCATCACTTATTAGACTGATCATTGAGTATAATGCCCTTTTTGGCATATATCTGTCCAAACTCTTGACACAACTCAAATATTCACAGTGTTTTCATACCAAAAACAAATAAGGGTCTATATCATAAGAACTACACCGATCATCTCAAAGCCTTGCCCCTATTCTTGGTTTCATACAGATTGCTGAGTGGTGGCCATAGTCTTGCATGCAGTACCTCATCAGATCATATCCTCTCAGAACTATTGCACATCTGCAAGTCCAATGATGGCATAAACACCTACTCAAAAGATCTTAATCTCTTCTGCAACATAAATGCAACCTGTTAGAGGGATAGATATGTATCACAGTGAATTTCAATTCTTTGCAATAATCTTTCTCGCCACATAAAACAAATTACTTTTCTTACTCTATTTAAACATAATCTAGATGCAGGGATGGGAAATTACAAAGTCATCCCTTGAGTAGCACCTTTTTCCCTTATGGAAAAGGGTAACATTTAAATGTTCTGCATGCTGTAGACTATTAGTACTTAAATTATGGGGCTTAAAAAACTTCATGGGAATGCGTGGCTAGGCTTCAAATTATCCTTCAGGGTCAATAGCCTAAAAAGAAAATAAGAAACTATGAATTCAAAGATATCAAGAAACTCACCCATCCATACCTTCTCTTTCACCAACTGGCAAGTGCGAGCTGTGACAAAACACCCTTGGCCACTCTTTAAGAGATATTGCACACAGTGCCATGTTGGCTCCAGTACAACGTCATCTACATGCCCCATTCCTCTGACCCATGCAAAAAATGTCCCATGCCTGGCCAAACTGAAGAGGCATAATGTGCAGAGCAAAATAAGCCATGTATGCTCATTATCTGTATGGTTCATCTGCTGTTTGTTTCCTTTTTTTCTCATTTTTTTTAATATACTTCTGTTGTACTAACTGAACCACCACCAGTCCATTATTTGCTATACTTGCTGGCTATATGTTTTGCTGATATTGCTATTATTATGTAGAAGCCCATGGATGTTCCCACATCTACCTAAATCTGCTACCATCTACAGCATAGCACACAGGATCCCTTTACTCTACTACAGATTGACCCATTTCTATTCTTTACGTTCGTATTTTTTATATAAATAATACTAATGAGTTGCCTACTGAGTTGACAATATCCCTATCCCTTGATTTACCTTAAACATACTTCACTGAAATGTGTGTCTTCATTATTTCTTTTTTATTGTATATATTTATTTTATATATGTCTCCTCTGACATCTCCCATACTGTTTAGCTATCCTGCCAAAGGCAGCTCCCTCCCTTGGGCTACCAGCTGCTTGTTTACTTCCTGAGATTTTTTTTTTGGACTGGTCTTGTTGAATACCAGTATCATGTGCATAACATTTGACCCCATTGATACATTGGAACACAACTGGGTTATATTAAATGGCTAGGCTTATAAAGGCCCTGGTGGTTGTTAGCCTAGTATATACCTATGAACCTATGAACCATCATGAATTTGTAATTAGATGTCTTGGAGTGCTACACTCATTAAGTTACAGTGCAGCTTAGCAAACAGGCCCTACTTCTCAGCTTCGTCAGACATCTGCCATTGTGCTAATACTGGCAGAGAGCATGGGTTAAACCTTGACTGGGATATTTCTATAAAAAAGAACAAAGAAAAGCTAAACTTCAGTGTATATAATCATACCAGGCAAAACAAGGAGTTGTAAATGATTTGCTCTAATTTTGTACACAAAACCATCACTGTGCCCTGGTATTCTGGTTGCAGAGTTTCTTTTCAGAATCAGTCCAAGTTCTACTTTTTTTATTCAATATAAGTAGCTTGCAATGAGTGGCCACTTTTTATGCCTTGACTTAGCCACATCCACCCTTTGTGGCTAGGTGCAAGTATCTATGAATCTGATGCAAGTTATCCTCTAAATAATAATCCTCTATAATAATCCTAGACAGCTGCACTCCTCCAACAGACTCCTTATTCAGATATGTAAAACTAATAACTCAGTTGGTGACTTAGTCTTCATAAATTCTGTAGGTAGATCATGGAACTATCTACCAGCTGATATTACCTTACTCTCTTCGCTTGGTCAGTTCAAAACTAGGCTCAAACACCACCTATGAACAAACTGGATATGTCACTGTATCAAGCCTGGTTAATCTGTCTCTAGAATGTGTAAATCTGCTAGGTAGCCTACTATGTAATTTTATCCAATTCTCTCGCTGAATAACACTACCTGACAATTTGATATAATGTTTGCTCTTCTAATCACTGAAAATATTCTATTTGTAACTTGTATTGTCTGCCCATCTAATCTCTGTAAATAATATATTTGTTATGTGTAATATGTGACACGTTATGATGATTTGTTATTCCATGGAGCTTTTCTCCCCACGCCTCCACTGAAAATGGACATGCATCCAGTTGGACTATCCTGGTCAACAAATGTAAAATAAATAAAATAAATAAATAAATCCTCTTCATTTCTGTTTCCATATCTCCTCCTCAAAGCAGTTTCTGCTCCTCCAAGTCCAGTTCTTTGAATTTTTATTTATTTATTTATTTTTGTGCTATGACCCCATCCATACTCTTCTTTCTTGTCCAACTCTGAAGGTGTGCTGGCAAAGAACTTGATTTCTTTGACATACATAATCCCCTCTTTATTTCAAGTATTTCTCCACCCACACTGCCTTTTTTATTGACTTTGCTGTTTTTGTTATATCCTTATCTTTAATTATGCACAGTAGACAAGCTTGTCTCCTCCTAACACATATTGAAAGATGCGTTTATGTAGGTGTGTGTGTGTGTGTGTGTGTGTGTGTGTGTGTGTGTGTGTGTGTGTGTGTGTATGCATGTGTATGCGTGTACATGTGTGTTGTGTGTATGTGAATGTTTATGTGAAAGTAATGGAATATTTTCTGTCAACTAACTCATTTTAGCAAGGGCCTAGCATGTCTGTTTAGCTAGATTGCTGAAACAAACTCTAGTCAGAAAAAAATATTTATTTATTTAATGGGAGTTTCTTTACTGGGAGAATCCACTGGGCCATTCACAGCCTATTTTCAGTGGAGGACTGGGGAGAAAAGCTCCTCAGTACATGAATAAAAGTAGAATGTTATACATTCATAATGTACATTTATACACTGGTAATGTACTCATAGTTCTCAACTGTACAGATTTTTGCAGAATGTCCAGATTTTTAGCTCTTATTTTTGGCCTGTTCCTCATGAAATTTATGGTTTTCTGGCAAATCACTGTGATGATCTCAGGATTGACACTGCAAAATAGTTACACACATTTGAGTTTCAGGCTTCAAATCTTTCAGAAAATATATGTTAAAAGAAACCCTGTTACTCTAGAAACTTTCTGAGTTTGGGATTTTGTCCCTCCATTGTGTTGGGCTTTGTCCAGATTTCTTGCACTAAGAGGTTGAGAGGTATGTATGTACTACTAACAAACAATTAGCTTAAAATGTAAAGCACAATTAGCAATCCAGTGGCAAAAACAAATAGAGTGACATTTACAACACTTTTTGAGGTAATTACAGCAGACGGGAGTTTTGGTAAAACATGGAATAAAAGTACAAAATATCACTAGACATTAGGTATTCTAAGGAGGCTGAGTACAAATATAGATCCTGATGGAAGATAGGGATTCATGTAAGGAGGTTTTAAAACAGGCATGATTCTGTGCTGTTCTGATGGCTAAAGGTAGAACATTCCACTTTTTGGCTAAAGGGTTGGAGTAAAGAAGCTTGCCAGGAGGAAGTTTTGGTTTAAAAACCTGCAGAAGTTGCTGATTTTCAGATCTAAACCTCTTTGGGAGGTAGTAAGTGAACACTGAGGTAAGGGCAGGACAATCTGAAGGTTTAAAGATGTGTTTGTGTGCTATAGTTAGTTGTAGATAGGTAAGGTAGTTTGGAAGTTCCAGACATTTTAAGGAGTGTAGAGTGGTACAGTGATGGGTGAATTTTTTGGAATTAGTTGCAAATTTGGCAATTTTATTATAACTTATAATATTATAATAATATCTTATTATATGTGGAGCCTTTCTCCCTGGGCCTCTGCTGAAAATTGGCTTTGTTCCAAGTCGGACTTTCCCGGTTAACAAATGTTAAATAAATAAAAATAAATAAATAAATAACAGGTGTTGAGCTTGCTCATTAATGTAGTCTGAAGGTTGGTAAGTAGAGGGGCACCATACATGGGAGAAGAGAGTAGCTAGGTGGAGGCAAGGGTTTGTTTACTGGAGGAGCTGAGGAAGGTGTTGTGCCTATAGAGGATTCCTAGTTTTTTTATGAGTTTTAGGGATGTTATGTTGTAAGTGAATATTAGATTTTAGCTGTTCATCTAGGTGACTCATAGTAATTTTGTGTGGCTAACAAGTTCTATTTGTGCCTTACTTTGAGAATAGATATTAAACAAGGTTTTATCTAACAGGTTTGATTTCTTAGGGTTGAATAAAATGATCTTGGATTTATTAAGGTTAAGGGCTAGGTGATTATTATACATCAATGATTTGGTGGTGGAGAAGGCTTTTTGGGTTTTGATTTGAAGTTCAAAAATAGAGTCAGCTGAACATATAACAGTTGAGTTATCTGCATAATGAATGAGAGATCTGTGGGTCATAGGTGAATGGAAATTATTAATGAAAATGCTGAATAGGAGGAGACCAAGTATGGAGCCTTGAAGAACTCCAGTGGAGGTGTGAAGGTAAGGAGAGATAGACTTTTGCCATTTGATAACTTGTTGCCTGCCTTTTAAATAGCTTGAGAACCACTTGAGAGTGGTGGTGGAAAGTCTGATGTTAGAGAGTTGTGATAGTAATAAAAGGTGGAAACTGTATCAAAAGCCTTTGATAGATCTAAGAAGAGGGTAGAGACTATTTTCCAGCATCACATGCTCTGTTAATAGTATCCAAGAAATATATGAGGGTAGCTGTTGTGCTATGGCCAAGTCTGAATTCATGTTTTGTGGGTAACAGTAGATGGTTATGAAGAAGGTAGTGCATTATCTGAATGTGAATGCACTTTTCCAAGATCTTGGAGACAGGAGAAAGAAGAAGGATAGGATGAAAATTGGTGATATCAGTGTTTTGGCCCCCTTTATGAAGATGGAGAATGACTGTTTTCTTCCATGATTTGAGCACACATGATTCCTGAATGGATGTATTAATAAGCATACATATAGAGGATGCAGTGATGTCTGCTGCTAGCTTTAGAAATTCTGGGGGTATATTGTCAGGTGCATTAGAGCAAGGGTTGAGCTTCAGCAGTAGTCTTTTTATAGTTGTGATAGAAATGGGATTAAAAGTGAAGTTGGGTGGAGAATGGGTGTTGGGCTCAGGGGTGGAAGGGGTGCATGTAGTGATATTGAAGGCAGTAGAAATATTTGGTGGATCAGCATCAATTATGATGCCTTTAGCATGGGGAATGCTAGCAGTAATGTTTGTTATAGAATTTATAAAAAAATAGAGAGGCTACTTCTTCCAGAACCTTTTAGGTTTTTTTATGTTTTGACTGCAGTTTTGAATAGTATAGCAATAACCCACGCCTGGGTGTGGGTAATGCTGGATTTACCCACGGTTGGCGTGGTTTGGTCCCGAGGGCAAAGCCCGAGGGACCTAACAAAGCCAACTGTGGGTAAATACAGCATTACCCACACCCAGAAGTGGTTATTGCTATTATGACATTATTTAAGAAAAGAAACTATTACTTTTCTTAAATAATGGCATAGTATAATGCCTGTTTACTGCCCTTCCGCAGATGTCTGGCATCCGCGGCAGTTCTGATGTACTGCGCGCCTGCGCAGTACATCACAGCTGTGGGCAAAAGCAACGGAGAAAGCAAGATCTCCGTTGCTTTTTACTGTTTTAAGCTATGTTAAATGGGTTTAACATAGCGAGACAGTTTAAAATAAGCAACGGAGATGTCCGTTGCTTATTTAAAACTGTCTCGCTATGTTAAACCCATTTAACATAGCGAAACAGTAAAAAAAGCAACGGAGATCTTGCTTTCTCCGTTGCTTTTTTTTTAAAACCTGTCTCGCTATGTTAAATGGGTTTAGCATAGCGAGACAGCTTTAAAATAAGCAACAGAGATCTCCGTTGCTTATTTTAAAGCTGTCTCACTATGTTAAACCCATTTAACATAGCGAGACAGTGTTTTAAAAGTAGAGTTATACTAATGGAAAAAAGTCCGGGCGACCGGACCTTTTTCCATTAGTATAACTCGATTTACAATGTGCACACTGGCCAATCAGCATGCACGTTTTAGGGGGGGTCATGGTATAATATTCTTTTTTTATCTTTGTTGACTATTTTTTTTTACCTGATTATGAAGCTGTTTAAACTTTATCAGGTCTGGCTGGTTTCTATTGGCTTGATGCTGTTTCCATATTCCATCTCTGGAGTGCATTAGATATTTTGTAGGCTTGGTCAGCCATGGGGTGAAATTTGTTTTGATTCTTTTCATGGAAAGGGGTGCAAAGCTATTTAGTGGCATTAAAGTGAATACATATCATTATGTTTTTTTTTCCATTTCTCCATGACATCTCCATAGTAGTGTATAGTGGAAAGACCAAAGAGTCCAACCTAGGATGCAAAAGTCAAGCCAATGTCCCTGCCATATTCTTGTATACACATGTTTAATTTGTTATTGAACACTCCACCCAGAATATTTCCCCTCATATGTAGTCTTTCTTATTTAACTTTTTTTTCTTTTTGCAATTTTTCATGAATCTCTGATTTGTATATAAAGTGCAGTAGAGGGTAACTACATAAGATTCAGTGGTCATATCCTTTCAATTGACAGTTCACCCGGAAGGTGAATAGAATCCATCCATCCTACATTCTCTAGATTTGTGAAAGATCCTTATGTAGATTGTTCATACTTGCATCATTTATCATCTCTGCAACTCACAGACAAGCTGTTTTTTAAATAACCTGCTGTTTGTATCTTTTTTTACAAATTATTAACAAACAGAATGCTTTTTCCCATTTTTGGCTTTATCCTGCTGCTTACGTTACCGTCACATCTATTAAATCACATTAAAGTTTAAAAGGCAGTCATGCAAACTCAATATCTTAATGATTTTTGTTATGTTTCCTCTTATTCTTTACTTGCTTTTCTCTCTGCCTGACCTCCCCCACCTCTGGTTTTGCTGCTCACACTTCTCTATTGTCTGTTACAATGCATAATACTTTCAGTTCCTAAAAGTATTTACTTCTCTTCTCCAATTCTTTCCTATTTACTTATTTCCTCTTTTTCTAATTTTTCTTCCTTATTTCTTATGTTTTTTTCCACTTCATCATCATCAATGCATTTCTTTTAATGGTGTCACACCCACTATGACCTTTGCATATACAAACCCTAGACATAAGCATTTTTCAATTTAAAACATGTTTTGCCTAGCTGATAACACAGCCCTTTATTTTTTTTCAATTTCTGTGTAACCCCTTTATCCCCTGGGCTGTTTGTTCCGTATTTTTAAACGGAGGCTTTTCAGACTACAGCTATTGATTTTATAACTAGGTATTGAATCAGGACACCAGTTCAAAGTAAAATGTAATGTTTTAATCAGCCTGCATAATGTTTATTACTGTGCATGTTGTTTTTGATGACTCATTGTTTCATATTCTTTTTTATTCAGTTCTTTATTGCATAATATACTTTAGAAAACTGGCTTGCAGAATAATAAAATCCCATCACTCTGTGTTCAAAACTGGTGAAGTAGAGTACAAAGACAACCCAGTAAAAATGCAACTACTTACATATGGCATGAAATTCTTGTATCAGCAGTGACATTTTTTTCCAATGTTGCCATATCTTAAGTCTCTAACTTTGGCTTTCACTAACAAAACAAATCAGTTACATTTAAAAAAGTGTACTTTCAGTTATTCAATCACTGCAAGCTATGCAAACCAGTCTTCAGACAGTGTGAACAATAAATGTGACTGCATTTCAGGCCTGGAGGATATCTTAGGTTAGGTAAAGAAGAACTTTCTCTGTTGTAGTACTAGTTTTCCATAGCAGGAAGAGCAAAATAAAATATTGACAAGGAGCTGGGTTTATTGCTTCTATAAGGTTGTTTTCAGTGTGCACTTTGTTTTATTTTACTTTACTTTACTTTAAATTATGCATTTGAAATTGATGTTGACCAGATAATCACATTTGATAGATACTGTCAGTTTAAAAGAATGAATCCAACAGATCTATACAGACACTGGAAACACTCAATGAAGTAGAAACTTTTAATATTCTGCAATATTCACAAAGCTTTCAGGTATAGCTGCCCTTCTTCACTGAAGTATAACAAACAGGAATGGCAATGGACACCACATGTGCTAATACATATACTAACATGGTTCTAATACAGAGGGGAAAAAGTATATATTGAATGACAATTATATATTTTATGGATGATTTGTGACTATCTTTCTCATAGTTAATATACTGAAAATTTACTAAAAAACTTTAGAGAATACCTTGAGTCCACAAGGTCTTTTTAACATTGTGATATGAATTATTTAGACAACTCAATTGGCTTTCTAGACATTGCTGTAATTAAAAAAGGTAAATCAATACCTTTACAGAGGTTTATAGTAAGGAATGTAAGTAATTGTATGTACCTGTCCTTCAGGTTTATAAATTATATGAAGGTACAGGTGCTATAGCACTCAAGACTTGAAATGAACAAGTTAGGAGAAGTGCTTGAGTCTCTAGAATATAATGTCAGGCATATGACTTATAAAACAAATAGGATATTTAAAATAAAGGAGGAAGTAATAAAACAAAGGATCAGGAAAAAAGATGATGTAATGGACTAATTTGTATTCATTAATCATCTCTACACATACTGTAGAGCCACAAAACAATGGTAAAGGGCAGAAAATGCTAATGAAAGCATACATGCCCAAATTACATGCCAATTAACCAATCCAACATGGCAGAGCTATTCAGGAAGGTATAAACTAATGTGTATTCTTAGTGTAGCCATTTGCCCTGAAGTCCAAAACTCTTTGGAATACAGCCATGATTGCACTACCACCGTCATTAGCCTTTATGTGCAGCAGAATTTTATTCAAGGTGCTGCTGTTGCTACTGCTGCCAGACCTCAGCCAAGAAGGAAAAGGGTGTTTAGACCCCGTTTGACTTATCAAGACATAGTCATTATACAGCAATACTGGGTAGACAGGGAAACTGTAGAGGAATATGGATCCTCTGCTACCTTCACCTGAGGCTGCAGGGAAATCATGAAAAACACATCCCAGTAGAAACAAAGGTTTATGTACCATTGCATATACTAGCTACATGTAGTTTACAAAGACCCATAAAGGATGTTTTAGGGGTGTCACAGGCCTCAGACTCTATGTAAGCATTAGGTTCTGAATGTGATACTACAACATGCAAGGGAGCATTTTTGTTTCTCACTGACACTACAGGAGACAGCAAGAACCATGCAGGAAGTTTATGCAATAGCACACTTCCCTGAAGTTTTGGGGACCACAGATTGCACACACACATCAAAATAAAGATCCTACTCAGTAAAAAGGGAAAGAAGTTTATTAACAGGAAAGAATACCACTCTATAAACTGTCAAGTTATTTGTAATTTCCAAGGGATCATGTACAATGTCAATACAGGTAACTTAGGCAGTTTTTGCAACTCACAAATATGGTATACATGTGAGCTTTACACAAGGTTTGCTAGGGTGACTTTCCACATGGGCATCTAGTAGAGGATGCAGGTTATTCACTGGAACTTTGGCTCATGATACCCATGAGAAATCCACACAACCTCACTGAGAAAGGATACAATGATGCTCTTGTTCAAACTAGAAATGTCATGGAATGTGCACTTTGCTTGATCAAATCAAGGCTCTAGTATTTAGACACATCAGGAGGTGCCCATGAACCTCTGCCGTAATGGAAACAGTAAATGTGATACATGGCTATGCCAACAGCAAAGTAACAACTAAAGCAGTTGGTAAATCAATGGGCATATTGTGAAATACAATCTGTTGTTTAGGTTAAAATAAAACATTTTGTACAAGTCAGTTGTCAAACTTGAAACAAGTTTTGAAAACAAATAGCAGTATCAAGCTCCCTGGATCCAAACAGTCACTTTTACTATGATACAAGTTCCTTACCTACATGTTTACCTTTATATAGTACAGATTCAGCCCTCTGAGCTCTGTGAATATGTAAATTATTTATTTATTTTCAGTTTGATTACCGGGGAAGTCCACTGGGCCAAGAAGTGCCCATTTTCAGTGGAGGCCCGGGGAGAAAAGCTCCATGAACAGTGTAATACAATATAGGTTACAAAAATGCAAATAAAGGTTGCAAAATGAAATACCATACAGTATAGGTTGCAAAATAGAAAATAAAGGTTACAAAGTGAAATACAAGAGTAGGGTTCATACATTCGAGAGTTGCAGAGTGTAATATACATTATGAGACAGTTTACCAACTTGACGACAGAGTGTTTTTTTTTTTTAATGAAACAATATTTACATGCTTCGAGTCAATTAAAGTCTGCCAGTTCTGGATCTTTTGAGAAATAAAAATAAGTATGAGAGTATAGTGGAATAGGGGTAAGGAGAGCTTAGTGGGGAGTCCCTAGAATTTAAGTGGGGTGAAAGCAGGAGCATTTCCATTTGGAAGATAGGTGAAGAAAAAGTGTTTTGAAGGATTCAGTGTTGGGTATAGTCCTAAGTGAAGGAGGCAGAGAGTTCCATTTTTAAAAGTTGAGTTTTGAAGGATTCAGTGTTGGGTATAGTCCTAAGTGAAGGAGGCAGAGTTTTCCATTTTTTACCTAGAGAAAAGGAGAGTAAAAGCTGGCCAGCAGGTCATTTGGGTTTAAGAATGGAGATTAGGTTTTGGTGTTCAGATCTCAGTGATCTGTTAGGGGATGTATGGAGGAAGGATGTCCTTTAAGGCTGGACATTTATCAGGGGAGAATATTAGTTTGTGAGCAATGGTTAGTTGTAGATAGTCTAGGTGGTTAGGCAGTTCTAACCAGTTCAGAGAGTGAAGGCTGAGGCAGTGGCGAGCTGATGTTTTGGATTTGGTGGCAAATTTAGAGATCTTATTATAGCAAGCTTCGAGCTTAGAGGTGTTGGTAACAGACAAATTGATTAGAAGAGGGGCTCCATATAGAAGGGAAGGTAGGAGGTAGGTGGTTGCCAGGGTATGCCTAGTGGAGATGGAAAGAAAGTGATTGTTCCTATATAGCATACCTAGCTTTTGGAGGGTTTTCTTTATGTTTTGTTGTATGTGAAGATCAAATTTGAGGTGTTCATCTATGGTAATGCCAAGGCGTTTTGCAGAGGGGACCACTTCAATGGCAGTGTTAGTTTGGCTTAGGACACTGAAAGTGTTTTTGTCCAAAGAGGAAACCTTGGAGGGGAGAAAAATTAGTATTTTGGATTTATTGGAGTTGAGAGAAAGGTGGTTTTGGTGCATCTAGTTCTCTACAGTGGTAAAGGCTAATTGGGTTTTGGTCAGTAGCTCAGGAAGGTTTGGGGCAGAGCAGACCAAGGTAGAGTCATCAGCGTATTGGATGACTGTGGTGTTAGGGATGAAGGTGTGAAGGTTATTTATAAAGATGTTGAAAAGCATGGGTCCAAGGATGGACCCCTGAGGAACACCAGTAGGTGTAGGCAAGAAGGAAGAGAAGGAGTTCTTCCATTTTACTGCTTGAGATCTATCAGATAGGTAACTGGAGAACCAGGAAAGAGTATTTGGGAGAGATTGAGATTAGCCAGATGATGAAGAAGGTGAGTGTGAGAGATGGTGTCAAAGGCTTTTGAAAGATCTAGCAGTACTGTGGATACAATGAGTCCAGAGTCTCGTGCTTGATTGACAGTTTTTAGGAAGGATAGTAGGGTAGTTATGGTACTGTGGCCAGGACGGAAGCCATTCTCATTAACATTCATAAATTCCAGAATCTGCATTAAGTGCAGGGGAGGTAAACAAGGTATTATAACCTACAGAATTCAGTATACATACCCTAGCACTAAAAAGATGAGCACTGAGAGGTGTACCTGCTAAAGCCTTGCAAGTGTGAATAATTAGTCTTAACTGCAGGAATAATGAGTGATTCACAGTCTGTCCTGTTTGATGTATACTTAGAAGAGACTTACAAGAAAGTCTTGGATTTCATGGACTGACTTAGGATAACAACATTTGTAACAATTCTATGAATTGTTTATGACCACATGATGCCTCTGAGTAAAACTTGGCCTGTGGTTGTAAAGAAGGACATGACTGATTGAAATATTTAACAATTGCATAGGTAAGAGAATGATGATGTTCACAAAACAAAGAGAAGCAAACAGCTACAGTATTGCAAGTATTTGTTTTATATTATGTAAGGAAATATTAGCTTAAGTGTTGCCAATATCCTATTCATCCACACATCTACTAGCAAATTAAAAGGGGCAATTTTCAGAACTTGGTTTTGTTGCACCTGTAATAGGAATTGATACCATGTTACATATTGAGTGTATATATATATATATATATATATATATATATATATATATATATATATATGGGTCTACTTTATAACATTGAAATTTCATAATGTTGAATTTCATAACACTGAGACCATAACATTGAAAATTCAAAACACTGAAAACCCCAAACACTGAAAACTCAGAACATTGAAAGTGTGCTTCATAACATTGAAAACTACATTACACATGTAAATAATATCACCTCCACCTACAACAACACCTAACTAATAAACACACTTTCTACTACATTTCTGCAGGGAGGCATGCCCCCCTGCACCCCCATGTGGGGGGGGGGGCTCTTCCCCCACACCCCCTGTAAATTTAATGGGTCTACTTTGAAACATGTAAAACCCATAACATCAAATTTCATTACACTGAGACCAGAACATCTAAAACACAAAACATCTAAAACCCATAACAACAAATTTCATAACATCTAACACTACAAATCACAAGAAAATAGCTTCCCCTCCACATATAATGACAGCAAACTACCAAACACACTTTTTACTAAATTTCTGCAGGGGGCAAAGCACCCCTGCACCCCCACACCCCCATAAATTAAATATTCCAAATCCAACATCACACTACAGTGGGAAAAAGTTAATTTCCTAACCCCACTGTATATCAAGTCCCCCCCCTGCTGAAATGTAGTAAAATGTGTGTTTAGTAATTTGGTTTTGTCATTATATGTGAAGGGGATGCTATTTTCATGTGATTTGTACTATTAGATGTTATGAAATTCAATGTTATGGGTTTTAGATGTTTTGGGTTTTAGATGTTCTGGTCTCAGTGTTATGAAATTAGATGTTATGGGTTTTAGATGTTTTGAAGGGGACCCAATTAAATATACCAACTCCAAGATCGCACTACAGTGGAAAAAAGTTAATTTCCATAGTGAGGTTAGGAAATTAACTTTTTTTCCACTGTAGTGTGATCTTGGAGTTGGTATATTTAATTTATGGGGGGTGTGGGGGGCAGATCCCCCCACATTAGGGGGCAGAAGGGCTTGCCCTTTTGCAGAAATGTAGTAGAAAGTGTGTTTGTTAGGTGTTGTTGTAGGTAGAGAGGGTGTTATTTACATATGCATTGTATTTTTCAATGTTATGAAGCACACTTTCAATGTGAGCTTTTAATGTTTTGGGTTTTCAGTGTTTTAGGATTTAGATGTTTTGGTCTCAATGTTATGAAATTCAATGTTATAAAATTTTAGTGTCATGAAGGGGACCTATATATGTATATATATATATATATATATATATATATATATATATATATATATATATATATATATATATATATATATATATATAATTTACTTTTTCATTTTCCCAGCATATGTCTGTGACAAATAGTGATAATAATCTCAAGTGTGTATTGTTAATGCCCTTGTTTGATGGTTCAAGTCTAGAGAGGATGCTGTTTCTGTAAATACAGTGGCTTAAAGAGCATATGTTCATATTACAACTCAACAAAGTTAAGGAAGCATCAGAAATACTCATTTTAACTATTTGCTTCATAATGTTTCTAATTTTATATTTTTTTCTTTCTTCATTCTTTACATTCCATTTGTCATTGTGCACTCCTACATGGGAGTGGTACCTAGTAGGGAATAACAACTCACTTCCTAAATTAAAAAAAAATTAGAAATTTAATTTGGAATGCCACCAGTAGCATAAATGAGACTGTCACTTGTGGACATTTGCAGCATTCTAGACAGGACTGAGTGAAGAAATTCCACTAACCATCTCTGTGGTACAAGATGTATGTGAAGTGAGTTTAAGGAAAGAGGCCAATAATGTGCTGTTTAAATCACTTTTTAAGACTGGATTCAGAATAAATATTGATACTCCTGGTGGTATAACAAATAAACAGGCTAAAGTTTGTGATTAATGTTAAAAATCTTACCTGTTCCCATGTGAACTTATGCTACAAATGTGTTGTTGTAAACTATGTGCTATGAAGGTTGTCTTATATGACATGTTGTAAAGCGTGATAACACAAGAGCAATAAGTGGACATATATAAAACATCCATATATCACAAATATTCATCATGACAATAATTTATTATATTGTAAACTTTTGTGTTGTGAGTAACTGCATGTACTGTGGCAAGAATGACATTCTGTCATTCTCTGTGTTTTACCTTTCAGAACAATTGCCATTATATCAAATCCTAATGATGTATAACTTAAATGCTACTTGTGATGTGGCAAGTATATGTGAAAAGGGTGAATGTGTCATACTGTTGTGCTTCTTGCTACATATATCCACTAAATATTTTACTCTGTAATGCAAGGTAATTGTTTTTATTTTTTTGTAATAATGTTTTTTGTATTTGGGCTCCACTGGGTAGCACACAACCATAGTTCATGGCAGAAGGAAAAAAAGTGAACATTTTAATTTGGGCCACCTTCTGTATGCAAATAATCCTAGCTCTGGTATGTGGCTGTCAGCAGTCTGGATAGTACTTAGTGAAGAAAATGTACCTGTCACCTAACTTTCCATGTGATGCAAGGTGCAACTGCAGAGGGTTTACAGAAAGAAGTCAGGAGATGCTGGGTTCAAACCCATTTCACAGATTTATTTTATAAAAGAGGTCAGAATGCTATTGAGCACAAAATTTTGATTAGGAATATAACACAGAATACAAATAAGTATCATAACTGTGTTTATTGCAACAAATGTGTCATTAATTCTCGCTATATAATCCTAATATAACCTGTGTAAAGTATGTTAAACATGATGATAATGATATGTACTTTAAAATGCACTTGAATAGGTACGATATGCACAATAGTTCTGTTACAATTATGATTCATCAAATATCATAAATATGTGTTTAGGACAGCCTGTCTTGTGAAGTATGCATGTTAAAATACCCCATTAAATATTAACAAGGTCATGCAACTGCATGCCTATCAAATGTATTTACAACCACAAATAGTGCCTTTTACATAGAAATGTAATCCTGTGACTACTTAAAGTCACACACATACAGGCATCTCTTAAATATATCTCCATACATTGTTAAATTAATATATCTGCGATTAAGATGATAAAAAGTAAGTTATTCTGCAAAAGTGATAGTTAATAAGCAAAGTTGTATATTTTATCTTTCTTTTTCTCAAGGGTTCAATTCCCCTGTGGAAATACTTGTTCTTACTAATGTATAGGTCCCAACAGCCCAATATGTTACATGTTATACAACCTTTTTGCCAAAAAAACACTGATTATAACAAACATCATAAATCATTTCTGTGTTTTAATAGATTGGCCATCACATGTGACCAAATCTCACTGCCATATTTCACAACATCCATACTTTTTGATATAATCACTGCCAATGTATCTGCTAAGACATTCCTGTGCTTTTACATAGGGCAAATGCAGCAGGCAAGGCTGTGTGTCTTGGTGCACAAGCTGATGCATGTGAGATCTGAACTGGGTGCCAGTTCAGAAACCTATTTCTAGCTTAACATCTGCAGACATGGCTGGTGGAGGTAGGGGTGGTTTTCCATTTACAGCACAAAGGTGGAATGTTGAGGAGTCCAGGATTTTTGTGGCACCACTTGTGAAGCACTGCAGATAGAGTCTGCTACAGGAAGATGATAACGGGTCTCAGTATAAGGCTGATGCTTGGAATAGCTTGGCCAAGGCTGTTTCCAGTGTAACTGGGATTCCACATAATGAGAATCAATGTCATCACCACTACAATTACAGGACCTCATGAGCCAATGGGGTGATGAATTTAAGATTGCACGCACACCACAGTTGTAGAAGTATAATGCCCCATCAACAGTCTGTGATATAACATCGATGCCACGACAGTTCGTTGTTATGTTTTCATATCTTGTTTTATTTTCTCTACTATAGAGCTGCAGAACTGATAGCAGAAATCCATGAGGTTTATCAGTAGAGACTAACTTGCCTCAGAGAGACCCGGGGTAAGTATGCATAAGGTCTGAATGCTAGGCAGATAAGTTTTTTCATTCCATCAGTCTATGTCATCAAGAGCAGGCATCCCTGAAATTTTATATCAAGCATACATGCATGCTCCAATAGCTCTTGGTGTTTGCATTAGGCAATAAAAGCACCACCTTAATAGAGTGCAGGTTCAATACCCAGAAATGATCATTAGAGTTTATTACAGAGCAGTACTGCATGATATTAACAATTCAATGTTTGCAAGTGCAATTATTAACTTTAAAAACACATATCTGAGATGGCATAGGCAAACAAATGCTTGTATTTCAGTAAAAACAGAGCCCAAAAAGCAATAAAGTTGCAAAAACAAATGTATAGCCCCTTAGAGAGAAGGAGCCCAAAATCCAGGCTGAGAATGCTTTCAGCAAAATAGCAGTAGAGAAAACAGCAAAAAATCCACGGATATGCGTTCAGGTACCAGTTTATTAGCAGGAGACACAAGCGCTTTCACAATGCTTCATCAGGTGTAACTCTTCCATAAAAAATACACACCTTATATACTCATCTTAATTGGTCTCAATGGTCAATTAAGGTGGTAAAAGCAGTTTAAAAAGATAGTGCATATATATGGAGATATATATATAAAAACCAAATTAAAAACATATACTTATATAATACAAATGCTATAAACAATAAATCTATCTACAAAGTATAGTATAATATGATATTAAAATATTTAAATACATATAAATATAAGAAATATAAAAAGATTCAGGCATATTAAAATAAAACAGATTTCATCTATTTAAAGATCTATTACGAAGTACAGGCTTAATAGGAATGTATTCATTGAGGCCATGCCCAAAACTAGATCTGAGCCTCACAATCCATCTTGATTCTGTATCCTCAGTTCTGGCTCTCACATCACCTCCCCTATTGTTCTCATATATAAGAGATAAAACTCTAAATTTAAATACATGGTCATCCCCCATAGCACTAATATGCTTAGCTAGAGCATTTATTTTTGACTTCTTCCTGACATGATAGAAATGCTCCCTCATTCTTTCTCTGAGGGTTCTATCAGTTTTGCCTACATAAAAACAGTGGCATAACTGACACTCCGCTAAATAAACCACATGTGAGCTGCCACATGTAGCACCTACCCTAATATCAATATTTTTTCTGGTGTCAGGGTGGTGAAATAACAAACTCGTGTCTATAAAGGGACATTGTGGATAATGACCACAGGGTCATGTACCTTTAAATATCACAGGGGGTTTCTCCCTTTTCACACCGCATAACCTCCTATACAAATTCTTCTTATTTTTGAAAGTATATTGTGGTTTGGTATTGATCAAGGAAGAGATTATGGGTTCTGTGACCAAAATTGACCAATATTTATTAATAATATCAGTATATTGCTTGACGTTCCTAGCATAAGTGAGACAAGCATTGAGCCTTGGTTCACTGTTTGTAATGTGTCTAGGAGTGTTACTTGAGAAATATGGTTTTGCTTTGTTGAATCTCATTTGCCTCACCATCTTCTCATTTTTACTAATGCAATTAATATGATAACCACAATCTTTCAATTCATTGCTAGTATTAAGCATCATACGATCGTACTCAACTGGATCTACACTAAGCCTTGATGCTCTGAAAAATTGATTGCGAGCTACATTTTCAAAAACAAAGTCTGGATGCATGCTCTGTCGATCAAGTAGATTATTCACTCTGCATTCCTTCCTATACATCCTAGTACTAATTTTACCTGTTATATCTATATCAGTATATACATCTAAAAAACTAATTCCTGTATAAGAATAATTAAAAGTAAATTTCAAAAAATCTGTACTATTGTTTAAATATTCAACAAAAAGTTTTAACCCATCCAAAGTACCTTTCCACAAGAAAAAACAATCATCAACAAATCTTCTGAAAAAAGGTATATAAGATGCATATGTGCTATTAAATATGTTATCTATCTCCCAGGTGGCCATGACAGCATTAGCATAATTATTGGAGCAGGAGCTGCCCATGGCCACCCCATTTCTTTGCCAGTATATCTGGTCCTTAAAAATAAATATATTATTATAAAGCACTAATGCTATCAGTTTCTGTATAACTACAATCTCAGCAGCATTAAATTTACCTACTTTCAACAATAGTTTTTTCATAAAATCTATACCAGTGTCATTAGGTATCACAGTGAAAAGGGAAACAACGTCTAAAGTAACCAAAATAACTTCACCTTCAACATACCCATGGTTGGTAAATTCATATAGATCATGTAAAAAATGCTCAGTATCTTTCAATACGTGACACATGGAATCTAAAACAGGTCTCAGTTTCTTCTCTACATCAATAGAAATAGCTTCAGTTGACCATCCCCTCCCCGATACTATAGGTCTCATGGGTGGTCTAGTGCTATCCTTGTGTAACTTAGGGAGGCCTTGTATAATAGGTATTACAGGTTTACAAACTAAAAAGTATTGGACCAATTCATCAGTAATGAGGCACTCAAACTGCATTCTCTTGATTTCAGTAATAATATGCTGGATCTTTTGATCTGCAATTGCCTTAGTAATCAGTTGATAAAAACTAATGCCATTAAGCATCTCATACATTAATGAATCAAAATCTGATTTATCTAAAATAAATATCTGTCCACCTTTATCAGCCGGTCTAATTACCAGGCTGCAATCATTCTCTAGTTTATTTAAGGTATCCATTTAATTTTTAGTAAGATTGTAATTCTTATTATAGTTAGTATTATTATCAAAAACATCATAAAAATCATTCACACATAATTGCTCAAAAGCACTAACTATAGAGTTCATTTTAGGTATGAAAGTGCTTGGTCTCCTAAAAACAAATCAGAATGTGGAAGGGTGTACATATTTATTTCTCATATTTGTTTATGTATTCAGTAATAAAATATTGTGACAGGCAACTGATCTAATTCTTCTTTTTTGTCTCTCCCTACCCTAGCTCTCTGTTTTAAATATATAAATAGATAGATAGATAGATAGATAGATAGATAGATAGATAGATAGATAGATAGATAGATAGATAGTTAGAGACATACACGCACACACACACACACACACACACACACACACACACACACACACACACACACACACACACACACATATATATATATATATATATATATATATATATATCTAATGTTGATTTTTTTTAATAGATTGCTGGGAAAAACAAAATGACTGTCAGCACAGGGAGCTAGACTGACTACTGTGGTGGTTTGCCTGTCATATTTCTACAGGTGGCTGTAGTGGCACCATCACAGGCAGCACAGACACCCAGCACATCTGGGTCATAACTTAGTATTTCATCAATAACTCCTTCCCTACCTGTCAGATAACTCTGCCCTGGTTGCTGGTGCAGTGGTACCCCCCAGGAGCAGTACTCATGGAGGTGCTGATTTTGTCACCCATCAGGAGTTGACAGTCTGGTTGAGGACATAATGGAGAGGGGCCATGGTGCATGTATTGGCAGGGTGAAAAAGTCCTGCATCATATTGCCAAATCAATGCCACATCTGGTACTGACCCAGGAAACTGAGACAGGACAGAGTATTGACAGTGATGACTGTTCTGAAGGTGATGACTAGATTCTCACTGTTCTCAAGCTGGATGTAGATGTACCTCTGATGTCCACTATCATCCAAGCATGATGTCCCTTAACCTTTTCTATCCATCACCATCCCTGTCTGTCTTGTATGTCTCATATGTCTGCACCTGCTACCTAACCTACCTTACCTACAGACCCTCTCATTCCTAAGCACATTCCCCAACTTTCCTATCAAAGAAAAACAAAATGGGTACACATCCTACAAAAAAACACTCCATACACAGCTCTTTACTTTGCCTAAGTGTCATCTTGATGCCTTTAATTTAGTCCAATTGGCTATACAAAATTATTATGTTGTTGTTGCCCATCCCTGATATGGTGACTATTCAAAGTCATGAAATTCTGTGTACAATTCTACATTAATGTTAGGAAGAAATAGATAACTACGATGTTCTCCCACCAGCATCCTGAAAATTCCTATATTCTTTCCCCTGCATTCTACCCTCTGCTTACCCCCATTTCCACAACTGTCCTATCAACAGCTTTTGTACCCATTTCATCGGGTCAAAAATAGAATCACACATGACATATATGACCAGAACTGGCCCATCAAAAAAAGCTTCACTTTGTGTCCTCAGCATTTGTGTGGGGTTGGCATCTTGCACCAATGATCAGTGACAATAAATTTCATTTCACATCTTATGGGAAAAGCTGAATTTTTTAATTTTGGCTGCAGTAACATGGTTCATATCACACAAATGTGCTTAGCCCCAGTGTGCTATAGAAATATAGCAGCAACAACGTTGAACACAGCAAACCAGCACAGCAAAACAACAGGAGTCAGCACAGGATCCAAAAGCAGCTTTATTCTCTTATCTCTCTCTCTCTAACGCCTCGGCCACAGTAAGCCTACAAGGAGTCTGTGGCTGAGGCGTTAGAGAGAGAGATAAGAGAATAAAGCTGCTTTTGGATCCTGTGCTGACTCCTGCTGTTTTGCTGTGCTATAGAAATATAGACTGACAGTAATATTGAAAGAAAGTTTGTGTAACATATTTATTAGGCTGATATCTGTCATATACACCTTACAGGATATTACAACTGTCCTTAAAGTAATGAAAGCTGTTGCCTATATTTTCCCTTGCTTCAGACTGTCATCAGTGTCCCTTCAAATGTGTCAGTTCAACTAAAGGATTATTGAGCTCCTGTGTGTTAAGATAATCCGCTTGCGTCCTCCTCCATTCTTTTACTTTATACTATCAAGTTTTCGGCTCCAGATGAATGTCATACATTTATTTAGTCCTGGGATTCATGAAACATCTTGTATGCTTCAGGCAAATCTCACACAATTTAAGTATGTCAGGGCAATGAGCAGCAGTGCTCATGGAATATGCATGCTGCTCATTTCACCTACACATTTATAAGCACCTTTTACTGACCAGCAGAATTGTTGATGGCCAGGAAAAGGTGCAGAAAAGCTCGAGCACATAAACTAAAAAAAACAGCTTGCCTATAGGTGAAGCTATTATACGAGCACATGCAAACAGCTCATACTAAGTAAGGGCAAGTTGGATGAAAGAATTAAGATGCACGGGAAGTCAAGCTTTTTTATGCCCGTGACTTTTTACTTTTTCTATAAGTCACATAACTGAAACACTTGATTTCCTTAAGGTGTAATTTGCCTATATCCCATAGGCCACTATAACAGGAGGTTTAAGGTATCACACAGTGAAACATTTAGCTTGGCTAGGTTTTTCTTATAGTTTTTACTAGCTGATTTGTCTGTGTGACCTTTTCATACTTTGGTTTGGATGTTAGGATATTTTACAGACACCTTAATTGTGATGGACATCAGCTAGGTGTAAAGACCATCCCCAGGATTTAATAAAATCCTTTACAGAATGTATCCATGTACACGGCCACAGTTCTCTCTCAGCAGAGTGGCATGCATGTTAATGATTGTGTGCTGATGCGGGGGAGTCGAGGAACATGGATATTGAATCAGTGTAGGGAAAGATATAGCAGCTACCTCTGACTGCAAATAAGTGTGAGGCTCCCTGTAATGCTCTCTGCCACTCTTATAATGTTGTGAAGTGTGTCACTTGTCTAATAAGTTTTTGTATGATGTGTTATGTTTTTTTATCTACATGTTTGCTTGGCGAGGCGTGGAGCTCAGTAATGCTAAGCTGTGCTCACATATAGACAGCCGACATCTGGCAGACATCTAAAAATAGAAACCAGATGTAATTAATTATCATAATTAAATGTATTTATTTAATTATTTATTTTTGTCATTTACGTTTATGTGGTTCAGGGCTCAGCAGAGCCGAGCAGAGCTCATACATACATGGCAGACATATAAAAATAGAAACTGGATGTAATTAATTAATTATTTATAGGTATGTTTAAGTATGTTTGAGCAGTGTGGTGCGGTGCTCAGCAGCCCTAACAGGTAACCCAGTAGTATATGTGAAGGTATACTAATTTCTATAGCATCCAACTAGCTCCATGGGTAGAGTTGCATTCTTATGTATAGGAAGTCTTGGGTTCAAGTCCTTAACAGGCAAAATATGGCTGTAAATAAATGTACTATTTTTCTTTAATTTAATTACAGTATTATGAATTTTGACACTGCTGTGCTCTGCTAAGCACTGCTCAATCATGTTAAGCATTGCATAAACATGCTAATGGCTACCAATGATTGTGCGCTGTTAAGCCTAGATAAAACTACAGTTCTGCAAGTTTTCATGCTGCTTGGCTTCACTTAACTGGTTTGCCCACTGCTAAGCAATGCAGCACATTTTTGAATGCTGCTGAATGACGTGCAAGGCCAGGAAAACAGCTTATATACATGGGACATCTGCAACAGTCATTGGGAGTTCACGGTATGGCTGGTGGTGTCAGTGAAAGTGTATGCATTCAGGAGTCCAGGGTCATGGTCAGGCTCCTTATTAAAAACCATGAACCCCGGCTGATGCCAGGCAGATTCCAAAGCTCAGAGTGTAAGGTGGAGGCCTGTGACCATTTGCCCAGGGAATTCACCAGTGTTACTGGTATCTCCTGCAGAGGTGAGCAGTGTCATCACCATTTTGATGACCTAAAAAGGAGGAAGAGGCGAACCCTGGACACTTGGGTTGAGAAAGCTTGAGCTGGGAATGCTCCACAAGTATGTAAGTATGTCTTCCTCTGTCTAACCAATATGCAAGCTGAAGATCTGCAAAACAAATATGCATAATGGTGTGCTACTCTCCTAACAGCTGCAGCTGAGAGGGCTCACAGTGTCAAGTCCCATGCCAGGTGCCTGGCCAGGTTGTGCCATGAGTGTGGTAAGTATGGATTTAGTGACTGTAGTGCAATAAGCAAGAAAGGGTAAAACATTTACTGCAATAAAGTATACACAAGAAAAACTGTACTGCAATAAATGGGCATGTAGAACTGTAGTGCAATAAATGGGCAATTAGAGCTGTAGTGCAATAAATGAACAATAAGAACATTATTTCAAAAAAAGTATTAGTAATACCAATAACAATAAGCAAAATGTTGTTCAGCAGGACTGTGTTTTGTCAAAATCATTGCAGTAGAGTTCTATGCATTGCCTGTCTATGGTAAGAAAGCTGCGATCAAGTGTGACACTGTAATAGCTGTAGCCAGCAATTCTAATGGTCTGCAAACTGTATTGCTCAATCCATAGTAGTGTCCAAGGTTGTCTCCAGGCCAAAATTGGTCACATAATGCTCTCTCTTCCTCAGACAATTGGTAATAAAGGTATATGGATGAAGTAGTCCAGTTCATGGGCAGATATTGTGTGTGGACCTCACAAATATTTCAAACCAATAACAATAAAATGTGTTCACTAGCATTGTTGATTCTAAAATACAGCTTTTTTCATATATGCGGCATGGCTGTATTCCATGCATGTGAGGTCTACTGTCACTGCAGTCTACTATAACAGTGTAATATTACTAGAATGCCAGAGGAATGTCCTATAACTTGTATTGCTCAATTCATAGTATAGTTCCAGGTGATCTCCAGGCAAGTATCAGTCACTCAACAGTCAGCAGTGACTCAGTAAATCAGTCTGTGAAGTGCTTTGTATGCAGTACATTTTGCCACACACGGCCCTGGGTTCGAATCCATTGGTATATAGCATTACATTTCTAGTATCAGTCATGTAATGCTCACATTTTCTCTCTCCCAAGGAACACAAAAATATATGGGAGAGGTGTCTCATATTATGAGCAGATAGTGTGTTTAGATTTCACACAATGTTAACATCAATACTAAGAATATATTCATCAGCATTGTTGACTCATAAATAAAACTGTGTATTCCCAGTGTGGCTGTATCCCTTGCATGTCTGCACTAAGTTGCTACAGTCAATTATTACATTATTTGTAGATGTCCCCTGCAGTCACAGCTATTGGGCTCTACTCCCATGCCTGCCAACTAAGGCATGATGGCTCCCTAGTTTACGTCCAAGTTTATTGTTAGCGTTTTTGGACGTAACAATGTATGACCTTCTTCAGACAAAAACATGAAAGAAAAAAAACTTCTTAGTTTAAATAAGCCACAAGAAGTGACATCATCAAATCATCAATTCACAATTAAAGAGGCATTTACATACAAGGTAAAAGTATGATATGTGTACATATATAAAACACACCATTGGGAAAAAAAAAAAAAAAAAATATATATATATATATATATATATATATATATATATATATATATATATATATATATATATATATACACACACACACACACACACACACACACACACACACACACACACACACACACACACACACACACACAAACACACACACACACGCATATGTGTATATATATATATATATATATATATATATATATATATATATATATATATGTACATAAGCTTATATATCAACCCTCTCTAAAACACAAAGTTATGATTAATAAATTAGATAACCAACAGTATATATTGTGTGTGTACTAAACTACATATATAGTCAATCCATAACCAAATAAGTATAAAGGTATAGTCTATCAAATTAACGTTTTTCTAAAGATTTTAATCTTAATAAACATTTTAAAGAACATGACTCATTTAGGCCTGGGTACATATAGGCATTAGTAAGTACTTGCCACCATAGTTCTCTTTGCTCTAGTAAGAGATGCCATGGGCCACTTACCTGCTCCATAACAAGAAACAAAAATGAATGCCCAGGATGTTCATTTATATACTTAGCTAATACATTGTTGCAATCCTTTCTATGTTTGCTGTACTGATGTTCATAAATTCATTGCTTCAATTGTCTTTCGGTTTTCCCTATATAAAACCATGAGCTACCATTAATAGAATAAGCAAAACTTCTTATAGAAAACTTATTCAAAGTTTTAATAAATTTACAGTAGTTGCAACACCCACATTTTAGCTACCCCAGTTCTATAATTAGAATCTCAATAAAGTTTTTAAGGTTAGAACCACTTTTATAAATTATTTTACGCACTTCAGGGACCTTATCTCTTATTTTTAGCATCATCAACAAGCACAGCCCAGTTCTTACATAAAATATTCATTACATAATGAATCCAGTGAAAAGGGGGTACTAAAAGTTAATGCAAAATTACAAAAATTTCTATCAGCCTTGGTATTATTTTGTAATATTAAATTACTTGGCCTTTCTTGTTTCATTGCTGCAAGACTGCAAAGTATAAGTATAAACCAACCTGATTCACGCTTATGGGTAACCTCAATTGTTAACTCATCAATTATTTTATATGGGTACCCACGGGCTAAGAACATTTCTTTAAGTAAAAGACACTCATCTAAAAAATCCTGTTCAAGAGTAGTCATCCAAGCTGCCCATACTAATTGTCCTTTAACAACAGAACACTTTTGTTAATATGGGTGGGTGCTATCAAAATGTAAGAAACAGTTTGAATATGTAGGTTTTCAATATATTTTAGCAGTATAACATTTACTGACTCTGTCTTTAGTTAGTAACACATCCAAAAATGCTATGGTATCAGTATTAAACTTAAATGTGAATTTAAAAAAAGTGGTCATCACTGATAATTTCTGAACAAATTCAGAAGCATGAGTCTTCTTACCATTAAAAATCACAAATATATCAGCTAGATAGTGTGTATACCATATAACATATTGTTTGAAATAGTCATGGCAAAATAACATTTCATTTTTGCAGTATACCATGAAACAATTAGCAAAGCTCCCACCGCAAGGGGAGCCCATAGCTATCCCTGATTTTTGAAGATAAATATTACCCCAAATAAAATGTAGTTATTAGCCAAAATGATATCCAAAAAATATTCAATCAGATTAATCTCCTCACCCGCAACACCTAATTTGTGTAGGAATTCATGGGTCCACATTATTCCTAAAGTTTGCGGGAACACCGTACACAGGTCCTGGATGTCAATAGTTAGAAAATTATACTCACAATTGAAGTCCAGGCCATTAATGGTCTTAAGGAAATGCCAGGAATCACGACAAATTTGTGACTGATCATTAAGATGTTTTTTTCAATTTGGTATCAACTACTTTAGCACATCCATAGATGATACAATTACAGCCATCAACAATAGGCTGAAGAGGTGGATTATGTAAATTCTTATGTAACTTAGGGAGCTCAAATATAATAGGTGTCACTGGAGAAGGTATGGTCAAATAATTAAATATGTCTAAATCTACCATTCAGTCAATAAATAGGTCATTTAATAGTACCCTAATACATTGGTAGGCTCCATGAAGTTGGTTAGCAGATGCTTTTTCATAATTTTCAGAATTCAAGATACTAAACATTCTGTTAGCATAATCTTCTTCAGTTATAAGCACCATACGACCACCTTTATTTTGTTTAAGGATTTTAATGTTAAAATTTCTCAAAAAATCAAGGGCATTCAATTGATTCTCCAATAAGATATTCTTAAATACCCTATTACCATAAGGTTGCCTCTGCATAACATTTCTCAGGTCAAGTTCACAAAGTTTCTCAAATAATAATAATAGTGAATTATGAAGAGGTGGATTAAATATGCTAGGAATACATTAATTAGCATTAGGGTTAATAGTGTTACCCAATAGTAAGTTTAAATTTAAGTTTCAAACAAACAACTTTAAATCCAACAAGGTGTTGGCTGAACTCATATGCTTAGGAGGCACAAACAGCAGTCCCATAGATAACATTTCAATGACTTCATTAGACACATCAAAATCAGTGTAATTATAGATTTTAAAGACACTTGTGTTGTTTAAAAGAATTTGAGGATAAAGTACATCACTACCAGTGTCAGCAGAACTCAGTATGAGCCCAGGAATCATCTCCAGCATTAGTTGTTCTTGTTGCGATGAGAAGTGTTGTTGGAACCGCCCGTTCTCGGGTTATTCACATTTTGGCGGTTATGAAAACTGAAAGTATAGGAATTCTGAGGATTACTTCTTTGTTGGCTCAAAATCCATTGGCTGCATCTGGGTGAAGGATTAGTAGTAAGTTCTGATGTGTTCAGTGCCTAAGTGTCGTCCACTAAGCTGGAAGAGGTAGATGCTTGACTGGATTCCCTTTCATGATTATTTGGCGAATCAAGTTCACCAGATGGATGATTGACATTGGCACCAGCCAAGTGTGGAGGCAGGTAGGCTGTGCCATTGTTGTAATCCCCCTGGTCATGCTGGAGTTTTTTGTTTTTAGCTATCCTCAGTTTGTCAACTGTCTGCTCAATGCTAGTATAAATATAAATGTAATCGTATTTATATCTAAGGAAATCTGTATCATCTTTTGTACTTCTTTCCAAGTCCACCAAATCATTTTTTAACACATGTGACTGCAGGGCATAGTGATTAATGAGCAATATTAAAAACTCACATCCCTGTCTGTTGAAAAGCTTAAGTAATTCTTTATAAAATGATGAATTATAAACCAGTCCAGAGGGGAAACATCACTGCCATAACCCCTTCTGTATATATGAACGAGAGACACATTCACGCAAATAAGTAATTTCAAGTTGTAGTTTTTTTAAATTTAAACAGTTTCTGATCAAATTGCTTTAACTTTTCAACAATATTATGAGTGGTAGACTGATTGTTAGAGTGCATAATATTATTTGAAACTGCAGTACTATATGTAAGATGAATAGTTGAATTCAAGCCGTCTATAAGAGAGGGTAAAGTACCAGGGGCTGCATCATTAATTCCCCGAGTGTGTCTTTCTTCCTGGTGCCTGATATGAGATAAAGGAGAAACATTAGGCAGTCTAATAGCATCAGTTAAAGGAAGATATTCAGGGGAAATATTAGATAAAGTCATATTCCTCCTAGTTTTTGGAACAGTAGATTCAGCTACATGAGATGTATGACAAAAGTTGTTCAGTCTCAGCGACAACTCATCCACATGAGACATCAAGTTTTGATTAAAAGTGTCAGATTCCCAATAGGATTTGTTCCACCTTCAGATGGAAAATTCAACATCCTAAGAAAACAATGATTGTGAGTCTGGATCTAAACCACTTGCCATAATAAAAACCAATACCACGAAACAAGAGGCAAACTGCAGAAAAACAAACAAAATAGGCAAAGTGTTATACTAGACTTTCCCAAGTTTATTGTTAGTGCTTTTGGGCGTAACAATGTACAACCTTCTTCAGACTAAAACATGAAAGAAAAAAACTTCTTAGTTTAAATAAGCCGCCAGAAGTGACATCATCAAATCATCAATTCACGATTAAAGAGACATTTACATACAAGGCAAAAGTATGATATGTATACATATATAAAAAACACCATTAAAAAAAAAAATATATAGATATATATGTATTATATATATATATATATATATATATATATATATATATATATATATATATATATGTATATGTACATATATATATATATATATATATATATATATATATATATATATATATATATATATATATAGGTTCATAGGTTCATACTAGGATATCTGCCCTAGGGCATTTATAAGCCTAGCCAGAGTGTGTTTGGCTTTCGCCACCCATTTTAAATTAATTTTGCTATGCCCTTTTTTGAGGTTAGTATACTGTGCCTCTGTCTAACAGTGACACAGAAGTGATACCCAGGGTAAACCTACGATCCCCCATCCACTCATCAAGATTCCTCTTGAAGAGAGTCAATGAGGAACTCTGCCTAACCTGGACTGGGAGTTTATTCCAGAGTGAAGGGAGCCTCTGGGTTATGAATCTGTCCCTCCAGCATGTCCTATTTATTTCAGTGCTGAGGTTCAAGTCTCTCGAGCACGTAGTTCGATGGGATTTGGATTTTCTGAGGTGCAACATGTCCATTAATTCCGGGTTGGACATGGCTTTATGCGTCAGGCACAGATCACCTTTGAGCAGGTGGTATGCCACTGAGTAGAGCTGGAGTTTCTTTAACCGGGCAGCATATGGCATCTGTTTGAGCCCTTTGATCCTCTTGGTGAGGTACTTTTGGGGTCTTTCCAGTTGCTGCAGGTGTCTGGTAAGGTACATCCCAAAAGGGGAATTGCACTCAATTATGGGCCTGATGAGGGATGAGTAAAGAAGCACGATGACCTCCCCTGATCTAGATGTGAATCCCTTCATGATTAGGTGGGCTATATAAAAAGTTTTTCTAACCATTTTGGCCATGTGGTTGTCAAATGAGAGATTGCTATCAACTTGGGTCCCCAGGTCCCTAATTACTTCTTCCGTACTTAATGGATTACCACTTATATGGTAATTTGTGGGCACTTTGTTTTTGCCAAAGGGGATGACTATACACTTTTTGGCGTTTAGCTTGCAGCCATGGCTCTGGCACCAGCTGTCTGTTCCTATGAGGCCCTTTTGGAGGATGCTTGTGTCGGCTGGAGAGTCGATTATGGCACCCAGTTTGCAGTCATCTGAGAACTTGGTCAGCCACAGTCCTTCCGTGTTGGCCTGTACCTCTGAGAAATATATACTGAACAAGAGAGGTCCCAGGACTGAGCCTTGTGGGACGCCACTTGTAACTGGTTTGGAGTCTGACATGGCTCCAGCAATTCTAACCATGTGGGTTCTGTCCTTGAGCCAGTTTGCAACCCATCTAGTGACATAGGGGGTTATATTTAAGCTGGTGAGCTTATCTATAATGCCCGAGTGGGGTATTGTATCGAAGGCTTTTGCGAGGTCCAAGTAGGCTGTGTGGACCACCTTCCCCTCGTCAATGGCCTTGGTGACTGTTTCAAAGAAATTGACCAGGTTTAAGAGGCAGGATCTGCCCTTAACAAAGCCGAACTGGGTAGGATCCAATGTCTGTAGGTCCCCAATATCTTTATTTATAAGGTCCATGATGATCCTTTCCATAGCTTTGCAGACCAAGCTAGTCAGGCTTATGGGGCGATAGTTTCCAGGATCCATTGAGACACCACCTTTGTGGAGAGGGACCACCGTTGCTGTACACCACTCTTTGGGTACATATCCTGTAGTAAGGCTGAGACTGAACAGTAGTTTTATGTTTGGGTTTAGCTCTTCTTGGAGTTCATGTAGGATGCAGCCCAGGACACCGTCCGGTCCCATTGATGCTGTGTTTTTTGCTTTGGAGAGGGCGGCTCTTACCTGAGCATCTGAGATGTCAGGGGGGCAACACTCTGCTGGGATAGATATTTGCCCTTTTGGTGGGGAGGGGGGGTTTGCGCTGAACCTGTCAGCTAGGATGTTGGCAATGTCTGTGGGTTCGGTGTATTTTTTGTCATTTTGGACTAATTCTGAGCATATCTGGGAATTCCCACCCAGGTTCCTAACATAACGAAAGAAAGCCTTGTGATTATCCTTAGTGTCCTGGGCAATTTTTTTCTCGAAGCTGGCCTTAGATGATTTTATGAGTGCCCATAGTTTTTTGCTAATACTGATCAGAGATGCCTTCTCTTTTTGGGATTTTGCACTATCATGTAGCAGCTTCCTCCTTCTATTGTATAGTTTGTTTATGGCTGGGTTCCACCAGACAGGACGTCTGCCTTTGGAGGATTGGGTTTTGGTTTTATTTGGGATTGCATGATCCATGCATTCCTGAAGGTGTTCATAGAATGCGTTTATAAAGTATTCTGTGGTCTGGGCCATATTTTCCACAGGCCCGGGGGCTTTGAAGGATTCCACCTCGGTTTTCAGGAGTGTGAAATTTGCTTTAGAGAAGTTTTTCACTGTGGTTTTCTGGGCAGGGGGTGGGGTGGGGATGTGAATATCCAGTGAGATTAGTTTATGGTCTGATCTTACCAGTGAGGGATACACTTCTGGTCTGGAGCATAGAGTCCCCATGTTGGTGATGATCAGGTCCAGTATGTTTTCCCCTCTTGTGGGAGTGGTGACAAGTTGTTCCATAGCATGTGAATTTATAAATTCTAGGAACCTTTATATATATATATATATATATATATATATATATATATATATATATATATATTTACATGCATATAAATATATATGCATAAGCGTATATATCAACTCTCTCTAAAACACATAGTTATGATTAATAAATTATTAATCCAACGGTATATATTGTGTGTACTAAACTACATATATAGTCAATTAATCCATAACCAAATAAGTATAAAGGTATGTTCTATCAAATTAACGTCTTTCGAAATATTTTAATCTTAATAAGCATTTTAAAGAACATGACTCATTTAGACCTGGGTACATATAGGCATTAGTAAGTACTTGCCACCATAGTTCTCTTTGCTCTAGTAAGAGATGCCATGGGCTACCCCTAATGTTTTCTTTTACCTGGTTTATAACAAGAAACAAAAATGAATGCCCAGGATGTTCATTTATATACTTAGCTAATGCGTTGTTGACATCTTGTGTGGATGAGTTATTGCTGACACTCAACAACTTTTGTCATACAACATCTCATGTGGCTGAATCTACTGTTCCAGAAACTAGGGGTAATATGACTTTATCTAATATTTCCCCTGAATCTCTTCCTTTAACTAATGCTACTAGATGGCCTAATGTTTCTGCTTTACCTCATATCAGGCACCAGGAAGAAAAACAAACTCAGGGAATTAATGATACAGCCCCTAGTACTTTACCTTCTCTTATGGACTGCTTGAATTCAACTATTCATCTTACATATAGTGCTGCAATTTCAAATAATATTATGCACATTAACAATCAGTCTACTACTCATAATATTGTTGAAAGGTTAAAGCAATTTGATCAGAAACTGTTTAAATTTAAAAAACTACAACTTGAAATTACTTATTTGTGCAAATGTGTCTCTTGTTCACATATACCGAAGAGGTTACGGCAGTGATGTTTCCCCTCTGGACTGGTTTATAATTCATCATTTTATAAAGAATTACTTAACTTTTTTGACAGACAGAGATGTGAGTTTTTAACATTGCTTCTTAATCACTATGCCCTGCAGTCGCATGTGTTAAAAAATGATTTGGTGGACTTGGAAAGAAGTATAAAAGATGATACAGATTTCCTTAGATATAAACACGATTACATTTATATTTATACTAGCATTGAGCAGACAGTTGACAAATTGAAGATAGCTAAAAACAAAAAACTCCAGCGTGACCAGAGGGATTACAACAATGTCACAGCCTACCTGCCTCCACCCTTGGATGATGCCAATGTCAATCATCCATCTGTCGAACTTGATTTGCCAAATAATCATGAAAAGGAATCCAGTCAAGCATCCGCCTTTTCTGGCTTAGCGGACGACACTGAGGCATTGAACACATCAAAACGTATTACTAATCCTTCACCCAGATGCAGCCAATGGATTTTGAGCCAACAAAGAAGTAATCCTCAGAATTCCTATACTTCGGGTTTTTCAGAACCGCCAAAATGTGAACAACCCGAGACCAGGCGGTTCCAGCAACACTTCTCATTGCAACAAGAAGAACAACAGATGCCAGAAATGATTCCTGGGCTAATATTGAGTTCTGCAGATACTGATAGTGATGTACTTTATTCTCGAATTCTTTTAAACAACACAGGTGACTTTAAAATCTATAATTACACTGATTTTGATGTGCCTAATGAAGCCATTGAAATTTTATATATGGGACTGTCGTTTGTGCTTCCTAAGCATATGAGTTTAGCCAACACTTTGTTGGCTTTAAATTTGTTTGTTCAAAAATTAAATTTTTACTTACTATTGCTAACACTATTAACCCTAATGCTAATTACTGTATTTCTAGCATATTTAATCCACCTCTTCATAATTCACTATTATTATTTGAGAAACTTTGTGAACTTGACCTGAGAATGTTATGCAGGGACAACCTTATGGTAATAATGTATTTAAGAATATCTTGTTAGAGAATCAATTGAATGCCCTTGATTTTCTGAGAAATTTTAATATTAAAATCCTTAAACCAGATAAAGGTGGTCGTATGGTGCTTGTAACCGAGGAAGATTATGCTAACAGAACGTTTAGTATCTTGAACTCTGAAAATTATGAAAAAGCATCTGTTAACCAACTTCATGGCGCCTACCAACATATTAGGGCACTATTAAATGACCTATTTATTAACTGAATGGTAGATTTAGACATATTTATTTGACCATAACGTCTCCAGTGACACCTATTATATTTGGGCTCCCTAAGTTACATAAGAATTTAAATAATCCACTCCTTTGGCCTATTGTTGATGGCCGTAATAGTATCACCTATGGATGTGCTGAAGTAGTCGATGCCAAACTGATAAAACATCTTAATGATCAGTCACAAATTTGTCGTGATTCCTGGGATTTCCTTAAGAACATTAATGGCATGGACTTCAATGGTGAGTATAATTTTCTAACTATTGACATCCAGGATCTGTATACGGTGATCCCGCAAACTTTAGGAATAATGTGGACCCATGAATTCCTACACAAATTAAGTGTTGCGGGTGAGGAGATTAATATGATTGAATATTTATTGGATATCATTTTGGCTAATAACTACATTTTATTTGGGGGGCAATATTTATCTTCAAAAATGGGATAGCTATGGGCTCTCCTTGTGGTGGGAGCTTTGCTAATTGTGTCATGGCATACTGGGAAAATGAAATGTTATTTTGCCATGACTATTTCAAACAATATGTTATATGGTGTACACGCTATCTAGCTGATATATTTGTGATTTTTAATGGTGATAAGACTCATGCTTCTGAATTTCTTCAGAAATTATCGGGGATGACCCCTTTCTTGAAATTCATATTTGAATTTAATACTGATACCATAGCATTTTTGGATGTGTTAGTAACTGTTATACTACTAAAATATATCGTAAACCTACATATTCAAACTATTTTTTACATTCTGATAGTACCCACCCATATTATGAAAAGCGGTCCATTGTTAAAGGACAATTAGTATGGGTAAGCTTGGATGACTACTCTTGAACAGGATTTTTTAGATGAGTGTCTTTTACTTAAGGAAATGTTCTTAACCCTTGGGTACCCATATAAATTAATTGATGAGTTAACAATTGAGGTTACCCATAAGTATGAATCAGGTTGGTTTAGACCTATGCTGTGCAGTCTTGCAGCAATGGAACAAGAAAGGCCAAGTAATTTAATATTACAAAATAGTACCATGGTTGATAGAAATGATTGTAATGTTGCATTAACTTTTAGTAACTCCTTTTCACTTGATGCTACATATGTAATGCATATTTTATGTAAGAATTGGGCTGTGCTTGCTGATGATGCTCAAATAAGAGATAAGGTCCCTGAAGTACCCAAATTAATTTATAAAAGAGGTTCTAACCTTAAAAACTTTATTGAGAGGGACATACATGGTAATTATAGAACTGGGGGCATGCTACAATGTGGGTATTGCAACTACTGTAAATTTATTAAAACTTCGAATAAGTTTTCTATAAGAAATTTTACTTATTCTATTAATGGTAGATATAATTGCAACATCCCTGGAGTTGTTTATCTGGCTGAGTGCCAATGTTGCTCATGGTTTTGTATAGGAAAAAACGAAAGACAATTGAATCAACAAATTTATGAACATCAGTACAGCATACATAGGAAGGATTGCAACAATGCATTAGCTAAGCATACAAATGAAAACCTGGACATTCATATTTGTTTCTTGTTATAGAGCAGGTAAAAGAAAAGATTAGGGGTGGCCCATGGCATCTCTTACTAGAGCAAAGAGAACTATGGTGGCAAGTACTTACTAATGCCTGTATGTACCCAGGTCTAAATGAGTCATGTTCTTTAAAATGCTTATTAAAATTAAAATCTTTAGAAAAACGTTAATTTGATAGAACATACCTTTATACTTATTTGGTTTTGGATTAATTGACTATATATGTAGTTTAGTACACACAAAATATATACTGTTGGTTTAATAATTTATTAATCATAACTATGTGTTTTAGAGAGGGTTAATATATACGCTTATGCATATATATTTATATGTGTGTGTGTGTGTGTGTGTGTGTGTATATATATATATATATATATATATATATATATATATATATTTTTTTTTTTAATGGTGTTTTTTTATATATGTATACTTATCATACTTTTGCCTTGTATGTAAATGTCTCTTTAATTGTGAATTGGTGATTTGATGATGTCACTTCTGGTGGCCTATTTAAACTAAGAAGTTTTTTCTTTCACGTTTTTGTCTGAAGAAGGTCATACATTGTCATGCCCAAAAGCACTAACAATAAACTTGGAAGGTCTAGTATACCACTTTGCTTATTTTGTTTGTTTTTTCTGCAGTTTGCCTCTTGTTTCGTGGTCTCTAGTTTACTTACTGTACACAGACATGCCTCTCAACTATCATGATTTCTCATAATGTAATTAAAACTGCTTAATTTGTCTGTCACATGATTAGCAGATAAATTATTACCTGAAATCCAATGCATTCCCAGTTCTATTTATAGAACACCTGGGTAGTTATGTAAGTTCACATTATGCACAACTGTTCTGTGTAGTGGTGTACCTGCTTTCTTACTGCTTGCCCCAAACTGACCCATGCTAATAGCTTGAGAGGTATGTATGTGATATATCATTTACATGAGAATTGTAGTCACTGTACTCAAACCTGACACTACACACCTGTAAAGTATATATTTCAGTGTATTGAGTGATATAATCTGCATTGTCAATTATGGAATTTTTTCTCTCTCTCCACACTTTATCTTCATTTATTTATTACTGCTATGATTTAATATTAACATATTTTGTTACACTAACTATATTTTGGAAAAGTGTGTTTCATTATGGATATGTTTTATTATGATTTAATAATATATTTTGTTAAACTAACTATATATTGAAAAATGTAGTTGATTATTGTCATGTTGTATTATGATGCAATATTAACATATTTGTAAAACTAACTGTTTTGTAGGCCTTGTGGTATATTTTTTGCTAGCATGCTGTTACCATACTAACTGTTATGTTACTTAATGTTGTGATGAAGAATAAATATGATGTCTGAGTCTGTTAATATTAACATTGCTTTAGCTATTACTAACCATAAAGTATTGCTGTACCTCATATTCCAAAGCACGTCAAGGTAGGCTGGTTCTGGCTGATCCCCCTACCTTGCCTCAACCAGGTGTAGCACTGAGTCTCAGCATGTCTGAGACCCAGACCAGTGGTGCTCCCTCTGCTGCCCCTGCACTACTTACAGTGTCAGATAATACCACCCCAGGGGACTGGTCCAAGCCCCCTCTATGAGTGGTGGCAGAGAGGGTGTTGTCACCCATGCAGATCTGCCGGTCTTGGTGTACAGGATAGTCCACCATGGCTATGACCACTGCCTGCACCAGATTGAGAGCATGCTGGCCACCCTGGTGGGGCAGCCTCAACTTGGTGCCCACTCTCCAGCATAGCCACCCTCAGGGCAGTGATGGTGCAGTATCAGCAGTCCCATGGGTGGGGATGTGAGTCACACTATTACCATCTGGAGGCACATGGGACTCGGATTACACAACACCCTCCCTATCAAAGGTGTTCACCCCCACATGTGTCACACAGCACCCTTGTCTGTTGTCTTGCCCGTCTTGTCTGTTTCCAAATGCACTCACCTACCCAACTTATCTCCCCCACATATACCTATGTTTCTTCCCCAACATTCCACTCTCACCTTAAAAAAAAAATAAGCACCTGTCCCCCCAAAAAAAATATTGTACCATAGACAGCTCTCCATTTTTCAAGTTTCCACTGGACTCATGCAATTTGGTCCAATTGGCTTGACAATGCAGTTATGTTATCCTCACCTCTCTCTCTGGGGTTTGAGAATCCAAATTCATCTGTCAAAGTGCACAGTTGTTGCTGTACATGAAATGAATAGCTATGGTTCTTTCCTACACCACTCCTGCACATCCCTCCCTTTCACTATGTTTTTCCATCTTCTGTCCCCATTTTACCACTTTCCTATGTCACCTTTTTTCTTTTCTTTATTTTTTTAGCATGGAGCTGCACAATAAGGAGAGTCAGGCAACTTCTCTAAGTTCAGCTAAGTAGAGTTATAATGATTATCTGTGTTTCTAACATTGTAAGAACCATGTACAAAATAAACATCTCTACCATGTTTCAAACCTGAGCCCATCACACCTACAGCACACTGCATTAACCCGCCACTCCACACAACTGTTAACGAAAACCGGTGGTTTAAACAAAACATAGTAATTACCAATTACAGTCATTGGGCATGTTTCAGTGGAGTTGCGCACTGTGCCACACAGCACAGACTGGAATAAAAAGTAATGAAAAAAATGGGAGAGTGCCTTGGGCTCTGGTACAATAGTCCACCACTAGAAAGCCAAAGACATGATAATGGATGTACCTGAGGCCTGTGACAGCAGTAAATGTGCCCTTTACACATAATAATGGATGTAACCGAGGCCTGTGACAGCAGTAAATGTGCCCTTTAGACATAATAATGGATGTACCTGAGGCCTGTGACAGCAGTAAATGTGCCCTTTAGACATAATAATGGATGTAACTGAGGCCTGTGACAGCAGTAAATGTGCCCTTTAGACATTATAATGGATGTACCTGAGGCCTGTGACAGCAGTAAATGTGCCCTTTAGACATAATAATGAATGTAACTGAGGCCTGTGACAGCAGGTAAATGTGCCCTTTAGACATAATAATGGATGTACCTGAGGCCTGTGACAGCAGGTAAATGTGCCCTTTAGACATAATAATGAATGTAACTGAGGCCTGTGACAGCAGGTAAATGTGCCCTTTAGACATAATAATGAATGTAACTGAGGCCTGTGACAGCAGGTAAATGTGCCCTTTAGACATAATAATGAATGTAACTGAGGCCTGTGACAGAAGGCAAATGTGCCCTTTAGACATAATAATGAATGTAACTGAGGCCTGTGACAGCAGGCAAATGTGCCCTTTAGACATAATTATGAATGTAACTGAGGCCTGTGACAGCAGGTAAATGTGCCCTTTAGACATAATATTGAATGTAACTGAGGCCTGTGACAGCAGATAAATGTGCCCTTTAGACATAATAAAGAATGTAACTGAGGCCTGTGACAACAGGTAAATGTGCCCTTTAGACATAATAATGAATGTAACTGAGGCCTGTGACAGCAGGTAAATGTGCCCTTTAGACATAATAATGAATGTTTCAAAAACTCCAAAAAATGAAACGAAACCAAGAACTTCAAAAACACAGCCAGGAAACGTCACCAGCAATTCAAATAATAATCCTTTATTAGAAACTATCACCACACGTAAAAACAAGCGCTTTAGTTCTGTAAAATACCGAGCTTTTTCAAGTTGTTCTTACAATCAAGCAGTCTGTGTTATATACAGAAGTAAAGAGCCATGTGGTTCATTTAAATTAACTTAACTAGTTCAATTAAGTAATTCAATTAGAAGTCACCAAAAAACACTTCCTACTAAAAAGTATTAAGAGTCATATGTAAAACTATAAATATGTTTAAAAATGTATTGGACCCAGTCTGTCTAAAATTACGTATCAAATAAATGCTTATATAAACACTAATATGTCCTGCTTGAATTGTTAAACAAGTATCCAGAAATGGTTACAGTTTGTCCCTCAAACATTAAAAGGTGTGTGCATACAAGCAACCATAACTAGAATGACACTGCTAATTCACGAAGTTATAAAAAATTTAAAATATATTCAATAAACCTGATATTTAGTAAATATATGAGTCTTAAAACAGTCAAAATAGTATAAATGTTATATTAAAATCTTTGTAAAATCATTTGATCAAAAATGATAATAATGAATGTAACTGAGGCCTGTGATAGCAGGTAAATGTGCCCTTTAGACATAATAATGAATGTAACTGAGGCCTGTGACAGCAGGTAAATGTGCCCTTTAGACATAATACTGAATGTAACTGAGGCCTGTGACAGCAGGTAAATGTGCCCTTTAGACATAATAATGAATGTAACTGAGGCCTGTGACAGCAGGTAAATGTGCCCTTTTATCAGCAACATGTAGAAAGTTACCTGCTAAGACATTCTTGGCAAAATACATATTCAACTGGGACTCTGGGGTAGAAATACATCCATATAAAGCCATGCACATACTGATGGATATAATAAATGTATGTCACAGCCTGTATATGTGCACATATATCTTGCAAAATACACTCATTGTAGCAGTGACTCAGTCGTGCAGTCTGTTAAATGTCTTGCATACAGTACATTTTGCCACACACAGTCCTGGTTTCAAATCCAGTTTTGTGCTGCATTTCCATTACACTATTGTGAAGACAGCAATTAATGAATGTGCCATACACTCATTATCCACACAAAACATTGCAAAGTAAATAACTGATTTTGACTACTGGAAGTCACAGACCTGCAGATCTGGGCACACATCCCATATCCGTAGAACATTACTATATGTCGTCTACTACCCTGTTACCCTGTTATTGACATAGTTGCCTAACATATGCACTTTAAACACATGCTGCAGTTGGAGTGACAGGGGTACTCTCACCCTGGCTCTGCCTCTGCAACAAAGCTGACACAGCTGACACACATACAACTACAGCTTGTTGTCACCCAACGTGCTCACACTCACTGCCTATGTCTATTACCTGCAGCAGCAGCTGCAGCTTATGGTACACACAGCTCTATGTAAAGGTTTCTGCTACAGACTTACCCTCTGCAACAATGTAGTCTCCTCTCCTAGTAATGCCCATCTCAACAGTTAAGAAAGGGGACCTGCTCTGCATGAAGGCCTTAAATATTGCACAGTGGTTGCATGCTATTGGCTAATTATACTGCAACTCAGCGGTTTTGGTTGCAGTTAGCATATCAGAGTCACAAATTGGTTTAGAAGCAATTACCTGCTAATGAGCAACATGTTAAAATGCAAGCAGCTGGCTATGAGTGAACATTCTGCATGAGACATCCCTAACACAGAGTACACCACTGTGACCCAGTAGTAGTAGCACATTTCAACAGAGAAGTACTGCACTCCACCAGGAATGTAGCTGTTTTTTTGTGTATAACAGGATGCAGATGGAAGGATAGAGGTATGGGGAATAGGAAATACAGCAGGAAGACTGCTGTCTATCCACAACCTGTTGCAGGTGTCACTTCCCAGACCACTTGGAGCATGTTTTGGGCCATCATGAAGGCACAGGCACATTCTGAATGGAACACCAAATGTATGCTTAGAGTTATGGATGCAGCACAGTCTGACATCCATGACTGCCTCCACTGTACTGGGGACACCCTGGAGTGGTTCACTGGTGCAGTGGACAGATGGTGGGCTGAGACAGTGTCTGACTTGGACCACACATTATCAGTGCTGAAATGTGTGGTTGAAGTTAGGTGTCTGACCCGTGGATATAGGTCAGCAACATCATCTGCTGAGAGTCCATGTGGCAGTGCACAGTTATGCTCCTATAGTGGCAGCATATCCAGCGTTACAGAGGGGAGTGCGCTGTCCACACCACAGTATGTCAGGCCATGAGTACATGGTCCTGGGTTATCCCATGGGGACAGGGTCCCAGCAGACAGCAGTGACCATCAGGTACTAGCACCATGTCTGACCTTGGGCATGCTGGTACCAGTGCAACTCCTGGTGGAGCCAGTTCCCATATTCAGGGCAGGAGATGGTGAACTGTCAACTCTACCATGTATGGTTCAGAGCTGTCCAACATGCACACATATAGGGCTAGCACTGAGCTTGACTGTGTACACACACACACAAACTCACACACCACTGTCACATGCAGGTCACCTGCAGATACACTTGACACCTCTCCATGCCCCATCTAACCCATTCCCCTTCCTGACTCACACACATGCTGTCAGTCGTTTGGACTAGCCTAGGCCTCCAGCACCCCCACACATCACCCAGTGCAAGTGAAGATACATGTGCCACATCCTTGTCATCCTTCCCATCAATGCAGAGGAATGAAGCTATGTGTCTGATGCACAGGGTGACTATATAACTCGATGTTTTGCATTCACTTGTAGTGGTCACCAACATATGCTGTATGCTGGCATGTGTCATGTGTACACAACATAAGTTTGTGGACCTTAGGTTGTATGATGTTGTACTGGTGGTATTATTACACAATGACAGGCATGACACAGACCTGTGCATGTTTCTGTTGCAGGAGTCTGAGAGGATAACCTATGGACACACAGTGGCAGTGAAGTGGCACAGCATGGCATCATGGGCACTGGAAACATAGGGGTAGGGGGATGGAACACCCCCCCACTTTTACAAGAAGACCTGTCTCTCTGCATACCAGAAAAATAAGTGCCGGACCAATAACACAGATTCCCAAGCGTGCATCACACGCTAAAGCACAGGTGGAAGTAACTAAGTACGCTAAAGTGGATTTAAACACAAGCGCGGGTAGCGTAGCCGTTCCTTATCAGTATGTTTTCTTATATTAGAGTGTGTGCGAACTTGGTGATCATTTTCAACTGGGGTTTAGAGCTCTCTAAGCTATTTTTATTCCTCCCTGTGTCTTATTTGGTGAATAAGATTTCAACGCATCTAGCAGGCATGGATTCACATAGTGGGAGTGTACCGAGCACAGGAGTAAGGAAAATAATATATGTATAGGAGGGGTTGATGGGTTTGAATTTTTACATTTATAGGATGCTCTAGTACTCCAATGGAGTGCTTTGGCAGCAGGAGATGCATGTTTTTCTTTGTTTAATGAATGTTTTGTGATGCTGGGCTATCTGTGTTTGTCTGATATAAAGGCAGACGATTTTTTTGTAGCTTATCAGTTTTAGAATTACATTTTGTTGGTTTTCAAAAGTCTTTCAAATTGATATTTTTTGCCCTAGTGTAGTAGCGTAGCCATTCCTTATCGGTATGTTTTCTTATATTAGAGTGTGTGCAAACTTGATGATCATTATCAACTGGGGTATGCAGCTCTCTAAGCTATTTTTATTCCTCCCTGCGTCTTATTTGGTGGATAAGATTTCAGCGCCTCTAGCAGGCACAGATTAACATAGTGGCAGTGTACCGAGCACAGGAGGAAGAAAAATAATACAGGTATGGGAGGGGTTGATGGGTTTGAATTTTTACATTTATAGGATGCTCTAGTACTCCAATGCAGTGCTTTAGTGGCAGGAGATGCATACTTTTCTTGGCTTAATGAATGTTTTGTGATGCTGTGCAAGCTCTGTCTGATATAAAGGCAGATGATTTTTTTTTGTAGCTTATCAGTTTTAGAATTGCATTTTGTTGTCTTTCAAAAGTCTTTAAAATCGATGTTTTTTGCCCTGACAAGTCCCATAATTGCTGTATATGATTGTTAATCACGGATGGTGGGGGGAAATGTGTTGGGGTGAGATTCACTGGGAAGAAGGTTTTTCACATGAGTTGTGTTTGTACTGCATTGTCATTATAGCATTTACGAAGAATATGAGTTGGCCCGATTTTTTCAAGAAATATAAAATAACCATAACAAACATTTTATATCCAGCTACTGAAAATATTTCATAAATGGCAGTACCATACTTAGGAAACACTTCCATTGTAAGACAGCTACACTGAATGATTTCTAGAGATGAAAATTACAAAACCAAATGGAGACCATTGTGTTTTCAGTAGTGTATGCTATTTGACGGAGGTTTGCAGATTTTATCCTTGTGCTATGATAGAGATACATTTGCATGTGTGGGGTTATAATACAATAAATTAAAATATAGTCATCAGCTTGCTTGCAGATAAGACTTTGATCTGTAGAAGTGGACATAATATGTTATGTTTTGTGTATGAACATACACACACACACATGCATTTATATCTATAAAACAGTATGTCTTGAATCAAATGGAAAATTAGTAGATTTGGCCTGCATACAGAAGTTCACATCTCTGTTTTTTAACATTACTATTGACAACTATCTTAATCATTTACAATATTTTAATGAATATATGCTTCATTTAAGGGTTTTAGTTTGTGTGACTGTTATGTGAAGAAGACTAAGAAAGGCATATATTAAAACCATATATTCTAACCCAATTTAGCTACAGAATTTTATACAAGCATAATTCAGATGAAGTGTCATTGTGAACTATGTTGTCTGCTAGTGAGAACACATGAATAAAAAGTCTGGGTCTGTCTGTGTTCTGCAGTCTCTCTCTCTCTCTCTCTCTCTCTCTTTCCCTCTCATTCTGTCTGTTTCCTTTACTCACTGTCTCTGTCATTTACACACAGACACACACACACACACACACACACACACACACACACACACACACACACACACACACACACACACACACACACACACAGAAACCAGACAATGCAGTAACATAAATACATTTACCATGTAAAACTGTGTACATGTTAGCATGTTAAAAAAGTCAGTATGATTATTTACTTTTAAATATTACCTGACATTTTTATCATTCAATATAAAGTAAAATATACGTATATTATGTTCATTCCTGTTTTAACCAAAAGCTGTTTTTCATGAACACTATTATTATTATTATTATTATTATTATTATTATTATTATTATTATTATATCCCTGTCATAACATGCAGGTTGTTGAGCAGAGTGCTGAAAACACTGAATCAACAAAGGCAGTGGCGGCTGGTGACTTCAAATCACAGGGGGGCTGCAGGAGACAGCTGAATGGGTGGGGTCAAGGGAAGGGGTGTGGTCAACCAGAAAGGGGAGGAGCTATGCACAAAACCACAAAAAACTAACTTTAATTAAATACGCTGCCCTGGGTGGCAAACCATCATTATGAAAGTCCAATCAAGACAAAAATAAGAGTAGAAGAATAAAAATATTTCAATGCATTGGCTGCATGACATCTTACTTAATATCTAGATGGAAACAAAAGGTTGTGAGGCATGGAAAAATAAATTACTTTTTAAATACATTACTGGAATGCCAGTCAAAATCAAGTATAAGAAAAACCAGAACCACTCAACTCAAACCACTTCTCCTTGCACTGCAGTTCTAATTATAATCAGATTTATTAAAGTACCAAGTAACATGCTGAAAGTAGAAATCTGTGTGATGCCCCCACTTGTAAAAATGTTTCTTATCCAAAAAGACCTGCTGCCTGACAACTTGTTTCATGGGGAAAACATGATAAAAGTAAAAAATGAAAAGCAAACAAGAAACAAGCTCAAGATACATTGCTTAAAGGATTACTGTACAGGTTATGGACCACACATGATTGGCATTCTGTTTAGTTTACAGGTAAAGTCTGTAGAGATGACTGGAAGTCTCCAACAAGTGTAATGAGCTTTTTAAAATAATGGAATCCTGTCCTTTAATACCCAAGGCTTATACATTATCTAGTCAAGTATTCTCTGCATGGCAACAACAGAAAGGCTTTCAATGTTGGCAATTCTTTAACAGTATGCTTATTAAAGCTTACTTGCATCCTACGATCTCAGACAAGCTTACCTTATGGTCATTAAAGCATTGCTACTTAAACACAGAGCAACAGGCACTTTGAGTAATAAGCATAAATCTGAGTAATAAGCATAAATCAACAGTACAAAAAATATGACAGAAACCAGACCATTCTGCAAAATCAAGGACAGATGAAAAGCCACTGTAGTACTTATGCAGTGTGTCCTCCCCATCCAAGGTAGATACAACTACTCCTTGCCTTGCTTGGACACATCCAGAGTCACTACATGGGGGAGTGGGGTGCAACAAGCATGTCACAATTTGAAATCTCTCTGGCTGACTGTGATGGCCCTGACACATTTGTCATATCTCTCAACCTCAAGAGCAAGAAATCTGGACAAAGCCATACACAGAAGTTGGACAAAGGCCCAAAAATAAGGGCAATTTTTAAATATTGCTCTAATAAACTTAGAAAGATAATAGAATAGGTCTTGCATTAGTATGAATTTTCTGAAGGGTATAAAATCTGAAACTCAAATGTCTGTCATTTTCTAACTTCAGTCTTTAGTGATTTGTCACTAATTTGCCAAAAACACAATTTTATGAAAATGGACCAAAAATGTGATGCAAAAATATAAAATAGACACACAATACAGCTGCTACCTGTCAAAGAAGGGACACTTTAATATTAGTACTGCTACCTTGAGCAGCTGACAAAATAAAAGAATCTACATGCATTTCAAGTAATCTATAACTTTGATTATTACAGTTATTTCTTAATTGTAAACCCTCCATGTTTTCTTCCAAAATTGCTATTTTGCAGAGGGATTATTAGGGGAAGAGCAACATTTTGAGCCAAAAATTGGGGACAGTTGAGAGGTTGGCTATGCCTAATTCTATAAAGCAATTTATTTGCATGTACCTCTCAACCTGTTAATGCAGTAAATCTGAACAAGGCCAAATATATTGGGGCACATATAAACAGTACTAAAATTGCTCTTGTATAAATTGAGACAGTTGATAGAACAGCTCTTACTTTAACATGCATTTTCTGAAGGTTATGAAGTCTGAAACTTATTATTTAGTGACTTAATTCCTAAATGATTTGCCAGAAAACTACAAATTTTATGAAGAACAAACCAAAAATAAGAAGCAAAAATCTATTCATTCTTTGAAAATCTGGACAGTTGGGAGGTATAGTTCAGCTGGGCCTGTCTGAGTTTGCTGCCCTTCCCCCCTGACAAAATAATGGTTGAATGGAGCCTCTGCAGCCATTCCAATGAACCATTACTTGGCTATTTCACTCCATTTACCATAAACACTAATGTGCATACTGCTTTACTTCTATGATGAGTTGGACTTCATTTGAAAGTTTTATTTTGTATTTTACAGCACAAACACTAAGTCATCTGTTAAACAAAGCAATGCAGTCTCACAATGAAAACTTAGCATTAAAACTTCTCTGCCCTTGAAACTCACATTCATTGAAACAGCATTGAAACCCACATTCAAAGAAAATACATTTTGCCAGTGGCAGATAAAGATTAATTTTGGGCTGTTTTCAAATCATAGGCCCCTTGCATATGAAACATACATGTGCTCTTTGATACACCTTCCTCATTGTATTAAAATTATATTCCTTGTACAATACAGTACACTTGTTAGAGGGTGTTTTAAATTTGTTTTGAACATTTTTCCAGTAAGCAATGAAACAAATCATATGCACCCATAATGGCAAAACTGCCCAGTTGAGAACATTTATCATAAAAAAGTCTACTCAGACTTCCACAGTCCACCATTATTAGTAAATATACACAATTCTACAGTCCACCATTATTAGTAAATATGCACAATTCCACAGTCCACCATTATTAGTAAATATGCACAATTATACAGTCCACCATTATCAGTAAATATGCACAATTCTACAGTCCACCTTTATCAGTAAATATGCACAATTCTACAGTCCATTATCAGTAAATATGCACAATCTCTGAAGTAAGTCATCTAAATAATTCCACATTAAAGAAATCTGTAACTAATGAAGCGGTTGCTGCTAGCAATCACCTTTATATTTCATGGTTTCATCGAAAAATAAAGTGTCTGTTGCCCCTCAGGAATAAATTGCCTATATTACATTAAAAAATGATAAGCTAGTAATAATATTGCAAGAGGAAATGGATGGCAAACTGATAACAGACTCATAGTTAGTATCTTCACCAAGGAGAACATTCTCAGTACGGCAGCATCCACCCCTTGTGGGAGTAGAACCCACAGCCTTCTGCATCAAAAGCAAGTACACAACCTGTTGTGCTATAGTATTAACTAGGCAAAGCACTAAACTTCTATTCCCCTGCAGCTCTCAGCTCCTTGTAAAATCTACTCAATACTCAACTGCATCTCAACTTTGCAGCTCAAGAAAACTGGAAAAAGCCAAAATGTATTGGAGGGGGTCAAAAGCCCAAAAACCAGGGACACATTAAACATTGCTTGTATAATCTTGGAAAGTTGCTAGAATAAAATGCTGTGTTGCCACCATACATTTTACTGCCAAGGTCCCTGAGCAAAAAACAGTCAGAGTAACATACCACTACGCCACATCAGCTGCTTTGTAAAAGAGAGGAAGACTGAAACTTAAATGGCTATCATTTAATGAATTCAGTTCTCACCATAGCTGTCAACCTCTTAGTACAAAACACCTGGACAAATGCAGTAATGAGGGAATACAGCCCTCAAACATATTCAGTGAATTCAGTTCTTACCATAGCTGTCAACCTTAGCACAAAAACCTGGACGAAGCCAATAATGGGGGAATACAGTCCCAAAAATAGGGACAAATTTAAAATATTCATCTTATAAACTTAGAAAATTGCTAGAAAAAAAGGTTGTGCTACTATATATTCTGAAGAACATGAAGTTTGAAATTCAAATGCCGGTCAATTTTACTGCTGACAGAACAAAAACAATTTTCAGCAGAGACCCAGGGATTAATACTGCAGACACATCTTTGTAAAATGACAGGGCACCAGAGCAAATCCACACAAACACAGGGAGGAGATGCAGACTCCACACAGAAGGCACCCCAACCAAGAATCAAACCAGAAAACCTATAGCTGTGAGGCAACAATACTACCACTGCACCATCAAATATGCAAGGAATTAAACATTCAGAAACCTGAAGTCTGTAATTCAAATGCCTGTCAATTTTACTGCTGACAGAACAAAAACAATTTTCAGCAGAGACACAGGGATTAATACTGCAGACACGTCTTTGTAAAATGGCAGGGCACCAGAGCAAATCCACACAAACACAGGGAGGAGATGCAGACTCCACACAGAAGCCACCCCAACCAAGAATCAAACTAGAAAACCTATAGCTGTGAGGCAACAATACTATCACTGCACCATCAAATATGCAAGGAATTAAACATTCAGAAACCTGAAGTCTGAAATTCAAATGCCTGTCAATTTTATTTAACATTTGTTAATCAGGACAGTCTGACTTGGAACAAAAAAACAATTTTCAGCAGAGGCCCAGGAAGAAATAATGCAGACATGTCTTTGTAACATGGGAGGACACAAAAGCAAACCCACACAAACACAGGGAGAAGATACAGACCCCACAAAGAAAGAACCCCAGCCAAGAATCAAACCCGAGAACCTGCAGCTGTAAGGCAACAATGCTACCAGTGCACCATCAAATAAAAACAAACCCATGCAAACACAGGGAGAATATAACAGACCCCACAAAGAAGGAACCCCAGCCAAGAATCAAACCTGAGAACCTGCAGCTGTGAGGCAACAATGCTACCAGTGCAACATCAAATAAAAGCAAAGCCACACAAACACAGGGAGAAGATAACAGACCCCACAAAGAAGGAACCCCAGCCAAGAATCAAACCTGAGAACCTGCAGCTGTGATGCAACAATGCTACTACTACACCATCAAATATCAAGCATTGCAACATTTACAAACCACAGATATTATGAGGAACAGATCAGATCAAATATGAGGCAAATATCTGCAATTTTTTTACAAATGGTGGTGGGTAGGGAACTCAAGTCTTTAACACCTGCATACAGGGTTCAAGCCTGAGGTATTCCCTACCACACCACCATGAGCACCTGGGGCATTTTCACACACACACACACACACACACACACACACACACACACACACACACACACACACACACACACACACACACACACACACACACACACACACACACACACACACACACTAAATAGCACCAATAACACACAACCAGTACAGTAAAATACTACAATATAACTAAATTACTTCAAACAGTAAATAAAAGCACACACACCATAAATTCAAACAGTAAATAAAAGCACACACACCATAAATTCAAACAGTAAATAAAAGCACACACACCATAGATTCAAACAAGTATCAAGTATAAAAGCAGCAAGTTCCATACATTGTAAAAGTAAAAAGCACCATACACTTACCTGTACGTTCTCCATAATATCCAGCTAACGTACATCCTGCCCGCGCAATACTCCAAAGACACGCGATATCCCTGAAATCAAAACTCCTTCCTGACGAGACTGTTCTGTATTCCCGACTGCTGCTGTTGCAGTCCGGCCCCGACACATTATCCCAGCGAGTCTGTGCACTTTAAAAGTGCACAGACGTCTCCTTGTGTTTCCCTATGGGGACTGCTGGACTGCCTGGAGCATGCGCATAGACGTGCAGTAGTCGGGACTACTGCGCATGCGCGAAGTCCGCGAAATTTAAAAAAAAAAATTTTTCTATTTTTATTTCTTTTTGTTTTGAGGGGGCTGCAGTCCGGCAGTCCAATAGCACAGGCCACCCCTGAACAAAGGAAACAAAGGCAGAAATAAAGCAGGGAAAAGAAAGAAAAAAAAAGAGTAATTTTGAGACTAGATATACTCCAGAAAGAAATTCATTCCTTTGTGATGCTCAGAAAATGTTTTAATTATAGAACTTGTAGTTTTCTTTTTATGTCAGAACACAAGTGGTGTCTTTCTAAAATGGATTGCTGGACTGTTTTGGTTTGTGTTAGACAGCACTGACATATTAACCAAAGGCAGGTCAGACTGTATAGATTTATTCCTGAGTTACAGTATTATGGATTATGTTTGGTTTGCAACAACATATTCATGAGTTACATAAAACCCTCTGCATTTGGACTTTAGATCAGAGTTATATCAATGACTGTTTACATTTTCAGAAGGGGATTTTTTTTCAAAGCTAATATTGATAGCACCTTGTTTTCCAGTGTTTTGTATGTACATTTATATGGAGAGTGCTGTTGTTTAGGAAACAATTACTTTCATTTTTGTCAGTAGAACAGATTCAGAGCAGGGCTAGTGGGTGTTTAACAGTTCCATGCTGTTTTGCCTTTTCATCATGACCAAAATAAAAATGCTGCAAGGCTGAACAAACCACACCACTTTAGCATAGAACAATATTTAATCATCGCTTTCGTCAAACCAGACTTCCTCAGAAATACAAAACAGTCTTTGGTCAAACCTAGTTTTAATCCTTTGTTAAATCATACTCTGAAGGTATTTGAATCTGTTTGTGAACGTGAGTTTGGAAGCACTTTGGGGGGCAACAAACAGTGTTTTTAAATGTTTTGAATCTTTAT